>NW_027140172.1:1094900-1419900 GCF_036365525.1 Heterodontus francisci
TTGTGACATTCCAATCTATTGTTCTCAGATTCTGACCCATTGTTGTAACATTCCAATCTATTGTTCAGATTATGATTCATTGTTGTGACATTGCAATCTATTGTTCTCAGATTCTGATCTATTCCCTAACTCTCTCTGCAGCCACTGATCACTGTTAGTGCCCCGGATGATACTCCCGCTGATATTGTACGGTGACACATTGAAATAAGTCCCTCTATTGATAGAAGGGGGAAACCATCCAGTGACACAAGTAGCATCCATGGAGACAGGCATTAATTACAGTCACTGAACAAATAGGTTCAGTTAACCTCTTTCAATCCAACACTTTTTGCACCTCAATGAAGGAGAACATTTACCTGGTCTGGATTGGACGTGTGAGGGTTGCTGAGGGACGGAAAGGTGGAAATAGCGGATGCACTGGCCAGAACCTTTCAATCCTCCTTGGCTATGGGAGTCATGACAAGGGACTGGAGGGTTGTAATCGTTATTCCCTGTTTAAAAAGGTTCAGATGGAGTAAACACTGTAATTACTGACCAATCAGTCTAATTTCGCTGGTGGGGAAATTTCTGTCGGTCACAAGCAGTAGAAAAGAATTCATTACACGTAAAAACATGGGATAATAACAGGCTAGCAGCACGGATATGCGAATGCAAAAAAGAAAAAAAGTCTAGCAAACATGAACAACAGCAACTCATTTTATATGGTGCCTTTGTCATAAAACATCCGAAAATGCTTCACAGGAGCATTATGAAACAATGTATGACTCGGAACCATTTATAAAGATATTGGGTCAGATGACCAACAGTTTGTTTAAAGAGGTAGGTTTTAAGGAGTGTCTTAAGGAAGGAAAGTGAGTGGAGAGGTGGAGCGGCAGAGATCTGTAGGGAGATTATTCCAGAGCTTGGGGCCTAGGCAACCGAAGGTGCAGCTTCCAATGGTGAAGTAATTAAAATCAGGGACACACAAGAGGGCTGAAGCAGAGGAGTGCAGATATCTTTAAGGGTTGTGGGGCTGGAAGATATTACAGATATAGGGTGGGAGCGATGTCATGGAGGACAAACAAGGTGGAGAAATTAAAAATAAAAACATTGCTAAATCAGGAGTAAATGTAGGTCAGTGATAGGTGAACAGGGAATTAGGGCACTGGCAGCAGAGTTTTGGATGAACCTCAAGTTTACAGAGAGTAGAATGTGGGAGATCAGCCAGGAGTGAGTTGGAATAATCATATCGAGAGGTGAAATAAACTCACTTTAAAAAGGGAATTAGAAAAAGACTTGAAGATGATCAAGTTTCAGGAATATTGGAAATGGACAGGGGATTGGGATAATCAGAGGGGTGGGGACATGGAGGGATTTGATCACACGAGTGAGAATATTAAAATTGAGGTGTTACTGGACATAGTAACATGGGTCCCAGGGGCAGGAGTCGTCCATTCGGCCCTTTGAGCCTGCTCCACCATTCGTTAGGATCATGGCTGAACATGGCTGAACTCTTATTATCATCTTTATCCCCTAGTTCCAGTCTCCTCCACAACAGGACACATCCTCCCGGTATCGACTCTATCAAGTCCACTCAGGATATTACATGTTTCACTCAGATCACCACTTATTCTTTCCAACTATAGTCCAACCTTTTCAACCTTTCTTCATAAAATAAACCCTTCATTCGCTGAATGAATCAAGTGAACTTTGTCTTACCTGCTTCAAACGTAGTTATATCATTGTTATCAAATAAGACGACCAAAACTGTACACAGTAAACCTGATGAGTTCTCACCAATGCCCTGCACAGCTGCAGTAAAACATCCCCACTTTTATACACGATTCCCTTTGCAATAAACACTAACATTACATTTTCCTTCCTCTTTCATTCCACTGGCTGTCCCTGTGTACTAACTCTTTCTGATTCCTGTACCAGGACACTCAGGTCCCTCTGTGCCACCGAGTTCTGCAATCTCTCTACATTTAAATAATATACTGCTTTTCTATTCTTCCTGCCAAAGTGGACAAGTTCACATCATATCACATTCTACTCCACCTGCCAAATTTTTGCCAATCTCCTTTAACCTATTTGTGTCATTTGGTAAATTCTTTACCTGCTCTTGACAACAGGTGTTCCTTCCCATCTTGCTGTCATCGGCACATTTAGCTACCACACAGCTTGTTCTTTCATCCAAGTCATCGATATGGATTGTAAATAGTTGAGGCCCCAACACTGATCCCTGTAGTACTTCACTAGTTACTGTTTGCCAACGCAAAAAGACCCATTTATCCCTAGTCTATGTTTCCTGTTAGCTAACGAATCCTTTATCCATGCCAATATGTTATCCCCTGCATCATGCATTTGGAAATCCAAGTATACCACATCTACAGGTGCCCCTTTATCCACCTTGCTTGTTACTTCCTCAAAGAGCTCTAATAAATAAGTTACATATGATTTCCCTTACACAAAACCATGTTGATTCTGTCTGGTCCCATGATGATTTTCTAGGTGTGCTGCTACAAACTCATTCTTACTGTATTCTCGCAGTTTCTCTATGACAGATTTTAGGCTAACTGGCCTTTAGATTCCTGTTTTCTGTCTCCCTCCTTTCTTGAATAAGTGTGTTTATTTTCTGTTTTCCAATCCGCTGGGACCCTTCCAGAATCTAAGGAATTTTGGAAGATTTTAATCAATGCGTACACTATCTCTGCGGCCACATACTTTAAGGGCCTAGGATGCAGGCCTTTAATCTTGGGGACTTGACATACGGACATACAAACATACGAATTAGAAGCAGGAGTAAGCCACTTGGCCCCTCAAGCCTGCTCCGCCATTCAATAAGATGATAGCTGATCTGATTGTCACCTCAATCGACATTCCCACCTACCCCCAATAACCACTCACCCACTTGCTAATCAAGAATGTATCTACATCAGCTTAAAAAATATTCAAAGACTCTGCTTCCACTGCCTTTTGAGGAAGAGTGTTCCAAAGACTCACGACACTCAGAAAGAAAAAATCTCCTCATCACTGTCTTAAATGGGCGACCTCTTATTTTTAAACAGTGAACCCAAGTTCTACATTCTCACACAAGGGGAAACATCCTTCCCACATCCACCCTGTCAAGATCCCTCAGTATCTTATCTGCTTCAATCAAGTCGCCTCTTGCTCTTCTAACCTCCAGTGGATACAAGCCTAGCCTTTCCAACCTTTTCTCATAAGGCAACCTGCCCATTCCAGGTATTAGCCTGGTCAACCTTCTCTGAATGCTTCCAATACATTTACATCCTTCCTTGAATAAGGAGACCAATACTGTACACAGTACTCCAGATGTGGAATCACTACTTTTCTGTATAACTGTAGCATAACCTCGTTGATTTTGCATTCAATTTCCCTTCCAATAAATTATAGCATTCTATTAGCTTCCCTAATTACTTGTTGAACATGCGTACTAACCTTTAGTAATTCATGTACTAGGACACCCAGATCGCTCTGCATCTCAGAGCTCTGCAATCTTTCACCATCTAAATATGCTTCTGTTTTACTCTTCCTGCCAAAATGGACAATGTCACATTTTCCCACATTATACTCCATTTGTCAGTTCTTTGCCCACTCACTAAACCTATCTATATCCATTTTCAGACTCCTTATGGCCTCTTCACAAGTTATTTTCCTACCTATCGTTGTGTCATCAGCAGATTTGGCAACCATTACTTCACTCCCATCATCCAAGTCATTTATATAAATTGTAAAAAGTTGGGACACCAGCACACATTCCCGTGTCACATCACTCATCACATCTTGTGAACCAGAAAATGGCCCATTTATGCCTACTCTCTGTTTCCTGTTAGCTGGCCAACCTTTCATCCATGCTGATATTTTATCCCCTAAACCATGAGCTTTTATCTTCTGCAATAACCTTTGATGTGGCACCTTATCAATGGCCTTCTGGAAATCTAAGTCCAGTACATCAATCAGTTCCCCTTTATCCACAGCACATGTTACTTCTTCAAAGAACTCCAATAAATTGGTGAAACACGATTTCCTTTTCACAAAATCCTGTTGATTCTACCGCATTACCTTAATCTTTATTAAATGCCCTGCTACACCATCTTTAATAACAGCTTCCAAAATTTTCCTAAGAGAGATGTTAAGCTAAGTAGCCTGTAGTTTCCTGCTTTCTGTCTCCCCTCATTGTAAGGAGTTACATTCGCTATTTTCCAATCTAACGGAACCTTCCTCAAATCTAGGGAACTTTGGAAAATTAAAGCTAACGCATCAACTATCTCACTAGCCACTTCTTTTAACACCCTCGGATGAAGTCCGTCAGGATCTGGGGACTTGTCAGCGCGCAACTCCATCTATTTGTTCAGTCCCACTTCCCTGGTGATTGTAATTTTCTTGAGTTCCTCCCTCCTTTCCATTTCTGGCTTACAGATAATACTGGGGTGTGACTTGTGTCCTCTATTGTGAAAACCGATGCAAAATTCCTATACAAGTCAGTTGTCAACTTTTTAATAATCATTATTAATTCCACAGACTCACTTTCTATAGGACCAACGCTCACTTTGTTAATTATTTTCTTGTTTAAATGTTTAGAACCTCTTACTATCTGTCTTTATATTTCTTGCCAGCTTTCTCTCGTGTACTAATTTTTCCCACCTTATTTATCTTTTAGTTGTTCTCAACTGCTGTTGATATTCTGTTCAATCTTCTGACCTGCCACCCATCTTTGCATAAGTATATGCATTTTCTTGAAGTTTGATACTATCTTTAACTGTTTTACTTAACCACGGATGGCGGGTCCTATCAGCTTTTAGGTGGAATATTTTTCCCAGTACCTTTTCTCTGGTGAGGGTGATTATTTGAAGTTCCTCGCTCCCTTTTTGCCTCTTGATTCATGTATCTTTGGAAGGTTTTCTAAGTTTGCTACTTTGATAACAGACACAAAACTGTTCAACCCCTCCTCCATGTCCTTGTTTCTCATTATTAATTCCCGAAACTCACTCTCTCGAGGACTAACACCAACTTTAGTTCCTCTTTGTCTATTTAAATATTTGTAGAAACCCTTACTCTCTGTTTACATTATTGGCTAGCTTTCTCCAACATTCTACTTTTACCCTCTTTTTTGTCATTCGTTGCTGGTTCTTGAAATCTGTCCAATCTTTTCAACCCCCAACAATCTTTGCAGATTTGTACAGTGTTTCTTTCAATTTTATATTATCCTTAACTTCCCTATTTAACCACGTATGATGCAATCTTCTCCAAGAGTCTTTCTTTCTCACTGAGATAAATCTTTGCTGAGAGTTGTTAAGTATCTCCTTAAAGGTCAGCCACGGAATCTCTACTGTACTAACTTTTAACCTAGTTTCCCAGTTCACTTTGGCTCCAGAACGTGTTGCTCTTAGGAATTTTCACGAATAAACTCGATGAACTAATTTTCCAGTCTACCTTTGCCAACCTAATTTGCCCGATCTACATGTAGATGAAAGTCACCACGAATATTGCAGAATTTTTCTTACACACCCCATTTATTTCTTCCTGTACACTCTGTTCTACAGAAACCGTTGTAGGTCACTGAGCACAGGGATGTTGGGTGAACGAGACTTTGTGCCGTTAGGCTATGGATAGCAGAGTTTTGGATAGACTGTTATTTATGGCAGTTTCTTATAGCGATGGTAACCAGGACAGCATTTGAATAGTAGATTTGACAAAGGCACAGATCAGAGTTTTTGCAGCAAATGGGCTCACATGGAAGACGATATTATGGAAGTGGCCATTGTTAAGAGCAGTAAAACTGTTAATCAAGGTTTATCGAATCAATAGCTGGATAGAGAGACTTAGCGGGGCACCAACGATAGCGAGAATGGGATAATAAATGTGTTGAGTCATCCTCAGTGCACAATAGATCCAATCTGCTAATGTCATCCAAGAATCATCCACAGTAAGATCATCAAACCAAGAGGATAAACTCCTGTCCATTGTTCTAACATCCCAGTCGATTGTTCTCAGATTCTGATCTATCCTCTCCCTTACTCTCGCTGGAGGTGCTGATACCTGTTAGTGTCGGTGATAATACTGCCGCTGACACTAAGGGATAACTCATTGAAAGGAGCCCCTTACTAATAGAAGAGGGAAACCCACCAGTGACACAATTAGGCTCCATGGAGAATGACATTAATTACAGTCACTGAACAAACAGGTTCATTTAACCCCTTTCAATCCAACACCTTTTGTACCACAATAAAGTAGAACATTTACCCGGTCTGGATGGGATGTCTGAGAGTTGCTGAGGGAAGGATTGGCGGAAATAGCAGAGGCACTGGCCAGAATTTCCAATCCTCCTTGGATATAGGAGTGCTGACAGGGGACGAGAGGGTTGTATGTATGACACTAAGCCATATATGGAGATATTGGGTCAGATCACCAACAGCTTGGTGAAAGAGGTAGGTTTTACGGAGTGTCCTAAAGAATGAAAATGAGTGGAGTGGTGCAGAGGCAGACAGGTGGAGCTCTGTAGGGAGATTATTCCAGAAGCTTGCCGCGTTGACAACTGAAGGTGCAGCTTCCAATGGTGGAGTAATTAAAATCAGGGACTAACAAGAGGCCTGAACGAGAGGAGTGCATATATCTTTAAGGTTTGTGGGGCTGCCGGATATTACATATATAGAATGTGGGGGATATCAGGGAGGGAAAACAAGGTGAAGAATTTTAAAATAAATACATTGCTAATCAGGAGTCAATGTCGGTCAGTGATAGCTGAAAAGTAAATTAGGACACGGTTAGCAGAGGAGGACCTCAAGTTTACAGAAAGTAGAATGTGGGAGATCAGCCAGGAGTGAGTTGGAATTATCACATCCAGAGGTGACGAAGGCATGAATGAAGTTTCAGCAGCAGATGGGCTCAGACAGGGGTGAAGTCGGGTGATGTTACTGAGGTGGAAATAGGCGGATGTAATGATATCCTGAAAATGCCTTTGTGGTCAAATATGACACCAAGGTTGCAAGCAGACTGTCTGAATCTCAGACTGTTAGCAGGGGGTGGGATGGGATCAATAGCAAGGGAACAGAGTTGGAGCAGGGAGTAAAACAATGGCCTCAGTCTTCCCAATATTTAATGGGAGGAAATTTCTGTTCATCCAGTACTGGATGTCTGATAAGCAGTCTGATAATTTACCAACAGTGGAGGAGTGGAGAGAGGTGGTGTAACGTAAAGTTGATGGAGTTTTTTGATAAAACAATGGAGAGGGTTGATGAGGATGGTGTGATTGAAGTTATATATATGGACTTCAAAAGTTGTTCGATCAAGTGACATTCAATAGACAGGTTAGGAAAACTGAACCCTATGGATTAAAGGGACAGTGACAGTGTGGATACAACATTGGCTAAGGAACAGTAAACAGAGAGAAGTGGTGAAAGGTTGTTGTTCAGACTCGATGGGAGTAGACAGTGGTGTTCCACAAGGCTCGGTATTAGGACAACTGCTCTTTTTGCTCTTGGAAAACCCGGGGTGGGGAGGGCAGAGCACCCTCCTCCTCCCTCTTTACAGAGCTTCCTCTCTTTGCAGCCGCTGCTCCATTTGTTGGTTATGTTACAGACCCAGAGATACTGTAACTACAGTAACAATACCTCGTCCAGAGTTGGGTCACTAAATCCTCCATCCTCCCTGAATATCTGCAGAAGCTCACAATAGAACCTCCAGAAAACCATCCACAGCACATCCACTAACTTTACAATAGCAGAAGTAAGTCAAAAGCCACCTGTATGTTGGATGCCTGGTCCTTTTAAATAACACTAGAGGGAGTTCCTCGTGCTGCTGAATGTATGTTCAGCTGAGAGTGACTAACACAGGCGGTCAGTGGACATGCACAGACCAAGTTTCAAAGACGTACATCAAAGTTGCCGGAATGGCTGATTGACACCATATTCAGACCCCTCCTCACACTACAGACACACACACGTTACACCAACACTAGCACCCCGGCCATCCTGGGTGTCCTGTACAATGTGCTGGATGTAACTGGCAGTGCAGCTCACATCATTTTATGGATCCAAACCTCCACATCACCAGTGGAGCTGGAGAGATAAAATGTGTGGTCAGACAGAGAGAGGCAGAGGGAAATAAACTCATTTTATAAAGAGAATTGAAAAAGACTTTAAGATGAACAAGTTTCAGGAATATTGAAAATGGACAGGGGATTGGGATAATCAGAGGGGTGAGGCCATGAAGTGATGTGATCACACGAGTGAGGATATTAAGATTGAGCTGTTACTGGATACAGGAACATAGAACTCAGGAGTAGGCCATTCGGCCCATTGAGCCTGATCCACCATTCGATAAGAATATGGTTTATCTCCTATTTGTAACTTTATCCCCTTGTTCCAGTCTCCCCCACAAGAGGAAACATCCTCCAGTTTCCACTCCAACAAATCCACTCAGGATCTAATAGGTTTCAATAAGACACCTCTCATTCTTCTAAACTCCAACCTGTTCAAACCTTCTTCATAAAATAAGCCCTTCATTCAGAAAATGAGTCAAGTTCACTTTCGTTGACCTGCTTCTTATGTAATTATATCATTTTGATCAAATAAGGAGACCAAAACTGTACACAATACTCCAGATGTGGTCTTACCAAGGCCCTGCACAGCTGCAGTAAAACTTCTCCACTTTGATACCCGATTCCCATTTCAATAAACACTAACATTCCATTTTCCTTCCTATTCACTTGCTGTCCCTTTATACTAACTCTTTCTGATTCATGTACCAGGATACCCAGATCTCTCTGTACCACTGAGTTCTTCAATCTCTATTTAAATAGTATACTGCTTTTCTATTCTTCCTACCAAATTGGACAAGTTCACATCTTCCCACATTCTGCTCCATCTGCCAAAGTTTTCCGACCTCACTTAACCTAATTACATCCCTTTGTAAACTCTTTACCTCCTCTTGACAACGTACTTTCCTTCCCATTGTGCTGTCATCGGCAAATGTTGGCTCAGTGAGAGAGCGGTACTGAAGGACATCCATATTAGCAGAGAAATGATGCTAGGGAAATTGATCAGATTGAAGGCCGATAAATCCCAAGGGCATGATGGTATGCATCCCAGAGTACTTAAGGAAGTGGCCCTAAAAATAATAGATGCAATGGTGGTCATCGTCCAACATTCTACTGACCCTGGAACCGTTCCCCCAGATTGGAGGGTAGCTAATGTAACGCCACTATTTAATAAGGGAGAGGAGAGAAAGCAAGGAATTATAGACCAGTCAGCCTGACGTCGGTAGTGGGGAAAATTCTAGAGTCCATTATCAAAGATTTTATCGCAGAGCACTTGGAGAATGGGGTAGAGTCAATATGGCTTTACGAAAGGGAAATCATGCTTGACAAATCTACTAGAATTCTTCGAGGATGTAACAAGTAAAGTTGATGAGGGACAGCCACTGGATGTGGTTTATTTGGACTTTCAGAAGGCTTTCGACAAAGTCTCACATAAGAGATTAGCGTGTAAAATTAAAGCGGATGGGACTGGGGGTAACGTATTGCGATGGATAGAAAATTGGTTGGTGGACAGGAAACAAAGAGTAGGGATAAATGGGTCTTTTTCTGAAAGGCAGGCAGTGAATCGCGGGGTACGGCAGGGATCGATGCTAGGACTCCAGCTATTCACAATATATATTAATGATTGAGATGAGGGAACTAAATGTAATATCTTCAAATTGGCAGATGACGCAAAACTGGGTGTGAGGGTGAGTTGTGAGGAGGATGCAGAGAGGCTTCAGTGTGATTTGGACAAGTTGAGTGAGTGGGCTAATGCATGGCAGATGCAGTAGAATGTGGATAAATGTGAATTTATCCACTTTGGTTGCAAAGAAAGGAAGGCAGATTATTATTTGAACGGCTATAAAGTGAGAGAGGGGAATATCCAAGGAGAGCTGGGTGTTCTCGAAGGTAAGCATGCAGGTGCAACAGGTGGTAAAAAAGGCAATTGGTATGTTGGCCTTCTTAGCGAGAAGATTCGAGTACAGGAGCAGGGATGTCTTGCTGCAATTATACAGGTACTTGGTGAGGCCACACCTGGAATATTGTGTGCAGTTTTGATCTACTTATCTGAGGAAGGATGTTCTTACTATAGAGGGAGTGCAGTGAAAGTTTACCAGGCTGATTCCTGGGATGGCAGGACTGACGTGTGAGGAGAGATTGAGTCTGTTAGGATTATAATCGCTGGAGTTCAGAAGAGTGAGGGGGGATCTCATAGAAACCTATAAAATTCTAACAGGACTTGACAGGGTAGATGCAGGAAGGATGTTGCCGATGGTAGGGGAGTCCAGAACCAGGGGTCATAGTCTAAGTATATTCAGTAAACCATTCAGGACTGAGATGAGGAGAAATTTCATCACCCAGAGAGTGGTGAGCCTGTGGAATTCACTACCACCGAAAGAAGTTGAGGCCAAAACATTGTATGTTTTCAAGAAGGAGTTCGATATAGCTCTTCGGTCTAAAGGGATCAAAGGGTATGGGGCGAAAGTTGGAACAGGTTACTGAGTTGGATGATCATCCATGATTATAATGAATGGCGGAGTAGGCTTGAAGGGCCGAATGGCCTACTCCTGCTCCTATTTTCTATGTTTCTTCGTAAGAAGAAAATTAATTCCCACATCGAGTCTGTCAAATGCCCTCAGGATCTGTTATTTGTCAATCAAGTTGCCTCTTACACTTCTAAACTCCAGCAGATACAAGCCTAGCCTGTCCAACCGTTCCTCATACGACAACCCGCCCATTCCAGGTATTAGTCTGGTAAACCTTGCCTGAACTGTCCTGAGAGGACACTGAATCTCTATTGTCTTAACTTTTAACCTAGTTTCCCAGTTCATTTTTGCGAGCTATACCTTCATATCCTTATAATTACCTTTATTTAGGTTTAACAAACTAGACTTAGGCCCACAGTTTTCCCTTCAATCTGAACATTGAAATGCTGTCATGTTATGAACATTGTTGCCTCGAGGCTGCTTTACTAGAAGGTTCTTGATCAATCCTGTCTCATTGCACATTACCAGTTCTAGAATAGCCTGCCATCTGGTTGACTCTAGAACGTGCTGCCGTAAGGAACTGTCCTGGATACACTCAATGTGCTAGTTTTCCAGGCTATCTTTGCCAATCTGATTTGTCCAATCTACATGCAGGTTAAACTCACGCATAGTTGTTGTGGTACCTTTCTTACACACCCCATTTATTTCTTCCATATACTCTATCCGACAAAAACCAATGTATGTCACCGAGCACATGGATGTTGCGTGAATGTGATTTAGTGTGAGTGAGGATATGGACAGCAGAGTTTTGGGTAGACTGTGGCTTATGGCGGTTTGCAATCGGGAGGGTAACCAGGAGTGCATTGGAATAGTAGATTTGGCAAGGGCACAGACAAGAGTTTATGCAGCAAATGGGCTCACACGGAGGAATATATTTCAGAAGTAGTCGTTGTTAAGAACAGTAAAATACTTAATTATGGTTTATAGAATTTAATAGCTGGATAGAGAGACTTACCAGGGACACCAACAATAGAGAGGATGGGATAATAAATGTGTTGAATCATCCTCAGTGCATAATAGATTCGATCCTCTAATGTTATCCAAGAATAATCTGCAGTAAGATAATCAAACCAATGGGATAAACTCCTGTCCATTGTTGTAACATTCCAATCTATTGTTCTCAGATTCTGACCAATTGTTGTAACATTCCAATCTATTGGTCTCAGATTCTGACCCATTGTTGTAACATTCTCTCTCTCTCGCTGGAGCTGCTGATCCCTGTTATTGCCAGGGATCATGCTCCTGCGGACACTATGAAATAACAAATTGAATAGAGTCCCTTATTAATAGAAGAAGGAAACCCTCCAGTGCCATAATTTAGGGTCCATAGAGACTGTCATTAATTACAGTCACTGAACAAACAGGTTCAGTTAAAGCTTCTCAATCCAACACTTTTTGTACCACAATAATGAATGACATTTACCCGGTCTGGATGGGATATATGAGGGTTGCTGAGGTAATGAATGATGGAAGTAGCTGATGCACTAGCCAGAATCTTCCAATCCTTGGAAATGGGAGTCGTGGCAGAGGACTGGAGAGTTGTAAATGTTGCACCCTATTTAAAAAAGGAGAGATGGAATAAACCCTGTATTTACTGACCTGTCAGACGAGTGTCCCTGGTGGGGAAATTGCAACCAATCTGGACAAAGATACCTGCTGATTTAAAAAAAAAGGGTTTATAAATGTCAACTACCATGAACATGTTAAAGGCAAATTGTACCTTGAAGGATTTATTTGATATAGTAATAGAGGGGATTGATGAGGGTGGCACAGCTGGTGTTATGTATATAAACGTATAAAAGGCATTTTCTCAAGTGCCATTTAATAGACTTCTTAGGAAAACTGAACCCAATGGATCAAAGTGGCAGTGGTTGTGTGAACATCCAGTTGGCTAAGGCACAGATGATAGATTGTTTTTCAGGCTGGGGAGAAGTATATAGTGCTGTTCCGAAGACATCAATAACAACAACATATATTTATATATGAATATACGAAGTAGGAGCAGGAGTAGGCCGCTCGGCCCTTCGAGCCTGCTACGCCATTCAATGAGTTCATGGCTGAACTGATTACTCCACATTTCCAGCTACCCTCGATAACATTTCACCCCCTTGCTTATCAAAAATGTATCTACCTCCACCTTAAAAAATATTCAAAGACTCTGCTTCCACTGTCTTTTGAGGAAGAGAATTCCATAGACAATTTCTCCTCATCTCTGTCTTAAATGGGTGATCCCTTAGGTTTAAACAGTGGCACCTTCCCCTCTCTCACTGAACGATCTGTACTTAGTAAAGGACTCAGTTTTATCCCCTTACACTCCCACCTCAATTCATGTTACACTCAGCATGACGTTGAGCTCTTTTCCATCGCCACCGCCTCCTGCCCACTTCTTCGGCCAGGGATTCTTCCCCTGACCAGTGGACCCACTCAGCCACCTCCAGTATTTCGCCTCTACCTGGACCCTTCCCTATGGCTCCTTACCCACTCTTGATCTTTTCATCGACAACTGTCGGTGGGACATCGGACATCTCAATATCTTTGCTCCCCTTACTGACTGTAACCTGTCTCCCTCTGAACTTGCCACACCCCGTTCTCTCAGGTCTAAGCCTGACATGGCGATGAAAGCTGCAGGCAAGGGTGGTGCTGTTGTTGTCTGGCGTACTAACTTCTACCTTGCAGACCCTCAGGGACAACTCTCAGACACTTCTTCCTACCTCCTGCTGGACTATGACCCCAACACAGAACATCAAGACGCTGTCTGCAGGACACTGTCACTGACCTCATCGTCTCCAGACTTTGTCCCTCTGCAGCTTCCAACCTCAGTCACTCAACCCCAGACAGACCACTTCTACCTCCTTCCTAAAATCCACATGCAGGACTATCCTGGTCGACCCATCTTTTTTAGACTCTTCCTATCCCGCTGAACTTATTTCTTCCTATCTTGGCTCGAATTTTTCTCCCCTTGACAAGTCTCTTCCCTCCTACATACTTGACTCTTCAGATGCACTGTTCATTTTGATAATTTCCAGTTTCCTGACCCTAACCACCTCCTCTTCACTAAGGACGATCAATCTCTCTACACCTCCATCCCCCACCAGGACGGTGTGACGGCTCTCCGCTTCTTCCTTGAACAGAGCCCTAACCAGTCCCCATCCACCAAAACCCTCCTCCGCCTGGCTGAACTTGTTCTCACATTGAACAACTTCTCCTTCAACTCCACTCACTTCATAGAGTCATAGAGTTATACAGCACAGAAACAGGTCCTTCGGCCCATCATTCCCATGCTGGCCATCAAGCACTTAAATTTTCTAATCCCATTTTCAAGTACTTGGCCCGAAGCCCTGGCGTTTCAAGTGATCATCTAAATACTTCTTAAATGTTGTGAGCATTCCTGCCTCTTCCATCCCTTCAGGCAGCGGGTTCCAGATTCCAACCACCCTCTGGGTGACAACATTTTTCCTCAAATCTCCTCTAAAACCCTTGCCCCTTATCTTAAATCTATGCCCCCTGGTCATTGACACCTCTGCTAAGGGAAAGGTTTCTTCCCATCTACCCAATCTATGCCGCTCATAATTTTGTATACCTCAATCAGGTCCCCCCTCAGCCTTCTCTGCTGTGAGGAAAACAACCCTAGCCTGCCCAGTCTCTCTTCATTGCTGAACTTCAAGTAAAATGTGTTGCTATGGGTACCGGCATGGGTCTTAACCATTCCCGTCTTATTATTGCATATGTTGAACATTCCTTGTTCCAGTCCGACTCAGGTACCCTCCCTGAGCTCTTTTTTCTGCTACATTGATAACTGTATCGGTGCTGTTTCCTGCTCCCATCTGAAACTGGAAAACTTTATCAACTTTGCTTAAAATTTTCACCCTTCGCTCACCTTCTTGTGGTCCATCTCCAACACTTCCCTTCCCTTCCACGACTTTTCTGTCTCCATCTCTTGGGATAGGCTGCCCAATGATATCCATTATAAGCCCACCGACACTCACAGCGACCTTGACTACACTTCATCACACCCTGTCTCCTGTAAGGACTCCATTCCATTCTCCCAATTTCTCCAACTCCATCACATCTGCTCTGATGACGCAACCTTCCACAACAGCGTTTCTGATATGTCTTCCTTTTTCCTCCACTGAGGATCCCCCCACCCCCCCCCCCCCCCCACCACCCCGAATGTGGTTGACAGGGCCCTCAGCCGGGTCCGACCCATTTCCCGCACCTCTACCTTCATCCCTTCCCCTCTCTCCCAGACCTGTGAAAGGTTCATCTTATCTTCACTTTCCACCCCACCAGCCTCCACATCCAAAGTATCATTTTTCACCATTTCCGCCACCTCCAGTGTGATGCCACTGCCAAGCGCTCCTTCCCCCCATCCTCCCCAGTCATCATTCCGAATGGATTGTTCCCTCCGTGACACCCTCGACCACTCCTCCCTCACCCCCAACACCTTGTCCCCTTCCCATGGCACCTTCCCATGCAATCACAGAAGGTGTAATACCTGCCCTTTTCCCTCCTCTAGCGCCACTCTAGCCTCCAAGACTTCAAACACTCCTTTCAGGTAAATCAGCAATTTCTTGTATTTCTTTCAATTTAGTATACTGTATTCGCTGCTGACAATGCGGTCTCCTCTCCATTAAGGATGGCCAATAAATGCTGTCCTAGTCAGTGATGCGCACATCCCATGAACAAATAATAATAAAGATAATTGTGGAGACCAAATACAGGTTGGATGACGCTTTGTGGAACCTGTCCACTCAGTCCACAAGCATGACACTGATCTTCTGATCACTTGCCATTTTAATTCACTGCCCTGCTCCCATACTGACATTACTGCTCTCCACATTCTGCAGTGTTCTAGTGAAGCTCAATACAAGCTTGAGGAACAGAACCTCATCTTCCTATTGGACACTTTAGAGACTCTGGATCAATACGGAGTTCAACAATTTCACACCAGCACCTGGTCTTAAACTTGTTTTTCATACTTTTGCTTTCGGACAGAGCAGTTCATTATTCAGCCATTAACACCCTCCCTGGACAAATGTTTTGTCCCTTACAACAAATGTTACCACTCCCTTTGCCTTGTTCTTTGTCATTTAGTCTCCCCATCCTCGGCCTATCACAGATCTTCCCTTTTGTTGCTCTTCCACACCTTTCACTTTTTCAACACCGATTACATTTCTAATCATTGCTGGTTCTGATGAAATGTTATCAACATGAAACGTTAACTTTGCTTCCCTCTCCACAGATGCTGCCAGACAAGCTGAGTATTTACAGCATTTTCTGTTATTTTAGCTATGAATGGAACGGAGCTAAGCAGAGGTCAATGGGAGAAATCAACTGCTTGGAGTCATTCCTAACCTAGCATAAAGGAAGATATTGTGGTTGTTGGAGGTCAATCATCTCAGTTCCAGGACATCACTGCAGGAGTTCCTCAGGGTAGTGTCCTAGGCCCAAACATCTTCAGCTGCTTCATCAATGACCTTCCTTCAATCGTAAGGTCAGAAGTGAGAAAGTTCACTGATGACTATACAATGATGATCACTATTCACAACTGCTCAGACACTGAAGGCAGACATATGCAGCAAGATCTGGACAACATTCAGGCTTGAGCTGAAAAGTGGCAAGTAACATTCATGACACACAAGTGTCAGGACACAATCATTTCCAATAAGAGAGAATCTAACCATCTCCCATTGACATTAAACGGCATTACCATCGCTGAGTCCCCCACTATCAGCATCCGAGTGGTTACCATTGAACAGAAGCTGAATTGCAGCTACAAGAGCAGGTCAAAGGCTCGGAATGCTGCGGAGAGTAACTCACCTCCTGACTCCCCAAAGCCTCTCCAACATTTACAAGGCACAAGTCAGGAGTGTTATGAAATACTGTCCGCTTGCCTGGATGAGTGCAGCACCAACAACACTCCAGGAGGTCAACACCATCCAGGACAAAGCAGCCCGCTTGTTTGTTGTGATTGGGGTGTCATTCACTCCCTCCACCACCAGCACAGGGGCAGCAGTGTGTACCATCTACAAGATGCACTGCAGCAACGCACCAAGGCTTCTTAGACAGCACGTTCCAAACCCACGACCTCTACAACTTAGAAGGACAAGGGCAGCGATGCATGGGAACACCACCACCTGCAAGTTCCCCTCCAAGTCATATACCATCCTGAAATGGAACTATATCGCTGTTCCTTTATGTCACTGGGTCAAAATCCTGGAACTCACTTCCTAATAGTACTGTGGGTGTACCTGCACCAGATGGACTGCAGCTGATCAAGGAGGCAGCTTAATACCACCTTTTCAAAGGCAATTAGTGATGGGCAATGAATGTTGGTTTAGCCAGCGATGCCCACATCCCATGAAATAATAAAAAGGGAACAGCATTTCCTTCCAGCTGGACGACACTGGAGAGGTGTGGTAGGAAGATGGTGTTACGAACATTGTCACAGGCTGCAGTAAGTTTGTGAAGGACAAGGAGGGATAGTTTGTCTTTGTAACAGTCACATAGCATGTCATTTTGAACAAGCTTGTCTATATGTCCTGCCACTGAACCACTCACATGCATCCACTCTGTTGCTGCACCCCCATTAAAATTGCACCCTTTATTTTCCATGGCATCTCCTCTCCGTCCAATGAAAATGTATCAATTTGCGGTTCTGTTTAAGTTTATCTGCCATGTGTCCATCCATTCCACCAACTTGTCTACATCCACTTGAAGACTGTTACTATCATCCTCACTGTGCAATGCATTTCCAAATTTTATGCCAAGTGTAAATTTTTAAATTGTTCCATTTACACTCATGTCCAAGTGGCTAATATATATCATGAAAAGTAGCAGACCTAGTAACGACCCCTGGGGAAACTTCCTCCAGTTCTAACAACAACCTTTCACCCCTCACTCTGCTTCCTGTCATGCAGGCAAATTTTTCCATTTTATTCCATGGGCTTTATCTTCACTGACAATCCTGTTAAGTGACACTTCATCAAATTCTGTTTGGAAGTAATGGGGAACAAAGAAATGGCAGACCAATTAAATACATACTTTGGTTCTGTCTTCACAAAGGAGGACACAAATTACCTCCCAGTAATGCTGGGGAACATAGGGTCTAGTGAGAAGGAGGAACTGTATGAAATCAGTATTATTGTTGGGTAAATTGATGGGATTGAAGGCTGATAAATCCCCAGGGCCTGATAATCTACATCCCAAAGTACTGAAGGAAGTGACTCGAGAAATAGTAGATGCATTGCTGGTCAGTCTTCAAAATTCTATAGACTCTGGAAGAGTTCCAATGGATTGCAGGTTAGCTAATGTAACCCCACGATTTAAAAATGGAGGTAGATACACAACAGGGAACGATTGACCGGTTAACCTGACATAAGTAGTGGGGAAAATGCTAGAGGACATTATAAAAGATGTAATAACAGAGCACACGCAAAACAATGACCGGATCGGACACAGTCAACATGGATTTACGAAAGGGAAATCTTGCTTGGCAAATCTACTGGAATTTTTTGAGGATGTAATTCATAGAATAGATAAGAGAGAACGAGTGGATGTGATGTATTTGGACTTTCAGAAGGTTTTTGATAAGATCCCACGTAAGAAATTAAAGCACATGGGATTCAATGAAGAGTGTAGGAGGGCATGCCAGGAGCAGTACCAGGCATACCTCAAAATCAGGTGTCAAGCTGCTGAAGCCACAACACAGGAGTATTTGCGTGCCAAACTGCATAAGCAGCATGTGATAGACAGAGCTAAGCGATCCCATAACCAACGGATCAGATCTAAGCTCTGCAGTCTTGCCACATCCAGCCGTGAAAGGTGGTGGACAATTAAACAACTAACTGGAGGAGGTAGCTCCACAAATATCCCCATTCTCAATGATGGGGGAGCCCAGCACATCAGTGCAAAAAATAAGGCTGAAGTATTTGCAACAATCTTCAGCCAGAAGTGCCGAGTTGATGATCCATCTCGGCCTCCTCCTGAAGTCCCCAGCATCACAGATGCCAGACGTCAGACAATTCGATTCACCCCGCGTGATATCAAGAAACGACTGTAGGCAATGGATACTGCAAAAGCTATGGGCCCTGACAATATTCCGGAAATAGTGCTGAAGACCTGTGCTCCAGAACTTGCCGTGCCCCTAGCCGTGCTGTTCCAGTGCAGCCACAACATTGGAATCTACCCGGCAATGTGGCAGATTTTCCAGGTATGTCCTGTACACAAACAGCAGGACAAGTCCAACCCGGCCAATTACTGCCCCATCAGCATACTCTGAATCATCAGTAAAGTGATGGAAGGTGTCATCAACACTGCCATTAAGCGGCACTTGCTTCGCAATGACCTGCTCAGTGATGCTCAGTTTGGGTTCCGCCAGGGCCACTCAGCTCCTGACCTCATTACAGCCTTGGTTCAAACATGGACAAAAGAGCTGAACTCAAGAGGTGAGGTGAGGTAGACAGCCCTTAATATCAAGGCAGCATTTGACCAAGTATGGTGTCAAGGAGACCGAGCAAAACTGAAGTGAATGGGAATCAAGGGGAAAACCCTCCGCTGATTGGAGTCATACCTAGCGCAAAGGAAAATGGTTGTGGTTGTTGGAGGTCAATCATCCGAGCTCCAGAACATCACTGCAGGAGTTCCTCAGAGGAGTGTCCGAGGCCCAACCATCTTCAGCTGCTTCATCAATTACCTTCCTTCAAGCATGAGGTCAGAAGTGGGGATGTTTGCTAATGATTGCACAATGTTCAGCACCATTCGTGACTCCTCAGATACTGAAGCAGTCCGTGTAGAGATGCAGCAAGACCTGGATAATATCCAGGCTAGGGCTGGTAAATGGCAAGTAACATTCGCACCACACAAGTGCTAGGCAATGATCATCTCCATCAAGAGAGAATCTAACTATCCCCCCTTGACATTCAACAGCATTACCATCGCTGAATCCCCCACTATCAACATCCTTGGGGCTACCATTGACCAGAAACTGAACTGGAGTAGCCACATAAGTACCGTGGCTACAAGAGCAGGTCAGAGGCTAGGAATCCTGCGAGGAGTAACTCACCTCCTGACTCCACAAAGCCTGTCCTCCATCTACAAGGCACAGGTCATGAGAGTGATGGAATACTCTCCACTTGCCTGGATGGGTACAGCTCCAACAACACTCAAGAAGCTCGACACCATCCAGGACAAAGCAGCCCACATGATTAGCACCCCATCTACAAACATTCACTCCCTCCACCACCGACACACAGTGACAGCAGTGTGTACCATCTACAAGATGCACTGCAACAACTCAAAGGCTCCATCACCAGCACCGTCCAACCCACGACCTCCACCATCTAGAAGGACAAGGGCAGCAAATGCATGGTAACACCACCACCTGCAAGATCCCATCCAAGTCACACACCATCCTGACTTGGAACTATATCGCCGTTCCTTCACTGTCGCTGGGTCAAAATCCTGGAAATCCCTTCCTAACAGCACTGTGGGTATAGCTACCCCAAATGGACTGCAGCGGTTCAAGAAGGCAGCTCACCACCATCTTCTCAAGGGCAATTAGGGATGGGGAATAAATGCTGGCCGAGCCAGCGTCGCCCACATCCCATGAATGAATGAAATAAAACAGCCATGTGCAAGAAGGGCGAGTTGGAAACACAGGTGCTCCTCCTTAGGCCAGAGCAGACGGTGTTGAGAATAGGAGTGACGCCCAAAAGCCTGTGTGTTTCCATTGTAACAAGGCCCATCACCTCCGAGCTGACTGCTGGACGTTACGGTGAAAAGCTGTAGGATTAATCAGGGTACACCAGACCAGTTCAGGAAAAGGGGCCCTGATGGGAAACACAGAATACCAGGCTGAGACTTTAACTGCGGCAGTAAGACCCAGTATGTCCACCACTGAGAGCGCTGGAAAATTTAACAAAATCCCTGGAAGATACCAGGATTTTGTATCCCGAGGAAAAGTGACCCCATACCCCTCGATTGAGGCATGTAAGCCCAAAGCCGTACTTGGAATACAGGGGCCACCCATCGAACGCTCAGGTATTAGTAAACAGCATCAGGGAAGAGTAAATGCCCAGGACTCCATATTGGGTACACCTGGAGTGCAGCTTTGTTTCAGGACTGGTAACCCTGGGGATTGTCCCTAGTTTACCAATGGACAGGGTCGACCTGTGCCTGGGTAATGATCTGGTCAGGGTGAAGGTGGTAGCTTTCCAAGTGGTTTTAGAGAGACTGAAATAGATCAGGCCGACAGAGCAGTTACAGGGGAAGGCCCCTGACATTTTTCCTGTCTTTGTGTTGTGATGGTCCATGGTCAAACAAGCTCCGTCAGAGGAGGATGAACTGACTTTGCAGACTGATGACCGTCCTGTCTAGTTATCTGAAACCATCTTTGGGAAGTTAGAGGACAAAAAAAAATGTGTTAAACAGATCTTCCTTGGTCGAGGCTCAGCAAGCTGACCCAATGTTAAAAAAGTTAGCACAGATTGTCTAAAGTTAAACTGATGCAGAGGGAGTTCCAGAGTGTGACTATTTAAAGAATGAGGTGCTGATGAGGACGTGGAGACCTCCTTAGAGACCTGTGAATGAAGAGTGGACAGTGATTCACCAGATAGCGGTTCTGCCCAGGTACCATAAGGAAATACTGAGAATAACCCAGGAATTCCAATGGCTGGACATGTCGGCATCAGAAAAACCCAAGCCTGCATAAGCCAGCATTTTGACTGGCCACAACTCCACAAAGATGTGTTGGAGTTCTGTAAAACTGGTCAAATGTGCCAGGTTGTGGAGAAGCCCCAACGTGCAATAAAAACTGCACCCCTAATTCCCAAACCAGCTTTTGGGGAACCCTTCAACAGAATGCTGGTGGATTGTGTGGGACACCTGCCGAAAACAAAAGGGGTCAAGCAGTATCTTCTCACCATTATGGATGTGGAGAGGACATTCCATGGAAGAACTATCTCTGCCAAGGTAGTGGTGGAGGGGCTAAACAAATACTTTACCCACATGGGCTGCCTGCTGAGATCCAGTTGGATCAGGGCACGAATTTCATTGTATTAGGGATGATGTCAATATAACAATCAAACACAATATTATACCCTAAGCATTAAAGATGCAGTCTAATTTAACTATTATCTGGAATGCGTAAACTTAGTTTTCAGGACGATAGCTCGTAACAATTAACCAAGATATTGCCCCTGTGGATTAGGGATGACACGTAACTTAAAAATTAAGTGGGATATTTGAGACACTGTTTTAGTTATCAAGTCTAATTTAACAATTAAATAGATTATACACTGTGTATTAGTGACAACATCGAATTTAACAATTAACCAGAGTACTGTACCCTGTGTATTAGTGATGACATCTAATTTAACAATTAACTGGAATATTATCCCCTGTGTATTAGTGATGATATCTAATCTAACATTTAACCAGAGTATTATACCCTGTGTATTAGTGATGACATCGAATTTAACAATTAACAAGAATATTATGCACTGTGTATTAGTGATGACATCTAATTTAACAGTTAACCAGAATATTATTTCCTGTGTATTCGTGATGACATCTAATTTAACAATTACCCAGAATATTATACCCTGTGTATTAGTGATGACATTGAATTTAACAATTAACAAGAATATTATACCCTGTGTATTAGTGATGACATCTAATTTAAAAATTAACCAGAATATTATTCCCTGTGTATTAGTGAAGACATCTAATTTAACAGTTAACCAGAATATTATACCCTGTGTATCAGTGATAACATCGAATTTAACAATTAACAACAATATTATACACTGTGTATTAGTGATGACATCTAATTTAACAATGAACTGAAACGTTTAAAACTCTATAGCAGATATCATGTTGAATTTAGCAATCAAATAGATTATAGAATTAGAATTAGAACATTACAGCGCAGTACAGTCCCTTCGGCCCTCGATGTTGCGCCAACCTGTGAAACCATCTGAC
Organism: Heterodontus francisci; assembly: GCF_036365525.1. Lineage (NCBI taxonomy): Eukaryota > Metazoa > Chordata > Chondrichthyes > Heterodontiformes > Heterodontidae > Heterodontus > Heterodontus francisci. The sequence goes on from NW_027140172.1 coordinate 1,117,449, forward strand.
CAACACAATTTCATTTTCATCCATATGTCTATCCAATGACCACTTAAATGCCCTTAAAGTTGGCGAGTCTACGACTGTTGCAGGCAGGGAATTCCACGCCCCTACCACTCTCTGAGTAGAGAAACTACCTCTAACATCTGTCCTATATCTATCACCCCTCAACTTAAAGCTATGTCCCCTCGTGTTTGCCATCAGCATCCGAGGAAAAAGACTCTCACTATCCACCCTATCTAACCCTCTGATTATCTTATATGCCTCTATTAAGTCACCTCTCCTCCTCCTTCTCTCCAACGAGAACAACCTCAAGTTCCTCAGCATTTCCTCGTAAGACGTTCCCTCCATACCAGGCAACATTCTAGTAAATCTCCTCTGCACCCTTTCCAAAGCTTCCACATCCTTCCTATAATGCAGTGACCAGAACTGCACGCAATAATCCAGGTGCGGCCTCACCAGAGTTTTGTACAGCTGCAGCATGACCTCGTGGCTCCGAAACTCGATCCCCCTACTAATAAAAGCGAACACACCATATGCCTTCTTCACAGCCCTATTAACCTGGGTAGCAACTTTCAGGGATTTATGTACCTGGACACCAAGATCTCTCTGCTCATCTACACTACCAAGAATATTCCCATTAGCCCAGTACTCTGCATTCCTGTTACTCCTTCCAAAGTGAATCGCCTCACACTTTTCCGCATTAAACTCCATTTGCCATCTCTCAGCCCAGCTCTGCAGCCTATCTATGTCCCTCTGTATACTACAACATCCTTCAGCACTATCCACAACTCCACCGACCTTCGTGTCATCCGCAAATTTACTAACCCACCCTTCTACACCCTCATCCAGGTCATTTATAAAATGACAAACAGCAGTGGCCCCAAAACAGATCCTTGCGGTACACCACTAGTAATTAAACTCCAGGATGAACATTTGCCATCAACCACCACCATCTGTCTTATTTCAGCTAGCCAATTTCTGATCCAAAGCTCTAAATCACCTTCAACCCCATACTTCCGTATTTTCTGCAATAGCCTACCGTGGGGAACCTTATCAAATGCCTTACTGAAATCCATATACACCACATCCACTGCTTTACCCTCATCCACCTGTTTGGTCACCTTCTCGAAAAACTCAATAAGGTTTGTGAGGCACGACCTACCCTTCACAAAACCGTGCTGACTATCGCTAATGAACTTATTCTTTTCAAGATGATTATAAATCCTATCTCTTATAACCCATTCCCACTGTGAACCCACCTCCTCTCTAATTCCCCCTGTGAACATCCCCTCCTGCCGAATTACCACTGTGAATATCCCCTCCCGCCTAATTCCCCCTGTTAACAACCCCTCCTGTTTAATTACTACTGTTAACACCCCCAACTGTCTAATTGCCCCTGTGAACATCCCCTCCTGTTTAATTCTCCAATGAGAACATCACCTCCTGCTTAATTCCCCCTGTGAACACCCCCTCCTGACTAATGCACCCTGTGAACATGCCCTCCTGTCTAATTCCCCCTGTGAACATCCCCTCCTGTCTAATACACCCTGTGAACATCCCCTCCTGTTTAATTCCCCCTGTGAACCCCCTCCTGTCTAATACCCCCTGTGAACATACCCTCCTGTTTAATTCCCCCTGTGAAAACCCCCTCCTGTCTAATTCCCCTGTGAACACCCCTCCTGTCTAATACCCCCTGTGAACATCCCCTCCTGTTTAATTCCCCCTGTGAAGACCCCCTCCTGTCCAATGCTCCCTGTGAACACCCCTCTTGTCTAAAACCCCCTGTGAACATCTCCCCTGTCTAATACCCCCTGTGAACATCCCCTCCTGTTTAATTCCCCCTGTGAACATCCCCTCCTGTCAAATAACCCCTGTGAGCACCCCCTCCTGCCTAATTCCCCTTATGAACACCCCTCCTGCCTAATGCCCCCTGTGAGCATCCACCCCTGCTTAATTCCCCCTGTGAACAACCCCTCCTGTCTAATTCCCCCTGTGAACACACCTCCTGCCTAATACCCCATGTGAACATCCCCTCCTGTTTTATTCCCCCTGTGAACACCCCTCCTGCCTAATACCCCCTGTGAACATCCCCTCCTGTTTAATTCCCCCTGTGAACACCCCTCCTGTCTAATTCCCCCTGTGAGCGCCCCACCTGTCTAATACCCCCTGTGAACATCCCCTCCTGTCTTATACCCCCTGTGAACCCCTTCCTGTCTAATACACCATGTGAACATCCCCTCCTTTTTAATTCCCTCTGTGAACCTCTCCTCCTGCCTAATTCCCCACGTGAACATCCCCTCCTGTTTAATTCCCCCTGTGAAACCCCCTCCCGTCTAATTCCCCCTGTGAACATCCCCTTCTGCCTAATTCCCCCTGTTAACAACCCCTCCTGTTTAATTACTACTGTTAACACCCCCAATTGTCTAATTACCCCTGTGAACATCCCCTCTTGTTTAATTCTCCAATGTGAACATCACCTCTTGCTTAATTCCCCCTGTGAACACCCCCTCCTGACTAATTCCCCCTGTGAACACCCCCTCCTGTCTAATTCCCCCTGTGAACATCCCATCCTGTCTAATTCCCCCTGTGAACACCCCATCGTGTCTAATTCCCCCTGTGAACACCCGCTCCTGACTACTTTCCCCTGTGAACAGCAGCTCCTGTCCATCTCCCCCTGTAAACATCTCTCCAGTTTAATTCCCCCTTGTGAACTACTTCCTCCTGTTTAATTCCCCCGGTGAACACCCCTCCTGCCTAATACCCCCTGTGAACATCTCCCCATTTAAATTTCCCCTGTGAACTAGTTCCTCCTGTTTATTTCCCCCTGTGAACACCCCTCCTGCCTACTAGCCCCCTGTGAACATTCCCTCCAGTTTAATTCCCCCGGTGAACTACTTCCTGCTGTTTAAATCCCTCTGTGAACAACTCCTCCTGTCTAATGCCCCTGTGAACACCCCCTCCTGTTTAATTCCCCCTGTGAACACCCCTCCTGCCTAATACCCCCTGTGAACATCCCCTCCTGTTTAATTCCCCCTGTGAACACCCCCTCCTGTCTAATTCCCTCTGTGAGCACCCCACCTGTCCAATACCCCCTGTGAACATCCCCTCCTGTCTTATATCCTCTGTGAACCCCTTCCTGTCTAATACACCATGTGAACATCCCCTCCTTTTTAATTCCCTCTGTGAACCTCCCCTCCTGCCTAATTCCCCACGTGAACATCCCCTCCTGTTTAATTCCACCTGTGAAACCCCCTCCTGTCAAATTCCTCCTGTGAACATCCCCTTCTGCCTAATTCCCGCTGGGAATATCCCCTCCCGCCTAATTCCCCCTGTTAACAACCCCTCCTGTTTAATTACTACTGCTAACACCCCCAATTGTCAATTACCCCTGTGAACATCCCCTCTTGTTTAATTCCCCAATGTGAACATCACCTCTTGCTTAATTCCCCCTGTGAACACCCCCTCCTGACTAATAACCCCTGTGAACATGCCATCCTGTTTAATTCCCCCTGTGAACACCCCCAATTGTCAATTACCCCTGTGAACATCCCCTCTTGCTTAATTCCCCCTGTGAACACCCCCTCCTGACTAATAACCCCTGTGAACATGCCATCCTGTTTAATTCCCCCTGTGAACACCCCCTCCTGTCTAATTCCCCCTGTGAACACCCCTCCTGTCCAATTCCCCCTGTGAACACCCCCTCCTGTCTAATTCCCCCTGTGAACACCCCTCCTGTCCAATACCCCCTGTGAACATCCCCTCCTGTTTAATTCCCCCTGTGAACACCCCTCCTGTCTAATACCCCTGTGAACATCCCCCCCTGTCTAATACTCCCTGTGAACATCCCCTCCTGTTTAATTCCCCCTGTTAACCGACTCCTGTCTAATACCCAATGTGTACATCCCCTCCTGTTTAATTCACTTTGTGAACGCCCCCCTCCTGCCTAATTCCCCACGTCAACATCCCCTCCTGTGTAATTCCCCCTGTGAACCTCCCAGCTGTCTAATTCCCCCGTGAACATCCCCTCCTGTTTAATTCCCCCTGTGAAACACCCCTCCTGTCTAATTCCCCCTGTGAACATCCCCTCCTGTCTAATTCCCCCTGTGAATATCCCCTCCCGCCTGATTCCCCCTGTTAACAACCCCTCCTGTTTAATTACTAATGTTAACAACCCCAACTGTCTAATTACCCCTGTGAACATCCCCTCTTGTTTAATTCTCCAAAGTGAACATCACCTCCTATCTGATTTCCCCTGTGAAATTCTCCTCCTCTCTAATACCCCCTGTGAAAATCACCTCCTCTCTAATACCCCGTGTGAACAACATCTCCTGTCTACTTCCCACCTTGAGCACTCCCTCCTATCTAATTCCCCCTGTGAAAATCACTTCCTCTCTAATTCCCCCTGTGAACAACCTTTTCCTGTCTAATTCCCACTTTGAGCACTCCCTCGTGTATAATACGCCCTGTGAACACCGCCTGCTATCGCATTCCCACTTTAAGCATCCCCCACCTTTCTACGATCCACTGTGAACAAACCTTCCTCTATAATTCCCCCTGTGAAAACCCCTTCCTGCCTAATTCCCCCTGTGTACCCCTCCTCCTATCTAATTGCCCCTGTGAGCTCCTTTCTCCTGTTTAATTCATTGTTAACACCCCTCCTGTCTAATTCCCCCTGTGAACACTCCCTCCTCGATAATTCCCCCATGAACATCCCCTCATATCTAATTCCCCCTGCAAACACCCCCTCCTGTCTAATTATCCCTGTGAACCGCTCTTCCTGTCTAATTCCCCCGTGAACTCATTCCTCCTGTTTAAATCCCTCTGTGAACACCCTGTGCTGTCTAATTCCCCGTGAACCCGTTCTCCTGTTTAATTCACCCATGTGAACATCCCCTCTTGTCTAATTCCCCCTGTGAACACCCACTCTTGACTAGTTCCCCCTGTGAACATCACCTCCTTTCTAACTCCCCCTGTGAAAATCCCCTCCTCTCGAATTCTCGCTGTGAACACTCCCTCCTGTCTAATTCCCCTTGTGAATATCCCCTCCTGTCTAATCCCGCTGTGAAAATCCCCTCCTGTCTAATTCCCCATGTGAACAACCCCTCCTGTCTAATTCCCCACGTGAACATCCCCTCCTGTTTAATTCCCGCTGTGAACATCCCATCCTGTCTAATTCCCCCTGTGAACACCCCATCGTGTCTAATTCCCCCTGTGAACACCCGCTCCTGACTACTTCCCCCTGTGAACATCAGCTCCTGTCTATCTCCCCCTATAAACATCTCTCCAGTTTAATTCCCCCTGTGAACTACTTCCTCCTGTTTAATTCCCCCTGTGAACACCCCTCCTGCCTAATACCCCCTGTGAACATCTCCCCATTTAAATATCCCCTGTGAACTATTTCCTCCTGTTTATTTCCCCCTGTGAACACCCCTCCTGCCTAATAACCCCCTGTGAACATTCCCTCCAGTTTAATTCCCCCTGTGAACTACTTCTTGCTGTTTAAATCCCACTGTGAACAACTCCTCCTGTCTAATGCCCCCTGTGAACACCCCCTCCTGTTTTATTCCTCCGTTGAACACCCCATTCCTGCCTTTGTCCCCGCGTGAACATCCCCTCCTGCCTAATTTCCCCTGTGAACACCCCCTCATGTCTACTTCCCACTGTGAACATCCCCTCCTGATTAATACCCACTGTGAACATCCCCTACTGTTTAATTCTGCCTGTGAAGCCCACCTCCTGTCGAATACCCCCGTGAAGATCCCCTCCTGTTTAATTCCCTCTGTGAACACCCCTCCTGTCTAATACCCCCTGTGAACACCCCCTCCTGTCTAATTCCCCCTGTGAACACCCCTGCTGCCGAATACCCCCTGTGAACATCCCCTGCTGTTTAATACCCCCTGTGAACACCCCGTCCTGTCTAATACCCGCTGTGAACATCCCCTCCTGTCTAATACCCCATGTGAACATCCCCTACTGTTTAAATCCCTCTGTGAACCCCCCCTGCCTAATTCCCAACGTGAACATCCCCTCCTGTTAAATACCCCCTGTGAACCTCCCCTCCTGCCTAATTCCCCACGCAAACATCCCCACCTGTTTAATTCCCCCTGTGAATCCCCCTCCTGTCTAATTCCCCCTGTGAACATCCCCTCCTGCCTAATTCCCCCTGTGAATATCCCCTCCCGCCTAATTCCCACTGTTAACAACGCCTCCTGTTTAATTACTACTGTTAACACCCCCAGTTGTCTAATTACCACTGTGAACATCCCCTCTTGTTGAATTCTCCATTGTGAACATCACCTCCTGCTTAAGTCCCCCTGTGAACACCCCCTCCTGACTAATACACCCTGTGAACATGCCCTCCTGTTTAATTCCCGCTGTGAACATACCCTCCTGTCTAATTGCCCCTGTGAACATCCCCTCCTGTCTAATACCCCCTGTGAACATCCCCTCCTGTTTAATTCCCCCTGTGAACCCCCTCCTGTCTAATACCCCCTGTGAACATCCCCTCCTGTTTAATTCCCTCTGTGAACCCCCCTCCTGCCTAATTCCCCACGTGAACATCCCCTCCTCTTTAATTCCCCCTGTGAACATCCCCTCCTGTCTAATACCCCCTGTGAACATCCCCTCCTGTTTAATTCCCCCTGTGAACATCCCCTCCTGTTTAATTCCCTCTGTGAACCGCCCCTCCCGCCTAATTCCCCACGTGAACAACCCCTCCTGTTTAATTCCCCCTGTGAAACCCCCCTCCTGTCTAATTCCCCCTGTGAACATCCCCTCCTGTCTAATTCCCCCTGTGAATATCCCCTCCCGCCCAATTCCCCCTGTTAACAACCCCTCCTGTTTAATTACTACTGTTAACACCCCCAACTGTCTAATTACCCCTGTGAACATCCCCTCTTGTTTAATTCTGCAATGTGAACATCACCTCCTATCTGATTTCCCCTGTGAAAATCACCTCCTCTCTAATTCCCCGTGTGAACAACATTCTCCTGTCTAATTCCCACCTTGAGCACTCCCTCCGATCTAATTCCCCCTGTGAAAATCACCTCCTCTCTAATTCCCCCTGTGAACAACCTTTTCCTGTCTAATTCCCACTTTGAGCACACCCTCCTGTATAATACGCCCTGGGAACACCCACTGCTATCGAATTCCCACTGTGAGCATCCCCCACCTTTCTACGATCCACTGTGAACAAACCTTCCTCTCTAATTCCACCTGTGAAAACCCCTTCCTGCCTAATTCCCCCTGTGTACTCCTCCTCCTATATAATTCCCCCTGTGAGCTCCTTTCTCCTGTTTAATTCATTGTTAACACCCCTCCTGTCTACTTCCCCCTGTGAACACTCCCTCCTCGATAATTCCCCCATGAACATCCCCTCATATCTAATTCTCCCTGCAATACCCCCTCCTGTCTAATTATCCCTGTGAACCGCTCTTCCTGTCTAATTCCCCCTGTGAACTCATTCCTCCTGTTTAAATCCCTCTGTGATCACCCTGTCCTGTCTAATTCCCCGTGAACCCGTTCTCCTGTTTAATTTACCCATGTGAACATCCCCTCCTGTCTAACTCCCCCTGTGAACACCCACTCCTGACTACTTCCCCCTGTGAACACTCCCTCCTGTCTAACTCCCCCTGTGAAAATCCCCTCCTGTCTAATTCTCCCTGTGAACACTCCCTCCTGTCTAATTCCTCCTGTGAATATTCCCTCCTGTTTAATTCCCCATATGAACACACTTCTCCTGTCTGCATCCCCATGTGAACACACTCCTCCTGTCTAATTCACCCTGTGAACACCCCCTCCTGTCTACATCCTGCTGTGAACATCGCCTCCTGTCTAATTCCCCCTGTGAACACCCTCCTCCTGTTTAAGCCCCACGTGCCTTCATCGGTCGGGGCATAGAGTTTAAAAATTGGCAAGTCATGCTGCAGCTGTACAGAACTTTTGTTATGCCACACTTAGAATATTGAGTGCAATTCTGGTAGCCACTCTACCAGAAGGACGTGGAGGCTTTGTAGAGTGTACAGAAGAGGTTTACCAGGATGTTGCCTGGTCTGGAGGGCATTAGCTATGAGGAGAGATTGGATAAACTCGGATTGTTTTCACTGGAACGACGGAGGTGGAGGGGCGACATGATAAAGAATTACGAAGTTATAAGTGTAATGGACAGAGTGGATAGTTAGAAGCTTTTTCCCAGGTTGGAATATTCAGTTACTAGGGGACATAGGTTTAAGGTGAGAGGGGCAAAGGTTAGAGGGGATGTGTGAGACAAGTTCTTTATAAAGTGGGTGTTGACTGCCTGGAACCTTTTGCCGGGGGAGGTGGTGGAAGCAGCTACGAAGCAGAGACGTTTAAGAGGCATCTTGACAAATACATGAATAGGATGGGAATAGAGGGATACGGACCCCAGAAATGCAGAAGGTTTTAGTTTAGACAGGCCTCAAGATCGGCGCAGGCTTATAGGGCCGAATGGCACGTTCCTGTGCTGTACTGTTCTTTGTTCTTTGTGGGACTTTGTCAAAAGCCTTCTGTAAGTCCAAATAAACCATATCTAGTGGTTCCCCCTCATCAAGTCTACTAGTTTCATCCTCGAAGAATTCTAGTAGATTTGTCAAGCATGATTTCCCTTTTGTAAATCCATGCTGACTCTGTCCGATTCTACATCTGTTCGCCAAGTGCTCTGCGAAAAATTCTTTGATAATGGTCTCTAGAATTTTCCCCATTGTCGACGTCAGGCTGACAGGTCTATAATTCCCTGCTTTCTCTCTCCATCCCTTTTTAAATAGTGGGGTTACATTAGCCACCCTCCAATCTGTAGGAACTGTTCCAGAGTCTATAGAATCTTGCAAATGACCACTATTTCTCGGGTCACATCCTTACATACTCTGGGATGCAAACCATCAGGCCCTGGGGGTTTATCGGCCTTCAATTCCATCAATTTCCCCAACACCATTTCTCTGCAAAAACTGATTTCCTTCAGTTCTTCTCTCTCACTGAACACTCTATTCCAAAATATTTCTGGCATGATAATTTATCCTCCTTTTTGAGGGCAGAACCAAAGTATGCATTTATGTGGTCAACCATTTCTTTGTTGACCAAAATACATTCCCCTGTTTCTGACTGTAACGGACCTACATTTGCCTTCACCAATATTTTTCTCTTCGCATGCCTATAGAAACTTTTACAGTCAGTTTTCATGTTCCGCACAAGCTTGCTATCGTACTCTATTTTCCCCTTCTTAATCAATCCCTTGGTCCTCCTTTGCTGAATTCGAAACTGCTCCCAATCCTCATGTCTGTTCTTTTTTTTCTGGCCAATTTATATGCCTCTTTCTTGGATCTATTTCTGTGTCTAATTTCCCTTGTAACCCATGGCTTCCTTTAGCTTTTTACGTTTACACTAGAAAGGAATAAACAATTGTTGCAGTTCATCCATGCACTCCTTGAATGTTGCCATTGTCTTTCGACCATCGTCCCTTTATGTAACTTTTCCCAATTCATCATAGCCAACTCGCACCTAATACTTTCGTAGTTTCCTTCACTAAGATTCGGGACCCTAGTCTCAGAATCAACTATGTCACTCTCCAGCTAGATGAAGAATTCTATCGTATTAAGATTGCTCATCCCCAAGGGGTTTTGCACCACTAGATTGTCAACTGTTCTTCTATCATTACACAATGCCCAGTCTAGGATGGCCTGTTCTCTGGTTGGTTCTTCAACGTATTGGTCCAGAAACCCATCCCGTATACACTTCAAGAATTCCTCCTCTATGGTATTGTGACTAATTTGATTTGCTCAATCTATATGCAGATTAAAGTCGCCCAAAATGATAGATTTTCCTTTATCGCTTGCATCTCTCATTTCCTGTTTAATACCATTCCCAACATCACCACTATAGTTCGGGGTCTATATACAACCCCCACTAACGTTTTTTGCCCCTTAGTGTTGCTCAGCTCTACCCATGCAGATTCCATCTCGTCAGAGCTACTAACTTACCTCACTCTTGTGTTAATTTTCTCTTTAACCAGCAATGGAACTCCACCGCCTTTTGCTTTTTGTCTGTCCTTTCTAAATACTGAATACCCCTGGATGTTCATTTCCCATCCCTGGTCACCTTGCAGCCATATCTCCGTAATCCTGTCTATATCATACCTGTTTACATCTATTTGCGTGATTAATTCATCCGCTTTATTGCACATGCTCCACTAGTTCAGGCACAAAGCCTCAAGGCTCGTCTTTTTAACATTACTTGCCCCCTTCCCACTTTTTTACACTGTGGCCTGTTTAATTCTGGCCCTTGATTTCTCTGCCTGTCACTTTTCTTATTCCCCTTACTGTGTTTTGGTCTTGTCTTTGATCCCCATCCTCTGACTCCTTGCAAAGGTTCCCATCCCCCTACCATTTTAGTTCAAACCCTCTGCAACTTCTCGAGCAAATACTCCCCCTAGGAAAGCAGTCCCAGTCCTGCCCAGGTGTAACTCTCGAGTTTGTACTGGTCCCACCTGCCCCAGAGCCGGTCCCAATGTCGCAGGAATCTAAAACCCTCTCCCTCACACCATCTCTTCAGCCACATATTCATCCGATGTATCCTGCTATTTCTACTCTGACTGTGATATTCCAAAATTGCCTGGATGCAGGAAAGGATCCTGTGGATTGGAAAAATGTAAATATAACGCCCTTATTCCAAAAAACGAGGGAGGCAGAAAGTAGGAAACTATAGACCAGTTAGTTTAACATCTGTCGTTGGGAAATTGTTGGACTCCGTTATTAAGGAAGTAATAACATGACATTTAGAAAGCCAAAACGCAATCCATCAGAGACGTCATGGTTTTATGAAGGGTAAATCTTGTTTGACTAATTTTTTAGAGTTCTTCGAAGACGTAACAAGTAAAGTGGATAATGAGGGTCCTGCAGATGTAGTATACTGGACTTCCAGAAGGCATTTGATAAGGTGTTGCACAAAACGTTAATACACAAAATAAGATCACATAGGGTTAGGGGCAATTTATCAGCTTGGATACAGGATTGGCTAACGAACAGAAAACAGGGAGTTGGGAAAGATGGGTCCTTTTTCTGGTTGGCATGTTGTAATTAGTGGGGTGCCACAGGGTTCGGTCCTCGGGCCCCAACTATTTCCAATTTATATTATTTATATTAATAATGCTGGGATAGAATATACTATAGCCAAATTTGCTGCTGACGCTATAATAGGTGGGATAGTAAATTACAATTAAAAAATACAGTTACAAATGGATATGGATAGGTTAGGTGAATGGAACAAAACTTGACAGATCGAGTTTAACGTGGATAAGTGTGAGGTTATTCATTTTGGTTGGAAGAATAGAAAGGCAAATTATTGTCTAAATGGAGAGAAACGTCAGAGTGCTTCGGTACAGAGGGATCTGCGTGTCCTCGTGCATGAATCACAGAAAGCTAGTTTGCAGGTGCAGCAAGGAATAATGAAGGCAAATGGAATTTTGGCATTTATTGCTAAAGGAATAGAGTATAAAAGTAGGGAAGTGTTGCTGCAACTGTACAAGGCATTAGTGAGACCGCACTTGGAGTATTGTGTACAGTTTTGGTCCCCTTACTTGGGGACGGATGCAGTTGCATTGGAGGTAGATAAGAGGAGGTTCACTAGATTGATTCCAGAGATGAGGGGCTTGTCTTATGAAGAGAGATTGAATAGTTTAGGCCTTTACTCTTTAGAGTTTAGAAGAATGAGAGAATATTTAATTGAGGTATATAAGATGATTAAGGGAATTGAAAAAGTAGACGTGGAGAGGATGTTTCCTCTTGTGGGGCAATCCAGAAAAAGAAGTCATTGTTTTAGGATAAGGGGTAGCAGATTTAAAACAGAGATGAGGAGAAATTACTTCTCTCAAATGGTCGTGAGTCTGTGGAATTCACTATCCCAGAGTGGGGTGATGCCGGGACATTGAGTAAATTTAAGGAGGAGATAGACATACTTTTAATTAGTAAATGGTTGAAGGGTTATGGAGAACGGGCAGAAAAGTGGAGTTGAGGCCGAGATGTGATCAGCCATGATCGTATTGAATGGCGGAGCAGGCTCAAAGGGCTGAATTGCCTACTCCTGCTCCCAGTTCTTATGTTTCACAAAGTGGTCTCCCCAGTGGAGAGGCAGCCGGATTGTGAGCAGCAAAGATACCTTGAAAGCAGCATGTAAGAAAAGGTTTCTAAAATATATATTTTAAGGCTTCAGACATCTGATCAAAAAGCATATCTTTCTTTGAATCTAACTCCATTTAGGACTAAGAGCCTATCCATATTCGATATCCTAGCACAATCCAACAATTTGAAGGCTAGTACTGATTTAAGAATTTCCAAGCAGACTCGCTGCAATCTTGCATGCAGTCGGTTAAATTCCATAATATATTCTTCTGATAACTATGAGGCATGGTCGGACTTTGTTATTTTTTTTTTTAATAAACACTGGAGAGTCAGATTTATTTTCAGTCTGTCAGTAAGTAAAAGTGCAAGGGCTATTCCTTGTTTTCTCTTTAGTAAAGACTTAGCCCATGTCCATAGATAAACTTATTTTTTCTATTGCTCTAAGGTTCAGCTTTAGGAAATAGTAGGGGGAAATCATTTCCTGACACCTTAAATCTGGTTTTCGTGAATTTTGTTTCAAAATAAAAGCTCAAATTACAATCTTCTGACTGAAAATAAATCTTTGTCTCCAATCTTCACTTCTCAGCAACCGTTTTCTGCTATCATTGTCAGAAAAACTTCCAAGCCTGTTGTGAAGAAGACACTGAGACTAGCATGCTTTGGTGGAGACTGTTTATTTTTTGCCCAACAGCATACTACTCCACTCCTAACAATCTACAGCCAGTGCTGACTGGCTCTTCTTAATATATACATCTGAGTACAATTAAATAATCAACAGCCAAAACCTGTTCACCCTATTACCTTCAAATACTCGATATTTAAACAGTGGTAGCAGTGAGAGTGCGAGCCAGGGGGCAGCTGGGAAGGTAAGTTTCAGTACAAAGCACTTACCTAGCGATTCGGCAGCTTCCATTTGAACAGCGGTAGCAGTGAGAGTGCGAGCCAGGAGGCAGCTGGGAAGGTAAGTTTCAGTATAAAGTACTTACTTAGCGATTCGGCAGCTTCTTTTTGAACAGCGATAACAGTGAGAGTGCGAGCCAGGGGGCATTTGGGAAGATAAGTTTTAATATAAAGTACTTACTCTAGCGATTCGGCAGCTTCTTTTTGAACAGCGGAAACAGTGAGAGTGCGAGCTAGGGGGCAGCTTGGAAGGTAAGTTTCAGTATAAAGTACTGGTAAGGTCTCTGGCACTGAGCCTGGCTCTGTGGCTCAGAAGGGAAGGGGGGAGAATAGGAGAGTGATAGTGGTAGGAGATTCAATGGTTAGAGGAACAGACAGGAGATTCTGTAGTCGCGAACGAGACACACGGATGGTATGTTGCCTCCCGGGTGCCAGGGTCAGGGATGTCTCGGATCGAGACTACAGGATTCTTAAGGGGGAGGGGGAGCAGCCAGAAGTCGGGTTACATATCGGTACCAATGATATAGCTAGGAAAAGGGATGAGGACCTGACAAGGGAATATAGGGAGTTTGGTTGGAAGGTAAAAAGCTGGACGAGCAGGATAGTAATCTCAGGATTGATACTGGTGCAACGTGCTAGTGAGGCTAGAAACAGGGAGCGAGTGCAGCTGAACACGTGGCGACAGAGCTGGTGTAGGAGGGAGGGATTCAGATATGTGGATCATTGGGATACCTTCTGCGGAAGGTGGGACGTGTACAAGAAGGATGGGTTGCACCTGAACTGGAGGGGCACCAATATCCTGGACGGGAAGTTTGCCAGAGCTCTTCGGGAGGGTTTACACTAGATTGGCAGGGGGATGGGAAACGGAGCCACGGATCAATGGATGGGGTAGCTGTTGAACAGGCAGATACAGAGTGCAGAGAGTCTGTGAGGAAGGTTAGACAGTTGACAGGGCAAAGTTGCAGCCAGTATGATGGGTTGAAGTGTGTCTATTTTAACGCAAGAAGTGTCAGGAATAAAGGTGATGAACGTAGAGCATGGATCAGTACTTCGAGCTACGATGTTGTGGCCATTACGGAGACGTGGATATCACAGGGGCAGGAATGGATGTTGGATGTTCCGGTGTTTAGATGTTTCAAAAGGAATAGGGAGGGAGGTAAAAGAGGTGGGGGAGTGGCATTGCTAATCAGGGATGGTATCACAGCTGCAGAAAGGGAGGTCGTCGAGGAGGGTTTGTCTACTGAGTCATTATGGGTGGAAGTCAGAAACAGGAAAGGAACAGTCACTTTATTGGGAGTTTTCTATAGACTCCCCAATAGCAACAGAGACATGGAAGAACAGATTGGAAGGTAGATTTTGGAAATGTGCAGAAGTAACAGGGTTGTTGTCATGGGTGACTTCAACTTCCCTAATATTGATTGGAACTTCCTTCGTGCAAATAGTTTGGATGGAGCGGATTTTGTCAGGTGTGTCCAGGAAGGTTTCCTGACTCAATATGCAGATCGGCCGACTAGAGGGGAGGCTATGTTGGATTTGGTGCTTGGCAACGAACCAGGCCAGGTGCCATATCTCTCGGTGGGAGAGCATTTCGGTGATAGTGATCACAACTCCCTGACCTTTTACTATAGTCATGGAGAGGGACAGGAGCAGACGGGATGGGAAAATATTTAATTGGGGGAGGGGGAATAACAATGCTATTAGGCAGGAACTGGGGAGCATAAATTGGGAACAGATTTTCTCAGGGAAATGCACGACAGAAATGTGAAGGTTTTTCAGGGAGCACTTGCTGCGACTGCTGGATAGGTTTGTCCCGATGAGGCAAGGAAGGGATGATAGGGTGAAGGAACCTTGGATGACAAGAGATGTGGAACAGCTAGTCAAGAGGAAGAAGGAAACTTACTTAAGGTTAAGGAAGCAAGGATCAGACAGGGGTCTAGATGGTTACAAGGTAGCCAGGAAGGAACTGAAGAATGGACTTAGGAGAGCTAGAAGGGGATATGAAAAAGTCTTGGCGGGTAGGATTAAGGAAAATCCCAAGGCGTTCTACACTTATGTGAGGAACAAGAGGATGGCCGATTACGGATAGTGGAAGGAACTTATGACTGGACTCGGAGGAGGTAGGGGAGGTCCTAAATGAACACTTTGCTTCAGTATTCACTAGTGAGAGGGACCTGGTCGTTTGTGAGGGCAGCGTGAACAGGCTGATATGCTCGAACAGCTTGATGTTAAGAGGGAGGATGTGCTGGAAATGTTGAATGACATGAGAACAGATAAGTCCCCGGGGCCAGACGGGATATACCCAAAGATATTACGGGAAGCAAGGGAAGAGATTGCCGCGCCTTTGGCGATGATCTTTGCGTCCCCACTGTCCACTGGACTAGTACCAGATGATTGGAGGGTGGCAAATGTTATTCCCTTGTTAAAGAAAGGGAATAGGGGTAACCCTGGGAACAACAGACCAGTCAGTCTTACGTCGGTGGTGGGCAAATTATTAGAGAGGAGTCTGAGAGACAGGATTTATGATTATTTGGAAAAGCATAGTTTGATTAGAGACAGTCAGCATGGCTTTGTGAGGGGCAGGTCATGCCTCACAAGCCTTATTGAATTCTTTGAAGATGTGACACAATACATTGATGAAGGAAGAGCATTGGATGTGGTGTATATGGATTTTAGCAAGGCGTTTGATAAGGTTCCCCATGGTAGGCTCATTCAGAAAGATAGGAGGCATGGCATTCAGGGAAAGTTGGCTGTTTGGATACAAAATTGGCTGGCACATAGAAATCAGAGTGTGGTAGTAAATGGAAAGAATTCAGCTTGGAGCTCGGTGACCAGTGGTGTTCCGCAGGGATCTGTTTTGGGTCCTCTGCTCTTCGTGATTTTTATAAATGACTTGGATGAGGAAGTGGAAGGCTGGGTTAGCAAGTTTGCCGATGACACGAAGGTTGCTGAGTTGTGGATAATGTGGAAGGCTGTTGTTGGTTGCAACGGGTCATTGACAGGATGCCGAGCTGGGCGAGAAGTGGCATATGGAGTTCCACCTGGAAAAGTGTGAAGTGATTCATTTTGGAAGGTCGAATTTGCATGCAGATTACAGGCTTAAGGACAGGATTCTTGGTAGTGTGGAGGAGCAGAGGGATTTTGGGCTCAATGTCCATAGATCGCTCAAAGTTGCCACCCAAGTTGATAGGGTTGTTAAGAAAGCGTATGGTGTGTTGGCTTTCATCAACAGCGGGATTGATTTTAAGAGCCGCGAGGTTATAGTGCAGCTCTATAAAGCCCTGGTTCGACCACACTTGGAATATTGCGTTCAGTTCTGGTCGCCTCATTATAGGAAGGATGTGGAAGCTTTAGAGAGGCTGCAGATGAGATTTCCCAGCATGCTGCCTGGACTGGAGGGCATTTCTTACGATGAAAGGTTGAGGGAGCTAGGGCTTTTCTCATTGGAGGGAAGAAGGATGAGATGTAACTTGATAGAGGGGTACAAGATGATGAGAGGCATAGATAGAGTGGATAGCTAGAGACTTTTTCCCAGGGTGGAAAGGGCTATCACCAGGGGGCATAATTATAAGGTGATTGGAGGAAGGTTTCGGGGAGATGTCAGAGGTAGGTTCTTTACACAGAGAGTGGTGGGTGCGTGGGATGCGCTGCCAGCGGTGATAGTTGAAGCAGATACGTTACGGGCATTTAAGCGACTCTTGGATAGGTACATGGATGATAGCAGAATGAAGGGTATGTAGTTAGTTTGATTTTCGAGTAGGTTAAAGGTTCGGCACAACATCGTGGGCCGAATGGCCTGTACTGTGCTGTACTGTTCTATGTTCTATGTTAACTTCAATCAACAAGACATTAGACAATAAGAACCTGTGTGATCGCTGGTACACCTTGTCTCCCAGTTAAAAGACAGCTCGATTTTAAGCTTTCCATGCTTATTTCCAAATACCTATGTGATCTGGCCCCTGCTTATCAGTGCAAACTCCTTCAGCCCTACAACCCTCCAAAATGTATTTACTCCTCTAATTCTGGTCTCTTTAGCATCCCCAATTATCATCGCTGCACGATTGATGACCATACCTTCAGCTGCCCCTGCCCTGAGATCTGGACCAGCCTCCCGACAACTCTCTGCCTATCTACCTCTCTTTCCTCCTTTAAGACACTCCTTTAAATCTACATCTTTGACTAAGCGTTAGGTCATCTGCCCTAATATCTCCTTAAATGCTCGGTGACATATTGTGTTATAATGCCTCTGTGAAGCTTGGAAAATTTTATTACGTGAAAGGTGCTGTTTAAATAGTAGTTGTTGTTGTTATTGATGCCTTCGGAACAGCACTGTCTACTTCTTCCCAGCCTGAAAAACAATAGCTCACAACTTCTCTCTATTTTCTGTGCATTAGCCAATTGAATGTTCATACAACCACTGCCACTTTGATCCATTGGTTTCAATTTTCCTAAAAAGTCTATTAAGTGTCACTTGATCAAACCCTTTTGAAAGTTTATATACATATCACCAGCTGCACCACCCTTATCAATCCCCTTCATTAAATAGCTCCTTCAAGATTGTAAGATACAATTTATCTTTAACAAGTTCATGGTAGTTGACATTTATAAACCGTTGTTTTTTTTCAAAACAACAGATATATTTGTCCCGGTTAATGGCTGAAATATTCCCTCCATCGATGATCATCTTACTGCACTGTAGTTTCGGGCTTACCCCATCCTTCCTTTTTAACAGGGTGTAATTAGCGATAGCCTCCAGTGTACTGGCATCACTCACATAACCAAGGAGTATCGAAACATTCTGCCCAGTGACTCTGCTATTTCCACAATTCCTTTCATCAGAAACCCCCATCCAGAACGGACAAGTGCTCTACTTTATTGTGGTACAAAAAGTGCTGGATTGACAGGGGTTCATTGAACCTGTTTGTTCCGTAAATGTAATTAATACTAGTCTTCATGGACCCTAATTGTGTCACTGGAGTGTTTCCACCTTCCACTAATAAGGGTCTCCTTTCAATGTGTTATCCCGTAGTATCAGTTGGACCATCACCTCGGCACTAACAGGGATCAGCAACTCCAGGGAAAGGGGCAGGATAGATCGGAATCTGGGAACAATACTTTGGAATGTTAAACAATGGGTCAGCATCTTAGATTAAAATATTGGAATGTTACAACAATGGATCAGAATCAGAGAACAATAGATTGGAATGTTACAACAATGGCCGGAGATTATCCTATTGATTTGACTATCTTACTGAAGATTATTATTGGATATCATTAGCACATCGGATCTATTATGTGCTGAAGATGATTCAATGCATTTATTACCCAATCCTCGCTATTGTTGGTGTCCCTAGCACGTCTCTGTATCCAGCTATTAATGTTATAAATCATGATTAACTGCATTACTGAGTCTAACTTCAGTGGTTGGGAAACTATTGGAAAATATTCTGAGGGACAGGATTAATCTCCACCTGGGGAGGCAGGGATTAATTGGGGACAGTCAGCATGGCTTTGTCAGGGGGAGATCGTGTCTAACAAACTTGATTGAATTTTTCGAGGAGGTGACTAGATGTGTATACGAGGGTAAAGCAATTGGTGTCGTCTATATGGACTTCAGTAAGGCTTTTGATATGGTCCTGCATGGGAGATTGGTTCAGAATATAATAGCCCATGGGATCCAGGGCAACTTGGCAAATTGGATCCAAAATTGGCTTCGTGGCTGGAGGCAGAGGCTGATGGTCGAGGGTTGTTTCTGCGAGTGGAAACCTGTGCCAGTGGTGTACCACAGGGATCGGTGCTGGGGCCCTTACTATTTGTAGTCTACATTAATGATTTAGATGTAAATGTAGGAGGTACGATCAGTAAGGTCGCAGATGACATAAAAATTGGTGGCGTCATAAATAGTGAGGAGGAAGGCCTTAGATTACAGGACAATATAAATGGGCTGGTAAGATGCGTGGAGCACTGGCAAATGGAATTTAATCCTAAGAAGTGTGAGGTGATGCATTTTGGGAGGACTAACAGGTAAAGGAATATAGAATGGATGGTAGGACAGCAGGAAGTACAGAAGGTCAGAGGGACCTTGGTGTACTTGTCCATAGATCACGGAAGGCAGCAGCACAGGTAAATAAGGTGGTTAGGAAGGCATATGCAATGCTTGCCTTTATTAGCTGAGGCATAGAATATAAGAGCAGGGAGGTTATGATGGAGTTGTATAAAGCCCTAGTTAGGCCACAGCTGGAGTAATGAGTACAGTTCTGATCACCACATTACAGGAAGGATGTGATTGCACTGGAGAGGGTGCAGAGGAGATTTACCAGTAAGTTGCCTGGACTGGAGCATTTCAGCTATGATGAGAGACTGAAAAGGCTAGGGTTGTTTTCTTTAGAGTAGAGAAGGCTGAGAGGGTACATGATTGAGGTATACAAATTTATGAGGGGCATTGATAGATTAGATAGGAAGAAACTTTTTCCCTTAGCAGAGGGATCAATAATCAGGGGGCATAGATTTAAGTTAAGGGGCAGGAGATTTAGAGGGGATTTGAGGAAAAATCTTTTCACCCAGAGGGTGGCTGGAATCTGGAACGCACTGCCTTAAGAGGTGATAGAGGAAGGAACCATCATAATATTTAAGAAGTATTTAGATGAGCACTTGAAACGCCATAGCATACAAGGCTACGGGCCAAGTGCTCGAAAAAGGGATCAGAATAGGTAGGTGCTTGATTGCCAGCACAGACACGATAGGCTGAAGGGCCTGTTTCTGTGCTGTATGACTCGATGACTCTATGACTGTTCTTCCCAACTGCCACCTCTGTAATTTCTTCCTCTGTGTGAGCCCATTTACTGCATAAAACTTGAGCTGTGCCTTTGTTAAATCCAGACTTGCCTATTCCAATGCTGTTCTGCTTACCCTCCCTATTGCACATGGTATAAACCACAGTCTATCCAAAACTCCGCTATTCACATCCTAACTCACACTCAATCTCGTTCACCCAACATCCCTGTGCTCAGTGAACTACATTGCTTTCTCGAGGGCAGAGTATACAGGAAGAAATAAATGTGGTGTGTGAGAAAGTTACCATAGTAATCAAGGGTGATCTTAATCTACATGTACATTGAGCAAATCAGATTGACAAATGTAGCCTGGAAAATTAGTTCATAGAGACTATTCGGGACAGTTCCTTAGAACGGTACATTCTAGAGCCAACTATAGAGCAGGATATTCTAGAACAGGTAATGTGCGATGAGTCAGGATTAATCAAGAGCCTCATGGTAATGGAGCCTCTAGGTGACAATGATCATAACATGATATATGTTCAACGTTCAGCTTGAAGGGAAAACTGAGTCCAAGACTAGTTTTTTTTTTTAAAAACTAAATAAAGGTAAATAAATGAAAGGCTGGCTACCCAACCCAAACCTGATTGGATCCGACAGCATGTGTCGGGTTCGGGTCGGTTCGGGTCACACGGCCGGGTCCAGCATTTGGGCTCGGGTCAGTTCGGACCTGGTTGGACACACTCTATCATAACCTCAGCTAATTGGCTCCAATGTTAATGTAATTTTTGGACTGGAAAGGTGGTTTTGTTTCAGTTATTTTAAGCTTTGTGTGGATCAGCAACAAAGTGAAAAATGGAAGGTAAATTAACTGATGGTCGGGTCGGGTCGGGTCTGGTCGGGCACGGGAAAAAAGGAAGTACGCGTGCTGAGTCTGGCTCGGGGTTGAATGTGGTTCTGTAGGGCTAGTGTCTGGTTTCGTTTACAGACCCGAGCCTGCCTTTAAAATAAATTACAAGGCTATGAAGGCATAGCTAGTGAAAGTGCATTGGGATATAAGATTAAAAGGTAGGACAGTAGAGATACAGTTACTGACTATTAAGGAGATATTGATAACTCTCAGCAAAGATTTATCTCAGTGAGAAAGAAAGACTCTTGGAGAAAATTGCATCGCACGTGGCTAAATAAGGAAGTCAAGGATAGCATCAATTTGAAAGAAACACTGCACAAATTTGCAATGATTTGTGATCGGTCAGAAGGTTGGATAGATTTTAGGAACCAGCATAATAACGAAAACATTTTAAAGAGGGAGAAAGTAGAGTATGAGGGAAAGCTAGTGCCATTCTAGGCCCCCAAGTGCCAAGAATGAGGCACATTAATTTTGTTACGAACGTTGATTTTTAACTGTTGTTGGAGCGAGGAAATGACTTGCTTCACAGATAATCCATGGCTGAAATATAAACTTTTACATACTAACGTACATCGAACGTGACGAAGTGCATTCCAGGGCCTGCCAAGGAGGCCACAATTCAAAAGCGCCAGGACTGTTTAGATCAGCTGGTCACATGACTGCATGGCTGTTCCAGGGTTTTTTTGAACTGACCACAGAGAGTTGGACGTCAGAGTTTCTGTTTGCTCCTGGACAGCGATGATTTCTCTCCTGTCTGCTCCCATCACTTTCACACAAGCCTCTGAATCCACTGAAGACACATGAACCCCAGGAGATAAAAGTCTCCTACAGTAAACAAGCTTTACGAAGAATACTGGGCCCCAACGAAAAGCAAGATCTGCCTACAATTAAGAGCTCTGCACTGAGCTTAAGGAACCGTAATAACAACTCTTCAGATATCGCCACAAACTTTTCACTTTATTTTTATTCTGCTCTTTTCTGTCTCCGTCTGCATGGATGTGTCAGGTATGCATGCTAGCTTTGGAGAATTGTGTAGTCGTAAGTTTCAACCGAATTAAAGTTTAAGTTTAATACATTTCTATTTTTCTTCTTTAAATCTAAGAAAGCCTGTTTGTGCTGGTTACTTTGCCTCTTAATTGGAGAGCCATGAACACGGATTCACCAAGGGGGACCTAAAAACATACTGTGTTTAAAATTAAATCCTGTTACAGTAAGACGAGGTGAAGGCTGAAAGGGGACACTGTACCTCTTTCTCACCCGGTCGTAACACTAATTACTAGTATAAAATAGAATGTAAGAGTTCCTACTGTGGATGAATACGTTTTTCCTCATCTCCCCTCTAATTTGTTTACCAATCACTTCACATCTATGCCCCTCATCACTGACTACACTGTTAGGGTGAATAGACCCGTCACCTCCACTCTATCCAGGCCCCTCAAAAGGTTGCACATTTCAATCAGATTTCCCATCAGCCTTTTCTGTTCCAAGGAGAACACCCTCAGCCTGTCCAATCTTCCCTCATAGCTGAATTTTTCCAGCCCTGGCAACATCCTCGTAATTCTTCACTGTACCCTCTCTGGTGCAATTACATCCTTTCTGTGATGAGGTGACCAGAGCTGCACACAGCACTCAAGATGTGGCCCAACCAATGAGTTATACAGTTCCAACATAATCTCCTACTCTTATATTCGATACCACGGGCAATAAAGGAAAGCATTCCATATACCTTTTTAACTACCTTATCGACCTGTCCCGCTACCTTTGGGGATCTGTTTATGGCGGGCAGCCATAAAGACGGGGCTAAAATGTGGCGAGTCGAAGAGACTTAGTAGTTGGCAGGAAAAAAAGACAGAGGCGCAAGGGGAGAGCCAACTGTGTAACAGCCCCGACAAACAAATTTCTCTGCAGCACCTGTGGAAGAGCCTGTCACACTAGCATTGGCCTTTATAGCCACACCAGGCGCTGCTTCACAAACCACTGACCACCTCCAGGCGCTTATCCATTGTCTCTGGAGATAAGGAGGCCAAAAGAATAAAGAAGAAGAATAAGATCGACCTGTCCCGCTACCTTTGGGGATCTGTTGACCTTCACTCCAATGTCTCTCACTTCCTCTACACTTATTAGCATTTTCCCATGAATCATGTGTCCCTTTGCCTTGTTTAACATCTCCACATGCATCACCTCACACTTCTCCAGGTTGAATTCCATTTGCCACTTTTTGCCCATCTGTCCAGACGATCAATATCTTCCTGCAGCCTACAGCTATCTTCCTCGTTATCCACCACACGGCCAATCTTTTTTTCTTCCGCAAACTTCTTGATCATGCCCCCTACATTTACGTCCAAATCGTTAATATATACCACCAAAAGCAGGTGAACCAGTACTGAGTTCTGCAAAAGCCATTGGAAACAGCCTTCCAGTCGCAAAACACCCATCACAATTACCCTTTGTTTCCTGCCACTGAGCCAATTTTGTAGCCACCTTGCTGTATTTCACTGGGTTCCATGGGACTTTATTTTCTTAACCAGTCTTCCACGTGGGACCTTGTCAAAAGCCTTGCGAAAATCCATGTCGACAACATCAACTGCACTCCCCTCATCTATTTTCCTTGTTACTTCTTCAAAAAATTCGATCAAGTTGGTCAAACAAGATCTTCCCTTATCAAATCCATGCTGACTATCCTTGACTAATCCGTGCCTTTCTAAGTGACTGTTTACCCTGTCTCTCAGAATAGATTCCAATAATTTGCCCACTACTGAGGTTAAACTTCTTCTTTGGCCTCCTTGTCTCGGGGGAAAATGGGTAAGCGGCTGGAGGTGGTCAGTGGTTTGTGGAGCAGCGCCTGGAGTGGCTATAAAGGCCAATATTAGAGTAACAGAGTCTTCCAAAGGTGCTGCAGATAAAATTGGTTGTCAGTGCTATTCGCAGTTGGATCTCCCCTTGTGCTTCTGTCTTTTTTCCTGCCAACTGCTAAGTCTCTTCGACTCGCCACACTTTAGCCCTGCCTTTATGGCTGCCTGCCAGCTCTGGCGATCGCTGGCAACTGATTCCCACGACATGTGATCAATGTCACAGGACTTCATGTCGCGTTTGCAGACGTCTTTAAAGCGGAGACATGGACAGCCGGTGGGTCAGATACCAGTAGCTCGCTGTACAATGTGTCCTTGGGGATCCTGCCATCTTCCATGTGGCTCACATGGCCAAGCCATCTCAAGCGTCGCTGCCTCAGTAGGGTGTATATTTTGGGGATGTTGGCTGCCTCGAGGACTTCTGTGTTGGAGATACAGTCCTGCCACTTGATGCCAAGGATTCTCGGAGACAGCGAAGATGGAATTCATTGAAACGTCGTTCTTGGCTGACATACGTTGTGCAGGCCTCGCTGCCGTAGAGCAAGGTACTGAGGACACAGGCTTGATATACTTGGACTTTAGTGTTCCGTGTCAGTGCGCCATTTTCCCACACTCTCTTGGCCAGTCTGGACATAGCAGTGGAAGCATTTCCCATGTGCGTGTTGATTTCTGCATCGAGAGACAGGTTACTGGTGATAGTTGAGCCGAGGTAGCTGAACCCTTAAATCACTTCCAGAGTGTGGTCGCCGATATTGATGGATGGGCCATTTCTGACGTCCTGTCCCATGATGTTCATTTTCTTGAGACAGATGGTTCGGCCAAATTCGTTGCAGGCAGCTGCAAACCTGTCGATGAGATTCTGCAGACACGCTTCAGTGTGAGATGTTAATGCAGCATCGTCAGCAAAGAGAAGTTCCCTGATGAGGACTTTCCGTACTTTGGTCTTTGCTCTTAGACGGTTAAACTGACCGGTCTGCAAATATTTGGTCTACCCTTCGCTCCCTTTTTAAACAGAAGTACAACGTTTGCAGTTTCCAGTCCCCAGGCACCATACCTGTATCCAGTGAGGCCTTCTGCTATTTCCTCTCTTGCTTATTTTAACAGCCTAGGGAACATTTCATCGAGCCCTGGTGATTTAGCAACTTTCAAGGATGCTGATCCCATTAATACGTCCCCTCTCCTTTTTTTTATCACATCCAAAACTTCACACTCCTCTTCCTTAACTATGATATCTGCATCGTCCCCCTCTTATGTGTATACAGACGCAAAGTATTCATAAAGAACCATACCAACATCTTCTACCCCTCCACCTCTGTTAGCTTGTTGAAGTGTATTCTCAGAACAGAGGCTCCTGCACTAAATATTATGTGAATAACTAATAACATATAATTCTAGTTAGCAAAGGAATGTTTGCAAGGCATCGTGGGACGCAGCTAACTTGACCACATTCCTTACAAGGGATGATTCACATAAATTCAGAAGAGTTTATCAAGTGCCTTCTAGCAGATGCTCTTATCAAGTGACCTCTAGCCGATGCCCTGATGAAATGTCGACACAGATGGAATGCTGATAAAGTCACCCGCCTGTAACAAGGTTAAGATAAAATGTTATGTATACATAAGGCCTAAGGACGGTGAAGCAGGGGATCTGGAAGAAATCATGTACGCATGAGTAACCCCTAGCTGTCCAAGAGCATGAGCTGACTACACAGTCCCCCCAATGTCTAGTAACCCATTTCATTGGTTCTACTAATCAATGTATATAATTTATAATCACTATGATTGGACCGTGTCCAGCCGCAATAGGTGAGTAATGGTTTGAAAGTGGATAAGTATTGATTATTTTCCTTTCTTCGGTGGAGAGGAACCTGGATTGCCCAGTGACCTGCTCCCGGCTGGCATAACCCAATAAACTGTTTGACGTTTGGAGCATACCCGAGTGTCGAGTGTTTCTTTCAGATTCCTTCCCACTAAAAATTGGCGTGGTCGGCAGGATCAGGTGTAAGTCAGATCTTCTGTAACCCCGATATCCCAATCACCCAGCCTGAGCCTGAATAAAGAGGACTTAGTCCCACTTGACGGCCAGGATCGAGTGGTCGAAGGGAATTAATGGGACAAGGGGGAGCTGTCTGGAGCCTGATCTCGAACTTGAGATGAAGAGGATTCAGTGGTCGTTTGATACCATCAGAAGTACAGGGTGAGTATATTTTCAAAAATGTATCCTGGCACTGGATGGTGTTCAGCGACCAACGAATTTTAAACCAGTAGACTGGGTCTGACCAATAGTCAAACGGTGGTAGTAGTTCATTAAAATACTTAGCCCACTGTCGGAAAAATTGCTTAAAGTATTTAAGAATATCATAAGCTTGTACTAAATTTGAAAATAAAACATTGGTAAAAATTGATTAAAACCCTAATTAAGTAATTCATAAATAGAGTAACTAAACCAGACGGAGAAGATTACTGTATTTAGTTAGCATTTGTGGAAATCTAGCACTAAGGACCATATAGTTAATGATAACAATTTAGTAAGGATTTAATAAGTATTTATTTATTTTATATTAATGAAGTAATTAGTGCTAGAAATGTCAGTTAGAGGGGTGAAGTGCTTCACCTGTGAGATGTGGGAAGTCTGTGACGCTTCCAGCGTTCTGGATGACTACATCTGCAGGAAGTGTACCCAGTTGCAGCTACTCACAGACCGCATGGATCGGTTGGAGCGGCAACTGGATGCACTAAGGAGCATGCAGGTGGCAGAAAGTGTCATAGACAGGAGTTTTAGAGAAGTGGTTACACCCAAGGTGCAGGCAGAGAGATGGGTGACCGCTAGAAGGGGCAGGCAGTCAGTGCATGAATCACCTGTGGTTATCTCCCTCTCTAACAAGTATACCGTTTCGTATACTGTTGGGGGGATGGCCTATCAGGGGAAAACAGCAGCAGCCAGAGCAGTGGCACCACGGCTGGCACTGTTGTTCAGCAGGGAGGGACAAAGCGCAGAAGAGCAATAGTTATAGGGGACTCTATAGTCAGGGGCACAGATAGGCGCTTCTGTGGACGTGAAAGAGACTCCAGGATGGTATGTTGCCTACGTGGTGCCAGGGTCAAGTATGTCTCTGAACGGACAGGGGGCATTCTGAAGTGGGACGGTGAACAGCCAGAGGTTGTGGTACACATCGGTCCCAACGACATAGGCAGGAAGAGTGATGAGGTCCTGCAGGGGGTGTTTAGGGAGTTAGGTAGAAAGTTAAAAAACAGGACCTCGAAGGTTGTAATCTCGGGATTACTCCCTGTGCCACGTGCCAATGAGGCTAGAAATAGGAAGATAGTGCCGCTGCACACGTGGTTGAACAGCTGGTGTAGAAGGGAGGGTTTCAGATATCTGCACCATTGGGCTCTCTTCAGGGACAGATGGGACCTGTACAAGAAGGACGGGTTGCATCTAAACTGGAAGGGCACAAATATCCTGGCTGCAAGGTTTGCTAGCGTCACTCGGGAGGGTCTAAACTAGTGTGGCAGGGGGGTGGGAACCAGAGCAGTAGGACAGCTAGTGAAGTAAATGAGGAGGACATAGTAAATAAGGCCAATAAGACTAAGAGGAAGAGCCGTAAGGGAGATGTTGCTGAGCACAGCGGGACTGGTGGTCTGAAGTGCATTTGTTTCAATGCAAGAAGTACAACAGGTAAGGCAGATGAACTTAGAGCTTGGATTAGTAGTTGGAAATATGATGTTGTTGCTATTACAGAGACTTGGTTGAGGGAAGGACAGGATTGGCAGCTAAATGTTCTAGGATTTAGAAGCGTCAGGCGGAATAGAGGGAGATGTAAAGGGGGTGAGGGAGTTGCATTACTGGTTAAGGAGAATATCACAGCTGTACTGCGGGAGGACACCTCGGAGGGGTCATGCAGCGAGGCAATATGGGTGGAGCTCAGGAATAGGAAGGGTGCAGTCACGATGTTGGGGGTTTACTACAGGCCTCCCAACAGCCAGTGGGAGGTAGAGGAGCAGATATGTAGACAGATTCTGGAAAGATGTAAAGGCAACAGTGTTGTAGTGGTGGGTGAATTTAACATCCCATATATTGACGGAAGCACGTAGTGCTCGGGGTTTCGATGGGGCGGAACTTGTAAGGAGCATCCAGAAGGGCTTCTTGAAACAATACGGAAATAGTCCAACTGGGGATGGGGCCGTACTGGACCTGGTATTGGGGAACGAGGCCGGCCAGGTGGTCGATGTTTCAGCGGGGGAGCATTTCGGGAGCAGTGACCATAATTCCATAAGTTTTAAGGTACTTGTGGATAAGGATAAGAGTAGTCCTCGGGTGAAGGTGCTAAATTGGGGGAAGGCTAATTATAACAATATTAGGCAGGAACTGAAGAATTTAGATTGGCGACGGCTGTTTGAGGGTTTATCAACATCTGACATGTGGAGTCTTTCAAACGTCAGCTGATTAGAAACCAGGACCAGAATGTTCCTGTGAGTAAGAAGGATGTATTTGGCAAGTTTCGGGAAGCTTGGATAACGCGGGATATTGTGAGCCTCGTCAAAAAGAGAAAGGAAGCAATCGTAAGGGCTGGAAGGCTAGGAACAGACGAATCCCTTGAGGAATATAAAGACAGTGGGACGGAACTTAAGCAAGGAGTCAAGAGGGATAAAAGGGGTTATGAGAAGTCATTGGCAAACGGGATTGATGAAAATTCCAAGGCTTTTTATACTTATATAAAGAGCAAGAGGGTAACCAGGGAAAGGCTTGGCCCACTCAAGGACAGAGAAGGGAATCTATGAGTGGAGCCAGAGGAAATGGGTGAGGTACTAAATGAGTACTTTGCATCAGTATTCACCAAGGAGAAGGACTTGGTGGATGATGAGCCTACGGAAGGGAGTGTAGATAGTCTCAGTCATCTCATTATCAAAAAGGAGGAGGTGTTGGGTGTCTTGCAAAGCATTACGGTAGATAAGTCCCCAGGGCCTTATGGGATATACCCGAGAATACTGAGGGAGGCTAGGGAAGAAATTGCTGGGACCTTGACAGAAATCTTTGCATCCTCATTGACTACAGGTGAGGTCCCAGAGGACTGGAGAATAGCCAATGTTGTGCCTTTGTTTAAGAAGGGTGGCAAGGATAATCCAGGAAATTATAGGCCGGTGAGCCTTACGTCAGTGGTAGTGAAACTATTAGAGAGGATTCTTCGGGACAGGATTTACTCCCATTTGGAAACAAATGAACGTATTAGCTAGAGACAGAATGGTTTTGTGAAGGGGAGGTCGTGTCTTAGTAATTTGATTGAGTTTTTTGAGGAAGTGATGAAGATGATTGATGAAGGAAGGACAGTGGATATTATCTATGTGGACTTTAGTAAAGCCTTTGACAAGGTCCCGCATGGCAGACTGGTACAAAAGGTGAAGTCACACGGGATCAGAGGTGAGCTGGTAAGATGGATGCAGAACTGGCTCGGTCACAGAAGACAGAGGTATCAGTGGATGGGTGTTTTTCTGAATGGAGGGATGTGACTAGTGGTGTTCCATCGGGATCAGTGCTGGGACCTTTGCTGTTTGTAGTATATATAAATGACTTGGAGGAAAATGTAACTGGTCTGATTAGTAAGGTGGCAGATGACACAACGATTGGTGGAATTGCGGATAATGATGAGGATTGTAAGAGGATACAGCAGGATATAGATCGGTTGGAGACTTGGGTGGAAAAATGGCAGATGGAGTTTAATCCGGACAAATGTGAGATAATGCACTTTGGAATGTCTAATGCAGGTGGGAGGTATACAGTAAATGGCAGAACACTTAGAAGTATTTACAGGCAGAGAGATCTGGGCGTACAGTTCCACAGGTCACTGAAAGTGGCAACGCAGGTGGATAAGGTAGTCAAGAAGGCATATGGCATGCTTGCCTTCATCGGTCGAGGCATAGATTATAAAAATTGGCAAGTCATGTTGCAGCTGTACAGAACCTTAGTTAGGCCACACTTAGATTATTGCGTGCAATTCTGGTCGCCACACTACAAGAAGGACGTGGAGGCTTTGGAAAGGGTACAGAGGAGGTTTACCCGGATGTTGCTTGGTCTGGAGGGCATTAGCTATGAGGAGAGGTTGGAAAAAACTCGGATTGTTTTCACTGGAAACACGGAGATGGAGGGGCGAGATGATAGAGGTTTACAAAGTTATGAGCGGCATGGACAGAAGCTTTTTCCCAGGGTCAGTTACTAGGGGACATAGGTTTAAGGTACGAGGGGCAAAGTTTAGAGGGGTTGTGCGAGGCGAGTTTCTCACATAGAGTGTGATGAGTGCCTGGAACTTGCTGCCAGGGGAGGTGGTGGAAGCAGATACAGTAGCGGCGTTTAAGAGACATCCTGACAAATATATGAATAGGAAGGGAATAGAGGGATATGGGCCCCGGAAGTGAAGAAGGTGGTAGTTTAGGCAGGCATCAAGATCGGCGCAGGCTTGGAGGGCCGAATGGCCTGTTCCTGTGCTGTACTGTTCTTTGTTCTTTGTTCTTTTGTTCTCTCTCTGTCTCACGGCTTTTGGCGCGTTCTTTTTGAAACCTCCGGTCCTGCTGCTCCTCGGGTAGTTCTGGCTCCTTTCACTCTTCCTGGCGCCTCTCACTCAGAGAGTGACAGAAAGTGACTATGCCCAATCAGGTCATGATTACCCAAGTGTCCATTTATCGCATCCTTTATAATAGCTTCTAGCATTTTTCCAGCGACTATGTAAGGCTAACAGGCCTTTAATTCTGTTTTCTCTCTCCTTCCCTTCTTAAATAGTGGGGTTGGGTTGTGACCTTCCAATCTGCAGGAACCATACATAATCTATAGAATTTTGGAAGATGACCACCAATGCATCCATTATTTCCATAATTACCTCTTTCAACACTCTGCATGCAGAACATCAGGTCTGAGGGGTTTATCGACCTTCAGCCCCATTAATTTCTCCAATGCAACCTTCTTACTCATACTAATTTCCTTCAATTCCTCATTTCTCCTAATCCCTTGGATCTCGAATTCTGGGAGATTTCTTCTATCTTCTTCAGGGAAGACAAACACAAAGTAATTAGCTTCTCGACCATTTCTCTATTTCTCATTGTAAATTCTCCTGACTCTGCCTGTAATGGATCCACATTTGTCTTAGTGAGACGTTTCCTTTTTAGCAACCTGTAGCAGCTTTTACAGTCTGTTTTAATAATTTTTGCTAGCTTGCATTCATTTTCTATTCTCCCTTTCTTTATCAGTTTCTTGGTCCTCCTTTGCTGTACTCTAAAATCCTTCCAATCCTCAGGTTTACTATTACTTTTGGCAACGTTATGGGCCTTTTCTTTTAATCTTATACAATCCGTTACTTCCTTCGTTATCCATGTTGACTGCCTTTGTGTTCCAGTTATACAGATCATTGATGAAATCGCATCTCAGATAATGTGGGCAGTTTTTGTCTCTATATTTAAGGAAGGATGTCAATGCGTTGGAGGTGGTTCAGAGGAGGTTTATTAGATTGATACCTGGAATGAGCGCGTTGTCTTATGAGGAAAGGTTGGACAGACTGGGCTTGTTTTCACTGGAGTTTCGAAGAGTGAGGGGAGACTTGATTGAAGTTTATAAGATCCTGATCGGTCCTTACAAGGTGTAAGTAGGGGAGTCCAGAACTAGGGGCACTGTTTTGTTAATAGGGGCCACTATTTTAGGACAGAGATGAGGAGATTTTTTCTCTCTCAGAGGGTTGTGCGACTTTGGAATTCTCTGCCTCAGAAGGTGGTGGAGGCGGGATCATTGAATATTTTTAACGCAGCTTCTTGTTAGGCAAAGGAATTAAAGGTCATCAAGGGTAGATGTGTGTGTAGAATTCGAGACAGAAATTAGCCATGATCTTATTGAATGGTGGAGCAGGGTCGAGGGGCGGAATGATCTGCTTCTGCTCCTAATTCATATGTTTGTACGTTAACATGATGCATCACCTTTAGCTAACTAAGGAAGTTAAGGATGGTATCAAATTTAAAGAAAAGGCCTACAATGCTGTGAAGCTTACCGGGATGTCATAACATTGGGAACAAAATAAAATTAGTAAATGATGACTAAAGCAAAGAGGAAGAAATTCGAATATGAGAGCAAACTAGCAAGTAATATAAAAACAGACAGAAAGAGCTTCTTCAAATATATAAAAAGAAAAAGAGTAGCTAATGTAAATGTTGGTCCCTTCGAGGTTGAGCCAGGGGAAATAATAATGGAAAAAAGACAATGGCAGAGACTTTGAACCAGTATTTGGTAACTGTATTCAGATACTAAAAGCATCCTAAAAATACAAGAAAATCAGAGAGGAATGGAATGGTGGAACTTAAAACAATCACTATCACCAAAGAAAAAAAAAATATGAGCAAAACTAATAGGACTAAAGACTGATAAGTCCACTGGTCCTGATGGCCTGCATCCGAGGATCATAAAAGTAGTGGCTTAAGAGAAAATTGGTTGTAATCTTCTAAAATTCCCTATATCCTCTAAAGATCCCAGTGGATTGGAAAACCGCAGATGTAACACCGTATTCAAAAAGGAGGGACACAGAAAGCAGGGTACTATAGGCTAATTGGCCTAATATCCACCATTGCGAAAATGTTGGAATCCACCTTTCTTATTCATTTCATGGGAACTAGGCAAGGCCAGCATTTGTTGCCCATCCCTAATTGCCCTTCAGAAGGTGGTGGCATTTTGCCTTCTTGAACTGCTGCTGTCCATTTGGTGCGGATACACCCACAGTCCTGTTAGGGAGGGAGTTCCAAGATTTTGAGCTGGCGACAGTGAAGGACAACGATGGCATATTTCCCGGTAAAGGTGGTGTGTAGCTTGGAGGGGAACGTTCAGGTGGTGACGATCCCACGCACATACTTGTCCTTCCAGGTGGTCGAGGTTGTGAATTTTGAGGGTGTTGTCAATGGAGGCGTGGTGACTTTCTGCAGTGCATCTCGGAAACTGTACACAGTACTGCCACTTTGTGTTAAGAAGTCGTAGCAGGACATTTAGAAAATCTTAGCACAAGCAAGCAGAGACATGCAAGATTATTAGGTCACTAAAAGCTACTAACCAGCTTCCTAATTATCGAAATCTAGCTTATTATAAATTCACAAATGATTTATTAGCATAAACTAACATGTAGCTTTATTAGACCCATTCGTTGTAGTATTGAAAAGTTGAAAATCTTAGGAAATAGGGCACAATATGGATAAGATGTCACGGCAGAGGGATTCTGGGATTATTATGTCAAGTTTTAAAATGTTTACTTGCAGTAAAATGGTGAGACCCTGAAAGCAGACAATAAAAAAGCTTATGTGTAGATTTGACTGGTAGTGAGAAATACATGCTCGAAGTGTAAAAGCATTGAGATAAAGTAGTCAACACGAAGGAAAATTACTTGTGCAAATCTGAAAGGTTAACAGCCACCATAAAACGAATCTTGGTTGGTTAAGAAAGGCATCCTTTAATACAAGACTAATCACTGATTGGGAGAGGGGCGGGTTAACTGGAAACCTGCTGCTGTATGGCAACAAGAAACAAGAGAAAGTACGACACACACACACACACACACGCACACACACACACACATGCACACGCACACACACACACACACACATAGACACACACACACACACACACATTGTGAAGATTGAGGACTCAAAGCTGCAAAAGAAAACAGTCATGCACTCTACCGCCCAGTTCCTGACATCATCTGACTATCATTAGACTGTTAATCGCTACCTAATTTTGTAACTAATAGTTTAATCTGAAAAATTAACAAAGTTTTCTTGAGCTTTGTCTTAGTGAAGTCGATTCACAACAATCTGTTGTGCTGCCAAGACTGTTTCCATCTTAGAAGGCGGTATAAAACACACCTATTTTACCAAGTCTCACAGTCAACATGGTTTTTAGAAAAGAAAATTGCATTTCACAAATTTATTAGAATTCTTTGAGGATGCATTGAGCATTGTGGATAAATGGGAACCAGTAGATCCACAGTATTTGGATTTCCAAAGACATTCGATGAGGTGCCACATGAAAGCTTACCGCACAAGGTAAGTGCTCATGGTTTTGGTGATAAAATGTTAATGTGGATAGAGGATTGGCGAACTAACAGGAAATAGAGAGTCGGGATAAATGTGGCATTTTCACTTTGGCAAATTGTAACCAGTCGGGTGCAAGAGATGCACTGCTGCGGTCTTAACTGTTTGCAATTTCGATTAATGGCTTGGCTGAAGGGTCAGAGTATATTGTCGCCAAATATCCTCGCGATATAAGGATAGATCGAAAATAAAATTATGATGAGGATGCAGAGAGTCTGCAAAGGAATATAGATAGGCTAAGTGAGTAGGCAAAAAATTGGCAGATGGAGGATAATTTAGGAAAATGTGAGTTTATTCACTTTGGTAGGAAGAATAGAAAAGCAGAATAGCATTTAAATGAAGAGAGACGGCAGACTGCTGCTGTTTAGAGGGGTCTGGGTATCCTCGTACATAAATCACAAAAGAAGTTATCTTGCAGGTACAGCAAATAATTAGGAATGCAAACAGAATGGTGGCCTTTATTGCAAGGGAGATGGCAAGTAAAAATAGGGAGGACTTGCTAGAACTGTGCATGGCGTTGGTGAGATCACACCTACAGTACTGTGTATAGGTTTATTTTCTTTAAGGAGAGATATACTTGCATTGGCAACAGTTCAGCGAATGTTCACTAGATTGATTTCTAGGATGAAGGGGTTGTCTTATGATGAAAGTTTAGGCAGGTTGGGCCTTTGCTAATTGGTGTTCAGAAGAACGAGCCATGATCTTATTGAAACATATTCTGAGAGGGCTTGACAGGGTAGATGCAGAGAGTGTGTTTCGTCTCTTGGGGCAATCTTGAACTAGGGGGTTTAGTTTATTTCCATTAAATGGCCCTTGGTCACGCACCTTTTTGAAAGTCCATATACATAACATCATCCACACTACCCTT
This sequence comes from Heterodontus francisci, assembly GCF_036365525.1. Lineage (NCBI taxonomy): Eukaryota > Metazoa > Chordata > Chondrichthyes > Heterodontiformes > Heterodontidae > Heterodontus > Heterodontus francisci. The sequence continues at coordinate 1,151,971 of NW_027140172.1, forward strand.
CTCCACTCTATCAGTAACATCATTGAAGAACTCGATCAGGTTTGCCAGAAATGCTTTGCTATTAATATATCCATGCTGGTTGTCATTTATCAACACATTTCTTTCCAAGCAGCAGCTATTTTTCTTCTATACTATGACCTTTTGAAGCTCTTCACCGCCGATGTTACGCTGACAGGTTTTACCCATCTCTCCTTTTTTTAAACGGGGTGCAACGTTTACAAACCTCCAGTCCTCCGGCGCCACTCCTATATAGGAGGAGTACAAAGAACAAAGAACAAAGAACAAAGAACAGTACAGCACAGGAACAGGCCATTCGGCCCTCCAAGCCTGTGCCGATCTGGATGCCTGCCGAAACTAACACCTTCTGCAATTCCGGGGCCCATATCCCTCTATTCCCTTCCTATTCATATATTTGTCAAGATTTCTCTTAACCGTCGCTATCGTATCTGCTTCCACCACCTCCCCTGGCAGCATGTTCCAGGCACTCACCACCCTCTGTGTAAAAAACTTGCCTCGCACATCCCCTCTAAACTTTGCCCCTCTCACCTTAAACCTAGTAACTGACACTTCCACCCTGGGAAAAAGCTTCTGACTATCCACTCTGTCCATGCCGCACAGATATATAAAGTGTCAATATACAGTGACAGATTCTGGCCTGTACATCAGCTATTTTCCCCATTCCTTATCTCCACTACTGCTCATACATCCCATTCATTGGAACATAGGGAGATAAGAACAGGAGTAGGTCATTCAACCCTCGAGCCTGACCTGCCATGCAATGAGATCATAGCTGATCTGCGGCCTAACTCCAAATACCTACCTTTGGCCCATATCCTTTAATATCCCATACTCCTCATACATCTCATTCAGACTGAGTAAATGTTCTACTTTATTGCGGGACAAGAAGTACTGAATTGAAATGGGTTAAGTGAACCTGTTTGTTCAGTGTCTGTAATTAACGTCAGTCTCCAAGGATCCAAATTGTGCCACTGGAGTGTTGCTCCCTTCTATTAATAAGGGACTCGTTTGAACGTAATATCACATAGTGTCAGCGGGAGCAAAACCGCCAGCATTAACAGAGATCTGAAACTCCAGAGAAAGAGGCGAGATTTAATCTGAAAAGAGAAGATCGGAATATTGCAACGATGGTTTCGAAATTGAGAACAATAGATTTGAATGTTGCATCAACTGATCAGAAGCTGAAAACAGTGGATTGGAATGTTACATCAATGAGCAGGAGTTTCTCCTTGGAATTTGACTATATTCCCAGATATCATGGGACTCATTCATTAGAAATGTGGTTCTTTAACATATTTCTAATTATTCAAAGAATTTACTTTCTTATCCTCGTTATTGTTGGCGTCCCTGGTAAGTCTCTCCATCAGCTATTAATTTTATAAAACATGTTTAATTGTCGTATTGTCCTTGTCATTTACTCTCCCTTCCTCGCCGCTGTTGTTGTTCCTGGTACGTCCCTGTATCCAGTTCTACCTCCACAACATTTTGCGACCTGTATTAAACATTTTGTAATTTACTCTCTCATCTTTTCTGCTTTTGTTGTCCCTGTTTACTTTCATTTTCCAGCTTCTCCATCTGTAAACCACATTTCACTGTATTACGGTTCCTGTTAGGCATACATTGTGAAGACCAAGTCCATTGTCGTCGGTCCCCATCACAATTTCCGTTCCCACTCCAGCAACACTATCTTTGGGCAATGTTTGAGGCTGAGCAAGACTGTTCACCACCTCAGTGATCCCATTTACAACATTCTTCAGCCAGAAGTGCCGAGTTGATGATCCATCTGGGCCTCCTCCTGAAGTCCCCAATATGTCAGATGCCAGACGTCAGCCATATCGATTCACTACGTCCGCTAGCTAGAAACGACTGAAGGCAGTTAATGCTGCAAAGGCTATGGGTCCTGACAATTTTCTGGCAATATTACTGAAGACCTTTGCTCCAGAACTTGCCACACCCCTAGCAAAGCTGTTCCAGTACAGCTACGACACTGGCATCTACCCAACAAGGTGGAAAATTGCCCAGGTCGGTCCTGAACACATAATACAGGACAAGGCCAACCAGGCCATCTACCACTCATCAGTCTACTCTCAATCATCAGTAAAGTGATGGAAGGTGTCATCAACAGTGCGATCAAGCAACATTTGCTTCGCAATTACCTGTTGAGAGACGCTCAGTTTGAGTTCCGCCAGGGCCACTTAGCTCCTGACCGCATTACAGCCATGGTTCACACATGGACAAAAGAGCTGATCACAAAAGGTGAGATTACAATGACTGTCCTTGACAGCAAAGCAGCATTTGACCGAGTATGGCATCAAGTAGCCCCAGCAAAACTGAAGTAAATGGGAATCAGGGAGAAACCACTGCTGGTTGGAGTCATACATAGCGCAAAGGAAAATTGTTATGGTTGTTGGAGGTCAATCATCTGAGTTCCAGGACATCACTACGGGAGTTCCTCAGGGTAATGTCCCAGGCCCAACCATCTTCAGCTGCTTCATCAATAAATAAGGTCAGAAGTGGGGATGTTCGCTGATGATTGCGCAATGTACTGCACCATTCACGACTCCTCAGATACTGAAGCAGCCTGTGTAGAAATGCAACAAGACCGGGATAATATTCATGCTCGGGCTGAAAAGTGACAAGTAACATTCGCGCCACACAAGTGCCAGGCAATGACCATTTCCAACAAGAGAGAATCTAAACATCTCCCCTTGACATTCAATGGCATTACCATCGCTGTACCCCCACTATCAGCATCCAAGGGGCCACAATTGACCAGAAGCTAAACTGGCGTAGCCATATAAATACCGTGGCTACAAGAGCAGGTCAGTGACTAGGAATCCTGCGGCGTGCAACTCATCTCCTGACTCCCCAAATCTTGCCCACCATTGACAAGGCATATGTCAGGAGTATGATGGAATACTTTCCATTTGCCTGGAATGGGTGCAGCTCCCACAACTCTCTAGAAGCTCGACACCATCCAGGACAAAGTAGCCCGCTTGATTGGCACTCCATGCACAAACATTCACTCACATCACCGACGCACAGTGGCAGCAGTGTGTACCATCTACAAGATACACTGCAGCAATGCACCAAGGCTTCTTAGACAGCTCCTTCCAAATCCGCGACCTCTACAAACTAGAAAGAAAACTAGTTAAAATGTAGGACCTCAGAGGTAGTAATCTCAGGATTGTTACCAGTGCCACGTGCTAGTCAGAGCAGAAATGAAAAATTGGTCAGGATAAATGCGTGGCTAGAGAGATGGTGCAGGAGGGAGGGGTTCAGATTTTTGGGACATTGGGACCGGTTCTGGGGGAGGTGGGACTATTACAAATTGGACGGTCTACACCTGGGCCGGACTGGAACCAATGTCCTTGGGGGTGCTTTTGCTAACGCTGTTGGGGAGGGTTTAAACTAATGTGGCAGGGGGATGGGAACCAAATGAGGAGGTCAGTAGACAGTAAGGAGGTAGTAACTAAAGACTGTAAGGAACTAGATAATGAAGTCAGCGTGACTAAGGGGAAGTGTAGGCAGGGAGCAGATGATGAAAGCAAAGGGACTGGTGATCAGAAGTGCATTTGTTTTAATGCAAGAAGTGTAGTAGGTAAGGCAGATGAACTTAGGACTTGGATTAGTACCTGGGAATATGATGTTATTGCTATTACTGAGACTTGGTTGAAGGAAGGGCACGATTGGCAGCTAAATATCCCAGGATATCGATGCTTCAGGCGGGATAGAGAGGGAGGTAAAAGGGGTGGAGGAGTTGCATTACTGGTCAAATAGGATATCACAGCTGTGCTGAACGAGGGCACTATGGAGGACTCGAGCAGTGAGGCTATATGGGCACAACTGAGAAATAGGAAGGGTGCGGTAACAATGTTGGGGCTGTACTACAGGCCTCCCAACAGCGAGCGTGAGATAGAGGTACAAATATGTAAACAGATTATGGAAAGATGTAGGAGCAACAGGGTGGTAGTGATAGGAGATTTTAATTTTCCCAACATTGACTGGCATTCACTTAGTGTTAGAGGTCCAGATGGAGCAATATTTGTAAGGAGCATCCAGGAGGGTTTTTATAGAGCAGTATGTAAATAGTCCAACTCGGGAAGGGGCCATACTGGACCTGGTGTTGGGGAATGAGCCCGGCCAGGTGTTTGAAGTTTCAGTAGGGGACTACTTTGGGAATAGTGATCACAATTCCTTAAGCTTTAGAATACTCATGGACAAAGACAAGAGTGGTGCGAAAGGAAGAGTGCTAAATTGGGGGAAGGCCAAATATACCAAAATTCAGCAGGAGCTGGGAATGTAGATTGGGAGCAGCTGTTTGAAGATAAATCCACATTTGATATGTGGGAGGCTTTTAAAGAGAGGTTGATTAGCGTGCAGGAGAGACATATTCCTGTGAAAATGAGGGATAGAAATGGCAAGATTAGGAAACCATGGATGACAGTTGAAATTGTGAAACTAGCTAAGAGGAAAAAGGAAGCATACATCAGGTCTAGGCGGCTGAAGAAAGACGAAGCTTTGGAAGAATATTGGGAATGTAGGACCAATCTGAAACGAGGAATTAAGAGGGCTAAAAGGGGTCATGAAATATCTTTCGCAAACAGGGTTAAGGAAAATCCCAAAGCCTTTCTTTCATATATAAGGAGCAAGGGGGTAACTAGAGAAAGGATTGGCCCACTCAAAGACAAAGGAGGAAAATTATGCGTGGAGTCAGAGAAAATGGGTGAGATTCTAAACGAGTACTTTGCATCAGTATTCACCGAGGAGAGGGACATGACGGATGTTGAGGTTAGGGATAGATGTTTGATTACTCTAGGTCAAGTCGGCATAAGGAGGGAGGAAGTGTTGGGTATTCTAAAAGGCATTAAGGTGGACAAGTCCCCAGGTCCGGATGGGATCGATCCCAGGTTACTGAGGGAAGCAAGAGAGGAAATATCTGGGGCCTTAACAGATATCTTTGCAGCATCCTTAAACACGGGTGAGGTCCCGGAGGACTGGAGGATTGCTAATGTTGTCCTCTTGATAAAGAAGGGTAGCAGGGATAATCCAGGTAATTATAGACCGGTGAGCCTGACGTCAGTGGTAGGGAAGCTGCTGGAGAAGATACTGAGGGATAGGATCTATTCCCATTTGGAAGAAAATGGGCTTATCAGTGATAGGCAACATGGTTTTGTGCAGGGAAGGTCATGTCTTACCAACTTACTAGAATTCTTTGAGGAAGTGACAAAGTTGATTGATGAGGGAAGGGCTGTAGATGTCATATACATGGACTTCAGTAAGGCGTTTGATAAGGTTCCCCATGGTAGGTTGATGGAGAAAATGAAGTCGCATGGGGTCCAGGGTGTACTAGCTAAATGGATAAAGAACTGGCTGGACAACAGGAGACAGAGAGTAGCAGTGGAAGGGAGTTTCTCAAAATGGAGACGTGTGACCAGTGGTGTTCCACAGGGATCCGTGCTGGGATCACCGTTGTTTGTGATATACATAAATGATTTGGAGGAATGTATAGGTGGTCTGATTAGCAAGTTTGCAGACGACACTAAGATTGGTGGAGTAGCAGATAGTGAAGGGGACTGTCAGCGAATACAGCAGAATAGAGATAGATTGGAGATTTGGGCAGAGAAATGGCAGATGGAGTTCAATCAGGGCAAATGCGAGGTGATGCATTTTGGAAGATCCAATTCAAGAGTGAACTATACAATAAATGGAAAAGTCCTGGGGAAAATTGATGTACCGAGAGATTTGGGTGTTCAGGTCCATTGTTCCCTGAAGGTGGCAACGCAGGTCAATAGAGTGGTCAAGAAGGCATACGGTATGCTTTCCTTCATCGGACGGGGTATTGAGTACAAGGGTTGGCAGGTCATGTTACAGTTGTATAAGACTTTCGTTCGGCCACATTTGGAATACTGCGTGCATTTCAGGTCGCCACATTAGCAAAAGGATGCAGATGCTTTGGAGAGGGTGCAGAAGAGGTTCACCAGGATGTTGCCTTATATGGAGGGCGCTAGATATGAAGAGTATTTGAGTAGATTAGGATTATTTTCATTAGAAAGACGGAGGTTGAGGGGGTCCTGATTGAGGTGTACAAAATCATGAGAGGTATAGAAAGGGTGGATAGCAAGAAGCTTTTTCCCAGAGTGGGGGGATTCAATTACTAGGGGTCACGAGTTCAAAGTGAGAGGGGAAATGTTTAGGGGGGATATGCGTGGAAAGATCTTTATGCAGAGGGTGGTGGGTGCCTGGAATGCGTTGCCAGTGGAGGTGGTAGACGCGGGCATGATAGTGTATTTTAAGATGTATCTGGACAGATACATGAATGGGCAGGAAGCAAAGAGATACAGACCCTTAGAAAATAGGGGACAGGTTTAGATAGAGGATCTGGATCGGCGCAGGCTTGGAGGGCCGAAGGGCCTGTTCCTGTGCTGTAATTTTCTTTGTTCTTCGTTCATTGTTCAATGGGCACAAAATGCATGGAAATACCATCACCTGCAAGTTCCCTTCAAGTCACACACTATCCTGACTTGAGACTACATCGCCATTCCTTCAGTGTCGCTGGGTCAAAATCCTGGAACACCCTGCCTAACAGCACTGTGGGTTTACCTACCTCACACGGACTGCAGCGGTTCAAGAAGGCAGCTCACCACCACCTTCTCAAGGACAGTTAGGGATGGACAATCAATGCTGGCCTGACCAACGACGATCACATCCCATGACTGTGTAAAAAAGCAATCTACCTGTGCTGCTGCCTTCAGTGATCTGTGGACACTTACACCAAGGTCCCTCTCACCCTCTATACTTCCTTGGGCTTTACCATCCATTGTATATTCGCCAGTATATTCATCTTTGATTCGCCCTATTTCAGCATCAAGCTTGCATGGTGAGCAAATGACTTGAGCCCGATTTACGATGTTGCCGATTAGCCCAATCTTATAGCCTGTGGAACTGTTAGAATCCTAACTCGGGTATTGACCAGTGAAGGTATGTTTACGATAGACTGTGGTAGAGAACCCTTAACAGATTTCTCAACTCGTACGTTAAGGCGCAGACTCGGTGGGCCGACGGGCCAGTTTCAGTGCTGTATCTCTCTGTGAATAGGAGCTCATTTGCATGCTCCATTTCAAAGGTGAATTTGAACGCAGGATGGAGCATATTCCGACATGTAAGGAAATTATTGATGCGTATTCAAGTATAACAAACGTTTAATCTACATATCAGAAATATTCGGGAGGTAGGAAGTTAGGCGTCATTCCATTAAAAACACACTTCTCATGGAACCCAACAAAGATGTTTGCCATTGTTGGGCCTAGAAGGGATACCATGGCAACACCATCTATTCGGGCATATATGGTGTCGTTAAAACTGAACACAACTTAAGTTCAATAAATATTGAATCATGCAATGGTGGTGAGTCTGGATCATCGTGATATAGTGCTTCAGCGCAAATATCTATGGCTTTCTTAAGTGGCACATTGTTGAATAGGCTAGTAATGTCAAATTAGCACACGGAAATGGAATTGCTATCGATCTGCAAGTTCTGTATGGTCTTCGCAAATGTGATGGAATCCTTCACTGTGTATGTGGGGAACTTGCTCAAAACTGATTGGAACAATTCGCCCAACCATTTGGCCAATTCATGTTGTGCAGAACCGGTCATAGTTAAGATAGAGCATAGAAGGACATTAATTGTGTATATCTTGGGCAGCCATGCATACGTGGAGGCAGCGAAATGTGAGGATGAACCCTGCCATATATATGATCCAACAGCTCATTGCTCTTGCACAATTCCTGCAAGCGTTTTATTTAAGCTTACTTTTAAACAAGGCTGTCCTGTCATGTTGAGCTGCCAAGCATTGTTTGAAATTTAAACGAGGCAGCTTGAGTCTGATTGGTCAAGGCGTTGCCCTGAGGAAAGAACCAACGAATGGCTGTCACCTATTTTGTTCAGCTGAAACAGGCACGATGTTTGCACATATCCTTTCCGTCTGTACAGGGCTTGGCAGTAAACCAACAGTCACCATAAACTGGTTCATTTTCCATGGCAAAGCCTCTAACAATCAGAGTTCACTTGCCAACTAATCAGCACTCTCTTCTCATGCAGTATAAGTTGTTGTTTTCCATTACATTGGTTATTCTTTCAGATTGTCCTGATGAGTGCAAGACGAAAAGCTTCAACAACATGCCTCTATTTTAGGCAATCTTTGGGTTTCCTTGATTTTACCTGCTAATAATTTTTCATGCTCACTCTTTGCTTTCCTAATTTCCTTTTTTCCTCCAGCCCTACACTTTCTATAGTCCTCTCAGCTTTCTAAAGTATTACGTTTTGTGACTGTCATAAGCTTTCTTTTCCTGCATTATCTTACTTATATGCTTGAAATAAGCAGGCGGATCTAGATTTGGCTGTACCACCCTTTATTTTCCAGGAGGAGGATGAAGTGGGCAAGATATTTCCTGGATGTCTTTGACAGGCCAGTTCGCAAAGGACAACGTTCCTTTACCACCTTGTATCCTCCACTCTTCACCATTACCTCCATCTGAGACTCCCCATGACACCGTCCCCTTGGCCTCCATCCTGCAATAAAAACCACAAGCAAAAGCATTTCGTTATCAACTTTATCCAACAGCACATCTAATTCTCCAAACCAACTATTCATTTTTTGTATTCCCTTAATGTCTGTCTTGCAGGTACTGCTATTAGCTTATTTTCCAATATTGTATTTCCATAGTGGCTCCAGCATGGTCAGTGGAAGGCTCCTGACTTTCACCGGGGAAAACTGGGGTAGGGCTTACCAGATGCCCTCAAGCCGCGATGGGGCTTGAGGGCCTGGATATGGACTGCATCACCTCGACATGAAAAGCAACCATATGGGCTGTCCACTGGGAAACAGCAGAGTAGGTTTCGTGGGAGCACAAATGTTGTCATACTGAGAGAGGACAACAGTTTTCTTTATCACTGAATCACTGGGGCAACATTTTAGCAATTCTAGTAATCTCTAGAGCACTGATCGCCGGACTGCTGAATCTGCAAACGCCTTTGAGCACTAAGATCTGCAGCCATGATGGCAACAGTCTGAGCCTGCATGGCAGCACTGCCATGCATCTGATGACCTCTGGCTGAGCTTCTACCGCAGGACTGAGACTTAATTGGCATCCACCTGTGCTGCAGTGGGAGTTGAGACAATGGCAACTAGATGCTTTATCATGGTTGAGTCCATTGGTGCTGTCATTGACTTAGGTACCACTATCACAGGGACAATATTGCGCTCTGTCATTGTTTGGAGCCAAACTCCTGCAGGCTCCTTGACAGTGGCGACAGACTGTCTCAATGGCTTACCAATGCATAGAACATCTCAGTGGGCATGCCCATCAGCGACCTCCTGTATGCTGCCCCATTGCAGTTCTCATCTGAGTTCCCTGTATCAAAACTTGTTTACGACCTCACTCTCTGGTGAGCTGACACACAAGCTATCCTTTCTCTGTGGCCTGGCCGCAAGCCACAGATTGCCACTTTGGTCCCTAATGGGCCCTACTGTTTCTCTGGTTATCCTCTTGCCCTGAATATACTTATAAAACGCCTTAGGATTTTACTTTACCTTGTCATGCAATGTTTTTTCATGTCCGCTCTTCGCTCTCCTAATTATTATTTTTAAGTACCCCTCTACACTTTCTATACTCCTGTAAGTTCACCGCTGTTTTCAGCGCTCGGAATCTGCCATAAACCTCCTTTTTGTTCAGGATCCAATACTCTATATCACATGACATCCAGAGTTTACTGGACTTGATGGTCTTACCCTTCACCTAAACGGGTACATGCTTGCTCTGAACCATTGCTATTTCCTCTTTACAGGCCGGTGAGTCTAACGTTGGTGGTTGGGAAACTATTGGAAAACATTCTGAGGGACAGGATTAATCTCCACTTGGAGAGGCAGGACATAATCAGGAATAGTCAGCACGGCTTTGTCAGGGGGAGATCGTGTCTAACTAGAGTCTTTTTCCTCGGATGATGATGGCAAACACGAGGGGACATAGCTTTAAGTTGAGGGGTGAAAGATATAGGACAGATGTCAGAGGTAGTTTCTTTACGCAGAGAGTAGTAGGGGCGTGGAACGCCCTGCCTGCAACAGTAGTAGACTCGCCAACTTTAAGGGCATTTAAGTGGACATTGGATAGACATATGGATGAAAATGGAATAGTGTAGGTCAGATGATCGGCGCAACATCGAGGGCCGAAGGGCCTGTACTGCGCTGTAATGTTCTAATTCTAACTAAGTTGAATTTTTAGAGGAGATGTCTAGATGTGTAGATGAGGGTAAAGCAGTTGATGTAGTCTATGTGGAACAAAGAACAAAGAACATTACAGCACAGGAACAGGCCCTTCGGCCCTCCAAGCCTGCGCCGATCCAGATCCTCTATCTAAACATGTTGCCTATTTTCTAAGGGTCTGTATTTCTTCACTTCCTGCCCATTCATGTATCTGTCTGGATACATCTTAAAAGACGCTATCGTGCCCGCGTCTACGACCTCCGCTGGCAACGCGTTCCAGGCACCCACCACCCTCTGTGTAAAGAACATTCCACGCATATACCCCCCAAACTTTTCCCCTTTCACTTTGAACTCATGATCCCTAGTAATTGAATCCCCGACTCTGGGAAAATGCTTCTTACTATCCAACCTGTCTATACCTCTCATGATTTTGTACACCTCAATCAGGTCCACCCTCAACCTCCGTCTTTCTAATGAAAATAATCCTAATCTTCTCAACCTCTGTTCTTGCTAGCGCCCTCCATACCAGGCAACATCCTGGTGAACCTCCTCTGCACCCTCTCCAAAGCAGCCACATCCTTTTGGTAATGTGGCAAACAGAACTGCACGCAGTATTCCAAATGTGGCCGAACCAAAGTCCTATACAACTGTAACATGACCTGCCTACTCTTGTACTCAATACCCCATCCGATGAAGGAAAGCATGCCGTATGCCTTCTTGACCACTCTATTGACCTGCGTTGCCACCTTCAGGGAACAATGGACCTGAACACCCAAATATCTCTGTACATCAATTTTCCCCAGGACTTTTCCATTTACTGTATAGTTCACTCTTCAATTGGATCTTCCAAAATGCATCACCTCGCAGTTGCCCTGATTGAACTCCATCTGCCATTTCTCTGCCCAACTCTCCAATCTATCTATATTCTCCTGTATTTTCTGACAGTCCCCTTCACTATCTGCTACCCCACCAATCTTAGTGTCGTCTGCAAACTTGCTAATCAGACCACCTATACTTTCCCCCTAATCATTTATGTATATCACAAACATCAGTGGTCCCAGCACGGATCCCTGTTGAACACCACTGGTCACACGTCTCCATTTTGAGAAACTCCCTTCCACTGCTACTCTCTGTCTCCTGTTGCCCTGTTGGACTTCAGTAAGGCTTTTGATACAGTGCCGCCTTGGAGATTGGTTAAAAAGGTAACAGTCTATGGGATCCAGGGCAACTTGGAAAATTGGATCCAAAATTGGCTTCGTGGCAGGAAACAGAGGGTGATGGTCGAGGGTTGCTTTTGCGAGTGGAAGTCTGTGACCAGTGGTGTACCACAGGGATCGGTGCTTTGATCCTTGCTGTTTGTAGTGTACTTTAATGATTTCGACGTGAATATAGGAGGTATGATTAGTAAGTTCGCAGATGACATGAAAATTGGTGGTGTCTTAAATAGTGAGAAGGAAAGCCTTAGATTACAGGGCAATTATAATGGGCTGGTAAAATGGGCGTAGCTGTGGCAAATGGAATTAAATCCTGAGAAGTGTGAGGTGATGCATGTTGGGAGGACTAACAAGGCAAGGGAATATACAATGCATGGTGGAGCCCTGGGAAGTACAGAGGGTCGTGGGACCTTGGTGTACTTTTCCATAGATCACTGAAGTATAGATGAAAAGGTGGTTTGGAAAGCATACGGGATACGTGCCTTTATTAGCTGCGGCATAGAATATAAGAGCAGGGAGGTTATGATGGAGCTGTATCGAACGCTGGTAAGGCCACAGCTGGAGTACTGTGTACAGTTCTGATCATCACATTATAGGAAGGATGTGATTGCACTGGAGAGGGTGCAGAGGAGATTCACCAGGATGTTTCCTGGGCTGGAGCATTTCAGCTATGTGGAGAGACTGGATAGGCTGGTGTTGTTTTCTTTGGAGTGGAGAAGGTTGAGAGGCAACCTGATTGAGGTATACAAAATTATGAGGGGTATTGATAGTATATATAGAAATAAACACTTTCCCTTAGTGGTGGGGTCAATAGCCAGGGGGAATAGATTTATGGTAAGCGACAGGAGGTTCAGAGGGCATTTGAGGGGAAAACAATTCACCCAGAGGGTGGTTGTATTCGGGAATGCATTACCTGTAGTGGTGGTAGAGGTAAGAACCTCACAACATTTAAGAAGTATTTAGATGAGCACTTGAAACGCCACAGCATACAAGACTGTAGGAAAATGGGATTAGATTGGATGGGTGCATGATGGTCGGCGTGGATGCGTTCGGCCTATGGGCCTGTTTCTGTGCTGTGTTAGTCTATGACTCTATGACTATAATTCTCTGCTTCACGAGTGACTCTCTGTTGTCTGTATTTGCTGGAATTCTCAGTGAAGTTGCTACTAAAAGAATATCAATTTTAAAATCCAAATGGACCTTTTGCTATACTCCTTGTTAAAGGAACTGTGTGACATCTGCTGCAACCGAAGTGCTTTGAACGTCTATCCAGTAAAGACTGTTCATCAAATTCGCCTGGAGACTTCGAGTCACATCTGACGAATCAACTCTGGGACACCTCACCAATCGGGAATGTAACTCACCAAGAGTTACAACCCAGCTATTTATTTATTCCTAAGACATTTCTCTTTAAAAAAAAAGTCACCATTAAAATAAAACGGTTAACTGTTGGTTTTGAATTTATGTTTTTATGTATGGGGGTAAGAAAAATAAGAAGTTTTAAGTTATTAGACATGAATTTATCTCAAAGATGTTTAAGGTTTAGTTAGTTAATAAATTGTTAATTTGTTCCTTAAAGATACCTGGCTTGGTCTGTTTTATTTTGGAGGTTACTAAAATGTTTAATATGGCTAATTTCTGGTAGGTGGGAAAATTTTAATAATATGGTGCGACCTTTGTAGTATTGTGACTGAATTAACAGTGCATTACTGTCGTAGCATATTAAATGAGGCCTCGTCGGGAATCATATTAATTGCTCTCACATCTGGGACCATGTTAATTTCTCTTGTGTCTGGGATCCAAACCGAATCCAATGCCAATTATGTTAGCTATAAGGAGAGTAATAATTTGTAAGAGAAAACTATAAGGAACCAGGTTTCTTGTGTAATGGGATAAAGGCTGTATCATTGGAATGGCATTAGGAGTTGCAACAAATTTTATGGGAAAGGAGAATGTGTGCCTCAGTAAATTGATAACTTTAACTAAGAATAAACGAAAACAATTGGAAGCACAATTGGGTTCGAATTGAAATCAGGTGCTAAAAAGCAGAGATATAATTGACATAATAAGCCAACATTAAAAATTAGAAGAAGAGAAGAGGAAAAAGATGACGAGGAACAAGACGAAAATAAGTCAGAACGTGATGCAGTTGTTTTGGTAAGGATTCAGTTAGAAAGAAAAAACTTGAGGCTGCAAAACAATTACGAAAACGTGACTTGGAAAAAGAGGAAAGGGAGAAAGAGAGAGCACATCAGAGAGGAAGTGAAAGAGAAGAGAGAGAATTTAGGTTAAAAGAGATGGAACTAAGACAAAGGGGTAGTCTTGAATTCAGGGAAAGTTCTAGTCATGGAGAATCTGAATTCAGCCCAGGACCCAGTGAAAAGATGTTAAATTTCAAAAAAGGCCATGTACCAGGTGCTGGAATGAGTGATTAGATGGGCTATTTTGTTTCAGCTGGCACGGACAGGATGGGATGAATGGCCTCCTATTGTGCCGTAATATTTCTGTGGTTCTATTTTTTTAAGCTTTTCGTACGTTTGAGGAATGGGACATAGAGGCATTTTTCATATCTTTTGAAAAAATAGCCAAATAAATGAAATGGCCAAAGGAAAGTTGAACATTGATAATTCAGAGCAGGCTGGTAGGCAGAGCTCATGAAGCTTATGCCAAATTTTGGAGGTGGCTTCTGCAGATTATGAGATGGCAAAAAAGGCCATTCTAGTCGCATATGAGTTAGTCCCTGAAGCCTACTGTCAGAAGTTTTCAAATTTACATAGATTGGCTGGATAGACGTATGTAATATTTGCGAAAGTGAAGCAAATTAAATTTTGATCGTTGGATACGGGCATTCAAAATGGAAACCACATATCAGAACCTTGGAGAATTGATTCTCTTGGAAGAATTTTCAAATTCAATTCTTTCAGCAATGAGAACTCATGTAGCTAACAAGAAAGGTTTGAAAGTTAGGCAAGCAGTGGAAATTGATGATGATTTTGGGCTAGTGATTAAACCAAAACCTTTTGTCCATCACCCCCATAAATCCAAGAATGGGCGAAAATGGGAGAGTGAAAGGAAGGCAATTAGCCGGGGACAAAAAGGAACAGCTGGCAATGCCCCAACATCATCTCCTAAGGCCAGGAAGGAAGGTGCTGAGGGTGGAAGTGAGATCTGCAAGCTGAAGTGTTATCATTGCTGCAAAACAGGTCATCTTCATTTAGAATGCTGGAAGTTGTGAGTTAGACCCATAGGACTGGTTGCAGTACGCAAAGCTAATGCAGAGCAAACGAGTCTGACTGAGAGTATAGCAGAGCAGGCTATAGCTTTAACAGCAGCTGTAAAACCAGATACAACAACTAAAGTGAGTGGAGAGGTTAACAATAAGATACCCAAAAGTTATAATGGATTTATCTTCCCGGGGAAAGTAACTCCATATCCTTTAAAGTGAGGCATGATAACATAATAACTTAAGAAATAGGAGCAGGGGTAGGCCATTCAGCCCCTCGAGCCTGCCTTGCCATTCAATGAGATCATGGCTGATCTGTTCCAGACTTCAACTCCTCTTTCGAGCCTGCTCCGCAAAACCCTCTACTCCCCGAGATTTCAAAAATCTCTCCACCTCCTCCTTAAATGCATTTACGGAACTAGCCTCCACAACTCTCTGAGGTAGAGAATTCCAGAGATTCACCACCCTCTGACAGAATAAATTCCTTTACATCTCAGTTTTAAAATGTGAACCCTTATTCTGTGCCGATGTCCCTTAGTTCGAGATTCCCCCACCAGTTGCAACATATTCTCAACATCTACCCTGTCAAGCCCCCTTAGAATCTTATCTGCTTCAATAAGGTTACATCTCATTCTTCTAAATTCCAATGAATAAAGGCCTAACCTGCTTAGCCGTTCTTGTTAGGGCAACCCATCTATCCCAGGAATCAGCCGAGTGAACAGTTTCTGAACTGCCTTCAATGCTAGTACATCCTTCCTTAAATACGGGAACCAAAACTGTACGCAGTATTTGAGGTGTGGCCTCACCAACACCCTGTACAGTTGTAACAAGACTTCGTTATTTTTTAAACTCTAATCCCCTAGCAATAAAGGCCAACATTCCATTTGCTTTCCTAGTTACTTGCTGTACCTCATGCTAACATTTTGTGGTTCATGCACAGAAATGCCTATCGATATACTCAGGGAAACAGGAGCAACCCAAACACTTTTGCTGGGGAAAGATATAACATTTCCACCAGAGAACGCCATGAATGCTAAAGTTTTAGTTAATGGAATTGGCGGGGAATACATGTTAGTGGGAATAATTCTGAACGTATCGCTCGACCCTCGGCTCTGTTCAAAATGTCAAACAGTTTATCGGGTTACGCTGGTGGGGAGTAGGTCACTGGGCAGCCCAGATACCTCTCCACTGAACAAAGGAAAATCATCAATATTTATAAAGTTTCAAATAATTACTCAGCCCATCCCGGCTGCACACGGTCCAATTGTAGTGATTATAGATTACATACATTGATTAATAGAGCCAATGAAATGGGTTATTAGACATTGGGGGACTGCGTTGTCAGCTCATGGTCAGCTAGGGGGTTACTCATGCGTTCATGATGTCTTCCAGATCTCCCCACTCACCGTCCTTGGGCCTTATGTATACATAACATCTTATCTTAACCTTGTTACAGGCTGGTATCTTTGTCAGCATTCCATAAGGCATCTGCTAGAGGCCACTTGATTAGACTCTGCTGCATCTGTGCGAATCATCCCTTGCAAGGAATGTGGTCAAATTTGCTGAGTCCCATGGTGCCTTGCAGACATTTCATTGCCAGCTAGAATTATATGTTATTGGTTCTTCGTATAATATCTATTGCAGGTGCCTTTGCCCTGGGAATACACTTCAACAGTACATTTATACAAAGTGCACTTAAGGTGCGACCGCATATCTGGGATGCTGACTGCAGACGTTGTTCACAGTTTGACAGTTGAGGGTACTGAGGTACTCCCAGGAAATGATTTGGGTGGATAAAAAGTATCATTTTCTCCTATAATCACTGAGAAGCCAAGTGAAGTTAAAGAAACGGAGGAATAACAGGAACGAATTCCAGGAATATTTCCTATGTGTGTAGTAATGCGAGCAATAGTTAAACAGGTTCCATTGTCGAAGGTAAAAGTGGCACCACAAATAAATAGCCGAGAATTTGAAAGGTACTTGGGGATTATTCTTTGGCCTCCGTGTCTCTAGAGACAATGTGTAAGTGCCTGTGGGCGGTCAGTGGTTTGTGAAGCAGCGCCTGGAGTGGCGATAAAGGCCAATTCTAGAGTGACAGACTCTCCACAGGTGCTGCAGATAAAATTGGTTGTCGTGGCTGTTACACAGTTGGCTCTCCCCTTGCGTTTCTATCTTTTTCCATGCCAACTACTAAATCTCTTCGACTCGCCACACTTCAGCCCCGCCTTTCAGGCTACCCACCAGCTCTGGTAATCACTAGCAACTGATTCCCAGGACTTGTGATCAATGTCACAGGACTTCATGTCGCGTTTTCAGACGTCTTTAAAGTGGAGACATGGACGGCCGGTGGGTCTGATACCAATGACGTGCTCGCTATACAATGCGTCCTTGGGGATCCTGCCATCTTCCATTCGGCTCACATGGCCAAGCCATCTCAAGCGCCGCTGAGTCAGTAGGGTGTGTATGCTGGGGGTGTTGGCCAACTCGAGGACTTCTGTTTTGGAGATACGGTCCTGCCACCTGATGCCAAGGATTCTCTGGAGGCAGCGAAGATGGAATGAATTGAGACGTCGCTTTTGGCTGACATACATTGTCCAGGCCTCACTGCCATAGAGCAAGGTACTGAGGACACAGGCTTGATACACTCGGACTTTTATGTTCAATGTCAGTGTGCCATTTTCTCACACTCTCGTGGTCAGTCTGGATATATCGGTGGAAGCCTTTCCCATGTGCTTGTTGATTTCTGCATCGAGAGACAAGTTACTGTCGATAGTTGAGCCTAGGTAGGTGAACTCTTGAACCATCTCCAGAGCGTGGTCGACGATATTGATGGATGGACCATTACTGACGTCCTGTCCCCTGATGCTCGTTTTCTTGAGGCTGATGGTTAGGCCAAATTCGTTGCAGGCTGCCACAATCCTGTCGATGTGTCGCTGCAGGCACTCTTCAGTGTGAGATGTTAATGCAGCATCGTCAGCAAAGAGGAGTTCCCTGATGAGGACTTTCCGTACTTTGATCTTCGCTCTTAGACGGGCAAGGTTGAACAACATATCACCTGATCTTGTGTGGAGGATAATTCCTTCTTCAGAAGACTTGAACACTTGTGAAAGCAGCAGGGAGAAGAAAACCCCAAAAAGTTTTGGTGCGAGAACACAACCCTGTTTCACACCACTCAGGATAGGAAAGGGGTCTGATGAGGCACCGCTATGCTGAATTGTGCCTTTCATATTGTCATGGAATGAGGTGATCTTAGCTTTGATGGACATCCGATCTTTTCTAGTTGTCTGAAGAGACCACGTCTGCTGACGAGGTCAAAGGCTTTGGTGAGATCAATAAAAGCAATGTAGAGGGGAATCTGTTGTTTGCAGCATTTCTCCTGTTGCTGACGAAGGGAGAACAGCATGTCAATGGTGGATCTCTCTGCGCAAAAGCCACACTGTGCCTCAAGGTAGACGCGCTCGGCCAGCTTCTGGAGCCTGTTTAAAGCGACTCGAGTGAAGACTTTCCCCACTATGCTGAGCAGGGAGATTCCACGGTAGTTGTTGCAGTCACCGTGGTCACCCTTGTTCTTATAGAGGGTGATGACATTGGCATCGCGCATGTCCTGAGGTACTGCTCCCTCATCCCAGCACAGGCAAAGCAGTTCGTGGAGTGCTGAAAGTACAGCAGGCTTAGCACTCTTGATTATTTCAGGGCTATTGCCGTCCTTCCCAGGGGCCTTTCCGCTGGCAAGAGAATCAATGGCATCACTGAGTTCCTGTTTTGTTGGCTGTACGTCCAGTTCATCCATGACTGGCAGAGACTGGGCTGCATTGAGGGCGGTCTAAGTGACAACATTTTCCCTGGAGTACAGTTCGATGTAGTGCTCCACCCTGCGGTCTATTTGCTTGCGTTGTTCAGTGATTGTGTCCCCTGATTTAGACTTGAGGGGGACGATCTTCCTGATGGTTGGCCCAAAAGCTCTCTTAATGCCATCATGCATTCCTCTGAAATTTCGGGTGTGAGAGGCCTGCTGAATATGACTGCATAGATGTTGCCAGCAGTCATTTGCACAGTGCCTGGCTATTCTTTGTGCAGCACTTCTGGCTGCTTTAAGTGCTACAGATGTTAATTCGCTGGGGGCTTTCTTGTAGTTCAGCAGTGCAATGCGCTTAGCGGCTATGACAGGTTCAAGCTCTTCAAGGTGAGATAGAAACCAGTCTGCATTCTGCTTCATACGTTTGCCTTAGGTGGTCACTGCTGAGTCATAGATGGCGCCGTTGATGTGGGCGACGTGGTCTCTGCATCCCCTGTAGGAGTGTTGTGAAGGGCTTTTTCAAGTGAATTTTGAAACTTATGAAACAGCTCTGTGTTGATGCGCGGGCGGCCCTTCTGCTTGGAGTGATGCAGCTTCTTTGCTTGAGTCCAACCTTGCTGCACATCAGGGAGTGGTCAGGGTCGCAGTCTGCACTGTGGAAGCTGCGTGTGATTTGGACACTGTTTAAAGAGGCTCACCTTGTGAAGATGAGGTCCAATTGGTACCAATGACGTGATCTTGGGTGCCTCCAAGAAACCTGGTGTCAGGGTTTATTGTGAAAGAACGAGTTGGTGATGCAGAGGTTATGATAGGTACACAACTCAAGCAGTCTCTGTCCATTCTCATTCATCCTTACAATGCCATTGCGCCCAAGGCAGGAGGGCCATGAGTCATGGTCGTTAACCACTACTTGCTCAGACACGTGCAGGATGTTAGTGAGATCAGAATTCTGGAAACAGTACTGCTCAGAAATCTGTTCAGGAACTGGATGGCCATAAATGTCCTAAAATTAGATAAACTTGTTGGCCTCAGGGTCATAAGATGGAACTTGATGGATTAGTCGAACTGTGGAAGTCACAAGCCCGACCATAGATGGACAGTGAAATAGTTGTAAAGAAAGGGAAAGCCTCTTGAAATCAATGGAATGAGGGAATCACCTGGAGGCCACTGTTGGGGATTAGATCATCCAAATGAGATGTTTTACAGTACTTCTATAATTGCAGCACAGCAAGCTTATCCAATGTTACACCGAATAGCACAGACAGCTCTAATGAAGCTGAAGCGAAAGGAGTTCCAGAATGCTATTATATAGAAAACCAGGTTTTGAGGAGGAAATGGAGAACGCCTCAAAGGCCTGCAGACTAAGTCTGGACTGTTGTTAAACAGATAACGGAACCACCTAAATATTTCCAGGAATTATTAACGGTAGCACATGACATTTCTTTTGCAGGACATAGGGGAATTTGGAAGACTAAAGCACGAGTACGTCAACATTACTATTGGTCAGGCCATACAAATGACGTGACGCAGGTTGTGTGGCTCAGGAGCACCTTGAAACATCCCAAGTCAAATGAAAAAAATGGGCAGACAAGAATGCAAACAGCTTCAATTTTCAACCAGGGCATGGAGTATTGGTGTTTTTTACAGTTACGGGGGAACAAGTAAAAACACGGTTCAGTGGCCCATGTAAAATAATTAAAAGAGTGGGTAAGGTTCATTGATACCCCTGACCACCGGAAGATGAACTGGTTGCGCACACCAATATGTTAAAGCAATATTATTGCAGGGAGCAGGATACACCAACGCAGGTATGCCAGGTCATGGAGACTGTTGAGTAGGAAAGGGATAGTAAGGATGAGGCAGAACAAAGCCGATACAATTTCCAGAATTAACCTCCAACTATCCATTTAGGGAATGCAGAATGGCTAGGAAAATTGGACAACATGCTTTTGAACTTAAATGCAAAACAACCTGAAGGCCTAACCAGGCTTTGCACAGCATTTAAAAGAGTCTGTAGGGATACGCCAGGAGTACAACCTTAGCCACACATGATGTCGCTGTAGGGGAAACCGTTCCTTTAAAGCAACATCCTTAAGGCTTAAGTCCAGACAAACAGGCCCAAGCAAAAGCAGAAATCCAATACATGCTGGAAAGCAACTTAATCGAACCAAGTCAATGCAGCTGTAGTTAACCACTAGTCCTGCTACCTAAAGCTGACGGGTCAACCCGCCTTTGCATAGACTACAGAAATTTTAATGCAGTACCGAAGGCAGACTCCGAGCCTTTTCTGCGTTTAAAAGACTGTACTAACAGAGTCGGAAGTTTCTTACCAAAATTGACTTGTTAAAGAGATATTGACAAGTTCCTTTGATTCTTCGAGCCAAAGAAATATCAGCTTTTGTCACACCTGAAAGTCATTATCAGTGCTGGGTGATGTCATTTGGGATAAAAAAAATGCCCCAGTTATTTTTCAAAGATTAATGAATCAGGTGGAAGCCTGTGTTCCCAACTGTGCAGTGTATCTCGATGATGTACTAATATACAGCAACACTTGGAAGAATACTTAAACTCTGTTTGGAAAAATTGAAAGCAGTGCATAGTTTTTAGTTTAGTTTAGAGATACAGCATTGAAACAGGCCCTTCGGCCCACCGAGTCTGTGCCGACCATCAACCACCCGTTTACACTAATCCTCCGCTAATCCCATATTCCTATCACATCCCCACCTATCCCTATATATTTCCCTACCACCTACCTATACGAGGGGCAATTTATAATGGCCAATTTACCTATCAACCTGCAAGTCTTTGGCATGTGGGAGGAAACCGGAGTACCAGGAGGAAACCCACGCAGACACAGGGAGAACTTGCCAACTCCACACAGGCAGTACCTGGAATTGAACCCGCGTCGCTGGAGCTGTGATGCTGCGGTGCTAACCACTGCGCCACTGTGCCACATAGTGGTAAAACTGGCAAAAAAGTAGAGCAAGGACAGGTATTGCCAAAAACAGCAGAAGTACAAGCCTCATTGGAGTTTCTTATCCCTAAATCTAAACGTGAACAAAGAAAAAAGAACAAATAACAGTACAGCACAGGAATAGGCCATTCGGCCCTCCAAGCCTGCACCGATCTTGATGCCTGCCGAAACTAAAACCTTCTGCATTTTCAGAGACCGTATCCCTCTATTCCCATCCTATTCATGTGTTTGTCAAGTTCCTCTTAAACGTCGCTATCATACCTGCTTCCACCGCCACCCCCGGCAGCAAGTTCCAGGCACTCACCACCCTCTGTGTAAAGAACTTGCCTCGCACATCCCCTCTAAACTTTGCCCCTCTCACCTATGTCCCCTAGTAACTGACTCTTCCACCCTGGGAAAAAGCTGGAAGTAATAAGTTTTTTAGGGATGTACGGTTTTTTATAGGAAATTTGTACAGAAGTTTAGAACAGTAGCTGCTCCATTAACAGATTTGCTACATGAAAAGCAAAACAATGAACTATGGTCAGATGAATGCCAGGCAGCTTTTGAAAAGCTAAAGGCAATCTTAACTGGTGAACCCGTGTTGGCTGCTCCAAAATTTGCTAAACCCTTTAAAATAGCGCTCGATGCCAGCAACCTGGGGTTGGTGCAGTCCTTTGCAGGATGACGAATCGGGCATAGAAAAACCTGCAGGGTACTTTTCAAGAAAACTAAACTGCCACCAAAAAACTATTCCACTGTGGAAAAAGAAATATTAAGAATTTTACTGGCTCTCAAACATTTCGAAGTATTTTTCCAGAAAGACTACAAACAAACATTAATATGCACTGACCATAATCTATCAATATTTGGGGAAAAATGTAAAATCCGAAATGCTGAGGTATTTAGATTGAGTTTATTGTTACAGCCTTATCATTTGAAGATTGCACGTATTTCAGGCCAAAATAATGTTATTGCTGACGCTTTATCACAAATTTAACCTTGTTCAGTTACATGAATGTCGATGGTACAAAACAAAGTTCTGTAAATTATCAGTAGAGTAAATGAGGGCATGAATGTGAAAATCTATTTCGAGTGTTTTTTTTTCTAGTTTCTGTTTTGTATAGTAATGAAATTCACGTTTAAGAATGGCGTTTCATTCCACCAAGGGCAGAGGTGTCACAGAACTGTTTTTCTGTCCTCTGTTTAAAACAGTGTTCCTTTAAAACTCGGATTAACAATAGTGTGGCAGCAGCTGCTCCTGTTTCCTAGGCAACAACAGGAGAGAGAAAAGCTCACGTGTTGTTTTGTAACTTTTGACTGTGTGTAAAAAAGCAGCTAAAAGCAGTCTGAACTGGAAACCAGCGAAGCGTGCTTACTGAAAAGAAGGATGCCCCTTCCTCTCTCAGCAGGAAAACCTACATTTTTCGTCAGGCTTTGTGTTGCCTAAGGAGAGAAAAGAAACCCGGGAAAAAGATCATTAGCATTGTTCAAATTAGTAAATTCCTTTTCACTTCGAAACTCTAAGAATTCTCTGCTTCAAGAGTGACTCTCTGCTGTCTGCTTGTGTTTGCTGGAATTCTCAGGAAAATTTATTGTAAAAGACTACCAATTTTAAAATCCTAACAGACATGTTGCTATACTCCTTGTTGAAAGAACTGTGTAATACCTGCTGACACCGAAGTGCTTTTACTGCCCATCTAGTAAAGACTGCTCATCAAATTCGCCTGGAGAATTTGAGTCACATCTGACCATTCAACTCAGGGACATCTCACTAATCAGGAACGTAACTCACCAGGACTTACAACCCAGCTATTTATGTATTCCTAAGAAACAGCTCTCTTTAAAAAAAAGCATGATTAAAAAAGGTGAGCTGTTGGTTTTTTGAATTTATGTGTGTGTGCATGGACGTTCAGAGAAAGAAGAAGTTTATAAGGGCTTCAGCCACAAATTTATCTCAATATTGTTTAAGATTTAGTTTATTAATAAACAGTATTTTTTTTGTTTAAAGATACATGGTTTGGTCTGTCTTATTCTGTGGGTTATTAAAGTGTTTAATATGGCTGATTTCCGGTAGGTGGGAAACCTACATAATATGCTGCGACCTGTGGAGTATTGGGACCGAATTGACAATGCATTACTCCCGTCTCAGTTGTAACAACTTAAACAAAGGCAATTGTGAGGGCATGAAAGCAAGGCTAGCGAAAGCGAAATGGAAACCTAGGTTGAGGGATAGGTCAATACAGATACAGTGGCAGACAATGAAGGAGATATTGCAGAATACATAGAATAGATATAGCCCAACGGAAAGAAAAATTCTAAGGGGAGGACCCTCCATGCGAAGTTAATAAAAAAAATGAAAAAGATAGCATCAAACTTAAAGAAAAAGCACATAATTGTGAAAATATGGGTTTCAGGTCAGAAGATCGGACAAAATATGAACACGTCAGCAATGAATGACTAAAAGAGAATGGCTGCACATATTCTGTTTAGCTGGAACAGGGGCGATGTGTGCACCTGTTCTTTCTGACTACAAAGAACGGGGCGCTGTGTATTGATACGTGTGACTTCCAGTACAAGCAGCTTCTAAACAAAATAAGTGACAGGCATTCTCTGGTTTATTCCTTAAGGTAATGACTTGACTAACCAGAGTCAAACTGCCTGGCTGTTAACTGTCAGTCACCATAAACTGGTGCAATCTCCATGGCAACACCTCTACCAATCAGAGATCACTTGCCAACCAATCAGCACTCTATTCTCATACAGTATCAAGTTGTTGATATCCCTTACATTGGTGTTCTTGAGGATTGTCCTGATGAGTGCAAGAGTACAAGGAGGGATTGAAGGAGCTGTGCAGTATGGAGGTATTGAAGAAGATGTGCAGTGTGGAGAGATTGAAGCAGGTATGCAGTATGGAGGGATTGAAGGAATTGTACAGAACGCAGAAATTGAAGGAGATCTGTATGACGCAGGGATTGAAGGAAATATGCAGTACGGAGGGATTGAAGGAGATGTGCTGTGCGGAGGGATTGAAGGAGATGTGCAGTGCGGAGAGATTGAAGGAGATGCATTACTGGTTAAGGAGAATATCACAGCTGTACTGCGGGAGGGCACATCGGGGGGGCTCATGCAGTGAGGCAATATGGGTAGAGCTCAGGAATAGGAAGGGTGCAGTCGCAATGTTGGGTGCTTATTACAGGCCTCCCAACAGCCAGCGGGAGATACAGGAGTAGATATGTAGACAGATTTTGGAAAGATGTGAAAGCATAAAGGTTGTGGTGGTGGTGATTTTAACTGCCCCATTATTGACTGGGACTCACTTAGTGCTAGGGGCTTGGATGTGGCAGAATTTGTAAGGAGCATGCAGAAGGGCTTCTTGAAACAATATGGAGATAATCCATGAAGTGTCAGAAATAAGGGTGATGATTTTAGAGCATGGATCAATACTTGGAGCTACGATGTTGTGGCCATGACAGAGTTTTGGATATCACAGGGGCAGGAATGGATGTTGGATGTTCCGGGCTTTAGATGTTTCAAAAGGAATAGGGAGGGAAGTTAAAGAGGTGGGGGAGTGGCATTGCTCATCAGGGATAGTATCACAGCTGCAGAAAGGGACGTCGTCGAGGAGGGTTTGTCCACTGAGTCATTATGGGGGCAAGTCAGAAACAGGAAAGGAGCACTCACTTTGCTGGGAGTTTTCTATAGACCCCCCAATAGCAACAGAGACACGGAGGAACAGATTGGGAGGCAGATTTTGGAAAAGTGCAGAAGTAACAGGGTTGTTGTCATGGGTGACTTCAACTTCCCTAATATTGATTGGAACCTCCTTAGTGCAAATAGTTTGGATGGAGCAGTTTTTGTCAGATGTGTCCAGGAAGGTTCCCTGACTCAATATGTAGATAGGCCGACTAGAGGGGAGGCTATGTTGGACTTGGTGCTTGGCAACGAACCAGGCCGAGTGGCAGATCTCTCGGTGGGAGAGCATTTCGGTGAGAGTGATCACAACTCCCTGACATTTACTATAGTCATGGAGAGGGACAGGAGCAGACGGGATGGGAAAATATTTAATTAGTTGGGGGGGAATTACAATGCTATTAGGCAGGAACTGGGGAGCACAAACTGGGAACAGATGTTTAGGGATGTTTAGGGAGCACTTGCTGCGACTGCTGGATAGGTTTGCCCCGATGAGGCAAAGAAGGGATGGTAGGGTGAAGGAACCTTGGATGACAAGAGATGTGGAACAGCTAGTCAAGAGGAAGAATGAAGCTTACTTAAGGTTCAGGAAGCAAGGATCTGACACGGCTCTAGAGGGTTACAAGGTAGCCTGGAAGGAACTGAAGAATAGACTTAGGAGAGCTAGAAGGGGATATGAAAAAGTCTGGGCGGGTAGGATTAAGGAAAATCCCAAGACGTTCTACACTTATGTGAGGAACAAGAGGCTGGTCGGAGTGAGAGTAGGGCCGATCAGGGATAGTGGAGGGAACTTGGGCCTGGAATCGGAAGAGGTAGTGGAGGTCCTAAATGAATACTTTGCTTCAGTATTCACTAGTGAGAGGGACCTGGTCGTTTGTGAGAACAGCTGGAACAGGCTGATATGCTCGAACATGTTGAGGTTAAGAGGGAGGATGTGCTGGAAATTTTGAATGATATGAGGACAGATAGGTCCCCGGGGCCAGATGGGATATACCCAAGGATATTACGGGAAGCGAGAGAAGAGATTGCCGCGCCTTTGGCGATGATCTTTGCGTCCTCACTGTCCACAGGAGTAGTACCGGATGATTGGAGGGTGGCAAATGTTGTTCCCGTGTTCAAGAAAGGGAATAGGGATAACCCTGGGAATTATAGACCAGTCAGTCTTACGTCGGTAGTGGGCAAATTATTGGAGAGGATTCTGAGAGACAGGATTTATGATTATTTGGAAAAGCATGGTTTGATTAGAGCCAGTCAGCATGGCATTGTGAGTGGCAGGTCATGCCTCACAAGCCTTATTGAATTCTTTGAAGATGTGACAAAACACATTGATGAAGGAAGAGCAGTGGACGTGGTGTATATGGATTTTAGCAAGGCGTTTGATAAGGTTCCCATGGTAGGCTCATTCAGAAAGTGAGGAGGCATGGGATACAGGGAATGTTGGCTGTCTGGATACAAAATTGTCTGGCCCACAGAAGACAGAGGGTGGTAGTAGATGGAAAGTATTCAGCATGGAGCTCGGTGATCAGTGGTGTTCCGCAGGGATCTGTTCTGGGACCGCTGCTCTTTGTGATTTTTATAAATGACTTGGATGAGGAAATGGAAGGCTGGGTTAGCAAGTTTGCCGATGACACGAAGGCTGTTGGAGTTGTGGATAGTGTGGAAGGCTGTTGTAGGTTGTAAAGGGACATTGACACGATGCGCAGCTGGGCTGAGAATTGACAGATGGAGTTCAACCTGGAAAAGTGTGAAGTGATTCATTTTGGAAGGTCGAATTTGAAAGCAGAATACAGGCTTCAAGACAGGATTCTTGATAGTGTGGAGGAACAGAGGGATCTTAGGGTCCATGTCCATCGATCGCTCAAAGTTGCCACCCAAGTTGATAGGGTTGTTAAGAATGCGTATGGTGTGTTGGCTTTCATTAACAGGGGGATTGAGTTTAAGAGCCGCGAGGTTATGCTGCAGCTCTATAAGGACCTGGTTCGACCACACTTGGAATATTGTGTTCTGTTCTAGTCGCCTCATTATAGGAAGGATGTGGAAGCTTTAGAGAGGGTGCAGAGGAGATTTACCAGGATGCTGCCTGGACTGGCGGGCATGTCTTACGAAGAAAGATTGAGGGAGCTAGGGCTTTTCTCATTGGAGCGAAGAAGGATGAGAGGTGACTTGATAGAGGGGTACAAGATGATGAGAGGCATAGATAGAGTGGATAGCCAGAGACCTTTTACCAGGGTGGAAAGGGCTATCACCAGGGGGCATAATTTTAACGTGATTGGAGGATGGTTTCGGAGAGATGTCAGAGGTAGGTTCTTTACACAGAGAGTGGTGGGTGCGTGGAATGCGCTTCCAGCGGTGGTACTAGAAGCAGATACATGAGGGACATTTAAGCGTCTCTTGGAGAGGTACATGGATGATAGTAGAATGAAGGGTAGGTAGTTAATTTGATCTTAGAGTAGGTTAAAGGTTCGGCACAACATCGTGGGCCGAAGGGCCTGCACTGTGCTGTACTGTTCTATGTTCTTTTCTCTAATCCAAAGTGGGATGGGGCCGTACTGGACCTGATATTTGGGAATCAGCCCGGCCAGGTGGTCGAAGTCTCAGTGGGGGAGCATTTCGGGAACAGTGACCATAATTCCGTAAGTTTTAAGGTAATTCTGGACAAGGGTAAGATTAGTCCTCGGGTGAACGTGCTAAATTGGGGGAAGGCTAATTATAACAATATTAGGCAGGAACTGAAGAATTTCAATTGGGTGCGGCTGTTTGAGTGAAAATGAATTTCTGACATGTGGGAGTCTTTCAAACGTAAGTTGATTAGAATCCAGGACCGGAATGTTGCTGCGAGGATGAAGGATAACTTTGGCTAATGTAGGGAACCTTGGATAACGAGGGATATTGTGAGCCTCGTCAAAATCAAAAAAGAAGCATTCGGAAGGGCCAGAAGGCTGGGAACAGACTTCCCTTGAGGAATATAAGGATATTAAGGATCATTAGAAAAAAGTCAGGAGGGCTAAAAGGGGTCATGAAAAGTCATTGGCAAAGAGGTTTAAGGAGAATCTCAAGGCTTTATATACGTATATAAAGAGCAAGAGGGTAGCCAGGAAAAGGGTTGGCCCTCTCAAGGACAGAGGAATGGAATCTGTGCGTGGAACCAGAGGAAGTGGGCGAGGTGCTAAATGCATATTTTGCATCAGTATTCACCAAAGAGAAGGACTTAGTGGACAATGAGTTCAGGGAAGGGTGTGCAGATTGTCTGGGTCATGTCGATATCAAAATGGAGGAGCTGTTGGGCGTCTTGAAAAACACTAAGAACAAAGAACAGTACAGCACATGAACAGGCCATTCGGCCCTCCAAGCCTGCGCCGATCTTGATGCCTGTCTAAACTAAAACCTTCTGCACTTCCGGGGTCCATATCCCTCTATTCCCATCCTATTCATGTATTTGTCAAGATGCCTCATAAACGTCTCAATGGCTTCCACCACCTCCGCCAGCAAAAAGTTCCAGGCACTCACCAACTTCTGTGTAAAGAACTTGCCTCATACATCCCCTCCAAACGTTGCCCCTTTCACCTTAAACCAATGTCCCCTAGTAACAGACTCTTCCACCCTGGGAAAAAGCTTCTGACTATCCACTCTGTCCATGCCGCTTATAATTTTGTAAACCTCTATCATGTAACCCCTCCACCTCCGTCGTTCCAGGGAAAACTATCCGGGTTTATTCAACCTCTCCTTCTAGCTAATGCCCTCCAGACCAGGCAACATCCTGGTAAACCTCTTCTGTACCTTCTCCAAAGCCTCCATGTTCTTCTGGTAGTGTGGCGACCAGAATTGCATGCAATATTCTAAGTGTGGCCTAACTAAAGTTCTGTACAGCTGCAGCATGACATGCCTATTTTTATACTCTATGCCTCGACCGATGAAGGCAAGGATGCCGTATGCCTTCTTGACTACTTTATCCACCTGCATTGCCACTTTCAATGATCTGTGGACCTGTACGCCCAGAACTCTCTGCCTGTCAATACTCCTAATAGTTCAGCCATTTTCTGTATACTTCCCACCTGTATTAGATCTTCCAAATTCCATTACCTCACATTTTTCCGGATTAAACTCCATCTGCCATTTCTCTGCCCAAGTCTCCAACCGATCTACATCCTGCTGGATCCTCTGACAATCCGCATCACTATCCACAGCTCCACAAACCTTTATGTGGTCTGCAAACTTACCAATCAGACCGGCTACAGTTTCCTCCAATTCATTTACATATGAGGCACAGTGACTCAGTGGTTGGCACCGCAGCCTCACAGCTCGAGGGTCCCAGGTTCGATTCTGGGTACTGCCTGTGTGGAGTTTGCAAGTTCTCCCTGTGACCACGTTGGTTTTCGCCAGGTGCTCCGGTTTCCTCCCACAGGTAAAGACTTGCAGGTGATCGGTAAAATTGGCCGTTGTAACTTGTCCTTCGTGTAGGCAGATGTTAGGGAATATGGGATTACTGCAGGATTCGTATAAATGGGTGGTTGTTGGTCGGCACAGACTCGGTGGGCCGAATGGCCTGTTTCAGTGCTTTATCATCAAATAAAATATGCAACAAATAGCAAAGGTCCCAGTACTGATCCCTGCAGAAGACCACTAGACACAGCCCTCCATTCAGAAAAGCACCCTTCCAGTGCTATGACCGAGCCATTTCTGTCCCAATCTTGCCACCTCACCTCTGATCCCGTGTGAATTCACCTTTTGTACCATTCTGCCATGACGACCTTGTCAAAGGCTTTACCGAAGTCCTTGTCGACAACATCCACTGCCCTTCCTTCATCAGTCTTCTTCATCACTTCCTCAAAAAACTCGATCATGTTAGTGAGACACGACCTCCCCTTCACAAAACCATGATGCCAATCGCTAATAAGTTCATTTGTTTCCAAATGGGAGTAAATCCTGTCCCAAATAATGCTCTCCAGTAATTTCCCTCTCACTGACGTAAGGCTCACCAGCCTATAATTTCCTGGATTATCTTGCTACCCTTTTTAAACAAAGGAACAACGTTGGTTACTCTCCATTCCTCTGGAACCTCAGAAGGCTTTCGACAAAGTCGCACATCGGAGGTTAGCGTGTAAATTAAAAGTACATGGGATTGGGTTTAGTGCATTGTGAGGCACAGAAAATTGGTTGGCAGACAGGAAACAAAGAATAGGACTAAATGGGTCTTTTTTTCCGAATGGCAGGTATTGACTAGTGGGGTACCACAGGGATCGGTGCTAGGACCCAAAATACTCCTTTTTTATTATTCATTCATGGGATGTGAGCGTCGCTGACCAGGCCAGCATTTATTACCCATCCCTAATTGCCCTTGAGAAGGTAGTGCTGAGCTACCTTCATAACCGCTGCTGTCCCTGTGGGGTAGGTACACCAACAGTGCTGTTAGGAAGGGAATTCCAGGATTTTGACCCAGCGACAGTGAAGGAACGGTGATACAGTTTCAAGTCAGGATGGCGTGTGACTTGAAGCGGAACTTGCAGGTGGTGGTGTTCCCATGTATTTGCTGCCCTTGTCCTTCTAGTTGGCAGTGTTCGCGGGTTTGGAAGATGCTGTCTAAGGAGCTTTGGTGCGTAGATGGTACACACTGCTGCCACTGTGCATCGGCGGTGGAGGGAGTGCATGTTTGTGGATGGGGTGCCAATCAAGCGGGCTGCTTTGTCCTGGATGGTGTCGAGCTTCTTGAGTGTTGTTGGAGCTGCACCCATCCAGGCAAGTGGAGAGTATTCCATCACACTCCTGACTTGTGCCTTGTAGATGGTGGACAGACTTTGGTAAGTCAGGAGGTGAGTTACTCGACGCAGGATTCCTAGCCTCTGACCTGCTCTTGCAGCCACGGTATTTATATGGCTACACCAGTTTCAGTTTCTGGTCTCCTAAGGTAGCCCCGAGGATGTTGATAGTGTGGGATTCAGAGATCGCGATACCATTGACTGTCAAGGGGAGATGGTTAGATTCTCTCTTGTTGGAGATAGTCATTGCCTGGCACTTATGTGGCGTGAATGTTACTTGCCACTTATCAAACCAAGCCTGGATATTGTCCAGGTCTTGCTGCATTTCTACACGGTCTGCTTCAGTATCTGAGGAGTCATGAATGGTGCTGAACATTGTGTAATCATCAGCGAAAGACCCCACTTCTGACCTTATGCTTGACGGAAGGTCATTGGTGAAGCATTGGAAAATGGTTGGGCCTAGGACACTACCCTGCAAAACTCCTGCAGTCATGTTCTGGAGCTCAGGTGATTGACATCCAGCAACCACAACCATCTTCCTTTGCGCTAGGTGTGACTCCAACCAGCCAGCGGAGTGTCTCCCCCCTAATTCCCATTGACTTCAGTTTTGCTAGGGCTCCTTGATGTCATACTCGGTCAAATGCTGCCTTGAGTTCAACTCTGTTGTCCATGTTTGAACCAAGGCTGTAATGAGGTCAGGAGCTGCGTGGCCCTGGCGGAACCAAAGCTGAGCATCACTGAGCATGTTATTGCTAAGCAAGTGCCGCTTGATGGCACTTTTGATGACACCTTCCATCACTTTACTGATGATTGAGAGTAGGCTGATGGGGCGGTAATTGGCCGGGTTGTACTTGTCCTGCTTTTTGTGTACAGGACATACCTGGGCAATTTTCCACATTGCAGGGTAGATGCCAGTATTGTAGATGTACTAGAACAGGTTGGCTCAGGGCTCGGCAAGTTCTGGTCTTCAGTACTATAATATTATTCACATTACTATTCACAATATATTAATGATTTAGATGAGGGAACTAAAACTAATATCTCCAAATTTGCAGATGACACAAAAATGGGTGAGAGTGTGAGTTGTGAGGCCGATGCTAAGAGGCTTCAGGGTGATCTGTACAAGTTGAGTGAGTGGGGAAATGCATGGCAGATACAGTATAATGTGGGTAAATGTGAGATTATCCACTTTGGTAGCAAAAACAGGAAGGCAGGTTGTCATCTGAATGGCAATAAACTGAGGGAGGTACAACGAGACCTGGGTGTTTTCGTACACCAGTCACTGAATGTAAGCATGCAGGTGCAACAGGCAGCAAAAAGGGCAAATAGTATGTTGGCCTTCACAGCAAGAGGATTCGTCTATAGGACCAGGGATGTCTTGCTGCAATTATATCGGGCTTGGTGAGGCCACACCTGCAATATTGTGGTCAGTTTTGGTCTCCTTATCTGAAGAAACATGTTATTGCAATGGAGGGAGTGCAGCGAAGGTTTACTGGTCTGATTCCTGGGATGGCGGGACTGACATACGAGGATATTATTCGCTGGAGTACAGAAGAGTCGGGGGGTGGGGGGTGGGGGGGATCTCATAGAGACCTATAACATTTTAACAGTACTTGGCGGGGTAGACTTGGAAGGATGTTTTCGATGGTGGGGGAGTCCAGAACGAGGAGTTATAATCTAAGGGTACGGGGTAAACCTTTCAGGACTGAAATGAGGGGAAGTTTCTTCACCCAGAAAGTGGTGAGCCCCTGAAATTCGCTACCACAGAAAGCAGTTGAGGCCAAAACATTATATGTTTTCAAAAAGGAGTTAGATGGAGCTCTTCGGGCGAAAGGGATCAAGGGATATGCGGGGAAAGCCGGAACAGGTTACTTCGTTGGATGATCTGCATGATCATGATGAATGGCAGAGCAGGCTCGAAGGGCCGAATGGCCGACTGCTGCTCCAATTTTCTATGTTTCTATACACTCCCTTTACCACCGACGCACAGTGGCAGCAGTGTGTACCATCTGCAATATGTTCCACAGCAACGCACCAAGGCTCCTTCGACAGAACCTTCTAAATCTCCGACCTCTACCAACTAGAAGATCAAAGGCAGCAAATTCATGGGAATGTCACCACCTTCGTTTGTCTTACAAAATACTTTAAATCTGTGCCCTCTCGTTCTTGAGCCTTTCACGAGTGGGAACAGTTTCTCTCTCTCTAGTCTGTCAAAACCCCTCATGATTTTGAATGCCTCTATAAAATCACGTTGCAGCCTTTTCTTCTCCAATGAAAACAATCCGAACTTCTTCACCTTCTCTTCAAGCTGAAATTCCTTATCCCGGAAACTAATCTCGTGAATCTTTTCTGCTCTCTCCAATGCCCTCATATCTTTCTTCAACTAAGGCGCCCAGAACTGGACACAATATTCCAGCTGAGGTTGAACTAGTGTTTTATACAAGTTCAACATAACTTCCTTGCTCTTGTACTCTGCCTCTATTAATAAAGCCCTGGATACTATATGATTTATTACCTGCTCTCTCAACCTCTCCTACCACCTTCAATTATTCATGCACATAAACACCCAGGTCCCTCTGCTCCTGCAGCCCTTTTAGCATCTTTCCCTTTATTTTATCCTGTCTCATATGTTCTTCCGACCAAAATGAATCACTTCACATTTCCCTGCATTGAACTTCATTAGCCACCTGTCTGCCCATTCCATCAACTTTTCTATGTCCTATTGAAGTTCTACACTATCCTCCTCACAGTTCTTAATGTGTCCAAGTTTCGAATCATCTGCAAACTTTGAAATTGTGCCCTGTGCACCAAGAGTCTAGATCATTGCTGCAAATAGAGACATGTTGTCGAAGCTTTTGGTCTAGCACTGATCAGGACAATGTGCAAGAATAACCAATTTAAGGGAAAACAACAACTTATACTGCATGATAAGAGAGTGCTGATTGGATTGCAAGTGAACTCTGAATGGTAGAGGCATTGCCATGGAGAATGCACCAGTTCACGGTAACTGACAGTTAACTGCCAAGTCTTGTTCGAAATTTAAACCAGGCAGCTGGACTCTAATTTTTCAAAGCATTGCCCTAAGGAATGAACAGCGGATGGCTGTCACTTATGCTTAGCTGAAACAGGCACAATGTGTGTACGTATTTTTTCTATCTGCAAAGAACAGGGTCTCTGTATTGATATGTGTAGCTTAGAGCACGTGCAAATGTGCCACACTGCGATCCCTGTTGACAATCTTCCATTGGCTGTCAGAGCAATCTTACAGAATATTTATCAAATGTTGTTCACTTATAGAATCACATCTCATGTTGGACACTGTATTTTGAATTTTTCAAGAACGAGCTGGTGGTTCATTAAGTGAGAGGTATGTCCTGGTGCATGGTTTCAATTTGGTGTGCCTTAAAATCACAGAATCATAGAACATCTAAGGCATGGAAAGAGGCCACTTGGCCCATTGTGTCTGTGCCGGCCAATATATGATCTACCAGTTATAATCCCAGCATTTGGTCCGCAGCCCTGCAGATTACGGCACATGAGGTGTATATCCGGACTCCTTTTGCATTAGTTGAGGATCTCTGCCTTAACTACCCTTTCAGGCAGTGAGTTCCAGGCCATCAACACCTTCTGGGTGACAAAGCTTTTCCTCATATCCCCTGTAATTTTTCTACCATCCCTTTAAATCTGTGCCCCCCAGGTCACTGACCTCCCTGCTAAGGTAAATAGACCCTTAACGTGCACTCTATCCAGGCTCGTAAAACTTCTATCCATTTCAATCTGATCTCCCTTCAGCTTTCTGTGTTCCGAGGAAAACAACCCCAGCCTATCAAGTCTTTCTTCATAGCTGCATTTCTCAGTCCTGGCAACATGCTCGGAATCTCCTCTGAACGCTCTGTAATGAAATTCCATTATTTCTGTAATTACCTGACCAGAACTGCACACCATACTCAAGTTGTGGCCTAACCAATGACTTGTACATTTCCAGCATAGCGTCCCTGCTCATATGTTCTATGCATCGGCTGATAAAGGAAAGGATTCCATATACCTTCTTAACCACCTTATCGACCTGACCTACCTTCAGGGATCCCGTGGACATTCATTCCAAGGTCCCTCACACCCCTGGCATTGCTCAGTATTTTCTCATTGATCACCTCACACTTCTCCAGGT
Organism: Heterodontus francisci; assembly: GCF_036365525.1. Classification (NCBI taxonomy): domain Eukaryota; kingdom Metazoa; phylum Chordata; class Chondrichthyes; order Heterodontiformes; family Heterodontidae; genus Heterodontus; species Heterodontus francisci. The sequence goes on from NW_027140172.1 coordinate 1,187,051, forward strand.
TGAATTCCATTTGCCACTATTCTGCCCATCTGACCCGGCCATCAATATCTTCCTGCCGCAGTATTTTGCTTTTATTTTAGTGTTAATTCACTGCCACTTCTCTGCCAGGAATGCCTACCTTGAAGAAGTTCAGCTCGCCTCTCCGAAGGGATTTTCGTTTGTCTCTTTTACCTTGTTAATCCACCCAGGATCACAGGTATCTCCGAGAAATACAACGTTCCTCGGACTGCTACTCTCGCCGCATCCTAAGATCCACACTCAGTGCTAAGCTTTAACCCTGCTTCTCTTTTCACAGAAGTTTCAGTAGAAAGTACTTACCTCTCGATTCGGCAGCTTCTTTTTGTTCAGCGATAGTGCGAGCGAGGGGGCAGCTGGGAAGGTAAGTTTCAGTACAAAGTACTTACCTCTTGATTCGGTGGTCACGGGGACTGCTGGGTAAGTAAACTTATATATTCGGGCAGTGGCTAAACCCGAAACACTGCACGTGTCGTGTCTCCCACCCATCCTCCTCCTGTAACCAAAAAAAAGGACTCTTGAGTGGAGGCTTTGGTGAGGTAAGGTTTTCCTTTATTTATTTATTTTTATTTTTTTAAATCTCTGCTGTCAATTTAGAGCAGAGGGGATGGAAGCTTGGGCAGTTTCATGCTCCTCCTGCAGGGTGTGGGAGGTAAGGGTCACCAGTTGTGTCCCTGCTGACTTCACCTGTGAGAAGTGCACCCAACTCCAGCTCCTCACAGACCGCGTTAGGGAACTGGAGCTGGAGCTGGATGAACTTCGATTCATTCAGGAGGCTGAGAGGGTGATAGAGAGCAGTTATAGGGAAGTAGTGCCACCTACGTTACAGGATAAAGGTAGCTGGGTGACCGTCAGGGGAGGGAAAGGGTATAGGCGCACAGTCCAGGGATCCCCTGTGGCCGTTCCCCTCAATAATATGTATACCATTTTGGATCCGCTTCGGAGGGACATACTACCAGAGAAAAGCCACAGCGGCCACGTCTCTGGCACTGAGCCTGGCTCTGTGGCTCAGAAGGGAAGGGGGGAGAATAGGAGAGCGATAGTGATAGGAGATTCAATGGTTAGAGGAACAGACAGGAGATTCTGTGGTCGCGACCGAGACTCCCGGATGGTATGTTGCCTCCCGGGTGCCAGGGTCAGGGATGTCTCGGATCGAGTCTACAGGATTCTTAAGGGGGAGGGGGAGCAGCCAGAGGTCGTGGTACACATTGGTACCAATGACATAGCTAGGAAAAGGGACGAGGACCTGAAAAGCGAATATAGGAAGTTAGGTTGGAAGCTAAAAGGCAGCACGAGCAGAGTAGTAATCTTAGGATTGATACCGGTGCCACGTGCTAGTGAGGCCAGAAACAGGGAGCGAGTGCAAGGAACAAAGAACAATACAGCACAAGAAGAGGCCATTCGGCCCTCCAAGCCTGCGCCGATCCAATTCCGGGGCCCAAATCACTCTATTGCTGCCAGGGGAGGTGGTGGAAGCAGATACGATAGCGACGTTTAAGAGACATCTTGACAAATATATGAATAGGAAGGGAATAGAGGGATATGGGCCCCGGAAGTGCAAAAGGTGTTAGTTTCGGCAGGCATCAAGATCGGCGCAGGCTTGGAGGGCCGAACGGCCTGTTCCTGTGCTGTACTGTTCTTTGTTCTTAGTTTTTTTTGTTCTATTCCCTTCCTTTTCATATATTTGTCAAGATGTCTCTCAAACTTCGCTATCGTATCTGCTTCCGCCAACTCCCCTGGCAGCAAGTTCCAGGCACTCACCACCCTCTGTGTAAAATACTTGCCTCGCACATCCCCTCGAAACATTGCCCCTCGCACCTTAAACCTATGCCCCCTAATAACTGAATCTTCCACCCTGGGAAAAAGCTTCTGACTATCCACTCTGTCCATGCCGCTCATAACTTTGTGAACCTCTATCATTTCGCCCCTCCACCTCCGTCGTGCCAGTGAAAACAATCCGAGTTTTTCCAACCTCTTCTCATAACTAATGCCGTCCAGACCACGCAACATCCTGGTCACCCTCCACTGTACCCTCTCCAAAGCCTCCACGTCCTTCTGGTAGAGTGGCGACCAGCTAAATACGTGGCTACAGAGCTGATGTAGGAGGGAGGGCTTCAGATATGTGGATCATCGGGATACTTTCTGGGGAAGGTGGGACCTGCACAAGAAGGACGGGTTACATCTGAACTGGAGGGGCACCAATATCCTGGGCGGGAGGTTTGCTAGAGCTCTTCGGGAAGGATTAAACTAGTTTGGCAGGGGGGTGGGAACCGGAGCTACGGATAAGTGGATGGGATAGCTGTTGAGCAGGCAGATACCGAGTGCAGAGAGTCTGAGAGGAAGGTCAGACAGTTGACAGGGCAAAGTTGCAGCCAGTATGATGGGTTGAAGTGTGTCTATTTTGACGCAAGAAGTGTGAGGCATAAGGGTGATGAACTTAGAGCATGGATCAGTACTTGGAACTACGATGTTGTGGCCATTACGGAGTCTTGGATATCACAGGGGCAAGAATGGATGTTGGATGTTCCGGGGTTCAGATGTTTCAAAAGGAATAGGGAGGGGGGTAAAAGAGGTGGGGGAGTGGCATTGCTAATCAGGGATCGTATCACAGCTGCAGAAAGGGAGGTCGTCCAGGAAGGTTTGTTTACTGAGTCATTATGGGTGGAAGTCAGAAACAGAAAAGGAGCAGTCACTTTATTGGGAGTTTTCTATAGACCCCCCAATAGCAACAGAGACATGGAGGAACAGATTGGGAGGCAGATTTTGGAAAAGTGCAGAAGTAACAGGGTTGTTGTCATGGGTGACGTCAACTTCCCTAATATTGATTGGAACCTCCTTAGTGCAAATAGTTTGGAAGGAGCAGTTTTTGTCAGGTGAGTCCAGGAAGGTTTCCTGACTCAATATGCAGATAGGCCGACTGGAGGGGAGGCTATGTTGGACTTGGTGCTTGGCAACGAACCAGGCCAGGTTGCAGATCTCTCGGTGGGAGAGCATTTCGGTGATAGTGATCACAACTCCCTGACCTTTACTATAGTCATGGAGAGGGACAGGAGTAGACGGCATGGGAAAATATTTAATTAGGGGAGGGGGAATTACAATGCTATTAGGCACGAACTGGTTAGCTTAAATTGGGAACAGATGTTCTCAGGGAAATGCACGACATATATGAAGAGGTTTTTTAGGGAGCACTTGCTGCAACTGCTGGATAGGTTTGTCCCGACGAGGCAAGGAAGGGACGGTAGGGTGAAGGAACCTTGCATGACAAGAGATGATGAACAGCTAGTCAAGAGGAAGAAGGAAGCTTACTTAAGGTTGAGGACCAAGGACCAGACAGGGCTCTGGAGGGTTACAAGGTAGCCAGGATGGAGCTGCAAAATGGACTTAGGAGAGCTAGAAGGGGACATGAAAAAGTCATTGTGGTAGGATCAAGTAAAATCCCAAGGCGTTCTACACGTATGTGAGGAACAAGAGGATGGCCAGAGTGAGTGTAGGGCCGATCAGTGATAGTGGAGGGAACTTGTGCCTGGAGTCGGAGGAGGTAGGGAAGGTCATAAATGAATACTTTGCTTCAGTATTCACTAGTGAGAGGTATCTGGTCGTTTGTGAGGACAGCGTGGAACAGGCTAATATGCTCGAACAGGTTGATGTTAAGAGGGAGGATGTGCTGGAAATGTTGAATGATATAAGGACAGATAAGTCCCCGGGGCCAGAAGGGATATACCCAAGGTTATCACGGGAAGCGAGGGAAGAGATTGTTGCGCCTTTGGCGATGATTTGTGCGTCCTCACTGTCCACTGGAGTAGTACCAGATGATTGGGGGATGGCAAATGTTTTTCCTTTGTGCAAGAAAGGGAATAGGGATAACCCTGGGAATTATAGACCAGTCAGTCTTACGTCGGTGGTGGGCAAATTATTGGAGAGGATTCTGAGAGACAGGATTTCTGATTATTTGGAAAAGCATGGTTTGATTAGACACAGTCAGCATGGCCTTGTGAGGGGCAGGTCATGCCTCACAAGTCTTACTGGATTATCTGAAGTTGTGACAAAACACATTGATGAAGGAAGAGCAGTGGATGTGGTGTATATGGATTTTAGCAAGGCGTTTGATAAAGTTCCCCTAGTAGGCTCATTCAGAAAGTAAGGAGGTATGGGATTCAGGGAAAGTTTGCTGTATGGATACAAAATTGGCTGGCCCATAGAAGACAGAGGGTGGTAGTAGATGGAAAGTATCCAGCCTGGAGCTCGCTGGTAAGTGGTGTTCCGCAGTGATCTGTTCTGGGACCTCTGCTCTTTGTGATTGTTATAAATGATTTGGATGAGGAAGTGGAAGGCTGGGTAGCAAGTTTGCCGATGACACGAAGATTGCTGGATAATGTGGAAGGCTGTTTTTGGTTGCAACGGGACATTGACAGGATGCAGAGCTGGGCTGAGAAGTGGCAGATGGAGTTCAACCTGGAAAAGTGTGAAGTGATTCATTTTGGAAGGTCGAATTTGAAAGCAGAATACAGGCTTCAAGACAGGATTCTTGGTAGTGTGGAGGAACAGAGGGACCTTGGGGTCCATGTCCATCGATCGCTCAAAGTTGCCACCCAAGTTGATAGGGTTGTTAAGAAGGCATATGGTGTGTTGGCTTTCATTAACAAAGGGATTGAGTTTAAGAGCCGTGAGGTTATGCTGCAGTTCTATAAATCCCTGGTTAGACCAAACTTGGAATATTGTGTTCAGTTCTAGTTGCCTCATTATAGGAAGGATGTGGAAGCTTAAGAGAGGGTGCAGAGGAGATATACCAGTATGCTACCTGGACTGGAGGGCATGTCTTACGAAGAAAGGTTGAGGGAGATAGGGCTTTTCTCATTGGAGCGAAGAAGGATGAGAGGTGACTTGGTAGAGGGGTACAAGATGATGAGAGGCATAGATAGCGTGGATAGCCAGATACTTTTTCCCAGGGCGGAAAGGGCTATCACCAGGGGGCATAATTTTAAGGTGATTGGAGGAAGGTTTCAGGGAGATGTCAGAGGTAGGTTCTTTACACAGAGAGTGCTGGGTGCGTGGAATGCACTGCCAGCGGTGGTAGTCGAAGCAGATGCATTAGGGACGTTTAAGCGACTCTTGGATAGGTACATGGATGATAGTAGAATGATGGGTAAGTAGGTAGTTTGATCGTAGAGTAGGTTAATGTTTCGGCACAACATCGTGGGCCGAAGGGCCTGTACTGTGCTGTACTGTTCTATGTTCTAAATGCTGCCAGACCTGCTGATTCGTTCCAGCATATCGTGTTTTTCTATCAGATTTCCAGCATCCGCAGTATTTTGCTTTTATTTTAGTGTTAATTCACTGCCACTTCTCTTCCAGGAATGCCGACCTTGAAGAAGTTCTGCTCGTCTCTCCGACGGGATTTCCGTTTGTCTCTTTTACCTTGTTAATCCACCCAGGATCACAGGTATATCCGAGAAATATAACGTTCCTCGGACTGCTACACTCGCCACATCCTGAGATCCACACTCAGTGCTAAACTTTAACACTGCGTCTCTTTTCACAGATGCTGCCAGACCTGCTGAATGGTTCCAGCATTTCTTGTTTTTATTACCCATATCTATCTTCCTTGTTACTTAGTCATAGAGTCACAGAGTTAAACAGCACAAATACAAGCCCTTCGGCCAATCGTGTCGAAGCTGGCCAAACAGCACTCAACTATTCTAATCCCATATTCCTGTACTTGGCCTGTAGCCTTGTATTTTATGGCGTTTCAAGTGCTCATCCAAGTACTTCTTAAATGTTCTGAGAGTTCCTGACTCCACCACCTCTTCAGGCATGGTGTTCCAGATTCGAACCACCCTCTGGGTGAATAACTGGTTAATGAAATCCCCCTAAATCTGTGCCCCCTGGTTCTTGAGCATATCAATGCCCCTCATAATCTGCACACCTCAATCATGCCCCCCCCTCAGCCTTCTCTGTTCCAAGGAAAATAACCCCAGCCGATCCAGTCTCTCTTCATTGCTGAAATGCTTCAGACCAGGCAACATCCTGGTGAATCTCCTCTCCACCCTCTCCAGTCCAATCACATCCTTCCTATAGTGTGGTGACCCGAACTGTACAAAGTACTCCAGCTGTGGCGAACTCGCGCTTTATATAGCTCCATCATAACCTCCCTGCTCTTATCTTCTATGCCTCATTTAACAAAGGCAAGTATTCCATATGCCTTCCTAACCACCTTATTGTAAGGGGAGTAGATAGGCGGTTCTGTGGTCGAAAACGAGGCTCCCGAATGGTATGTTGCCTCCCAGGTGTACGGGTCAGGGATGTCTCAGATCGGCTGCAGAACATTCTAAAGGGGGAGGGTGAACAGCCAGTTGTCGTTGTGCACATAGGCACCAATTATATAGGTAAAAAACGGGATGAGGGACTGCAAGCAGAGTTTAGGGAGTTAGGAGCCAAGTTAAAAAGTAGGACCTCAGAGGTAGTAATCTCAGGATTGCTACCAGTGCCACGTGATAGTCAGAGTAAAAATGAAAGAATAGTCAGGATGAATGCGTGGCTTGAGAGATAGGGCAGGAAGGAGGGGTTCAGATTTTTGGGACATTGGGACCGGTTCTGGGGGAGGTGGGAGTATTACAAATTGGACGGTCTACACCTGGGCCGGACTGGAACCAATGTCCTTGGGGGTGCTTTTGCTAACGCTGTTGGGGAGGGTTTAAACTAATGTGGCAGGGGGATGGGAACCAATTGAGGAGGTTCAGTTGACAGTAAGGAGGTAGTAACAAATGCCTGTAAGGAACTAGATAATGAAGACAGTGTGACTAAGGGGAAGAGCAGGCAGGGAGCAGATGATGAATGTAAAGGGACTGGTGGTCTGAGGTGCATTCGTTTTAATGCAAGAAGTGTAGTAGGTAAGGCAGATGAACTTAGGGCTTGGATTAGTACCTGGGAGTATGATGTTATTGCTATGACTGAGACTTGGTTGAGGGAAGGGCATGATTGGCAACTAACTATCCCACGATATCGATGCTTCAGGCGGGATAGAGAGGGAGGTAAAAGGGGTGGAGGAGTTGCTTTACTGGTCAAAGAGGATATCACAGCTGTGCTGAAGGAGGGCACTATGGAGGACTCGAGCAGTGAAGCAATATGGACAGAACTCAGAAATAGGAAGGGTGCGGTAACAATGTTGGGGCTGTACTGCAGGCCTCCCAACAGCGAGCGTCAGATAGAGGTACAAATATGTAAACAGATTATGGAAAGATGTAGGAGCAACAGGGTGGTGGTGATAGGAGATATTAATTTTCCCAACATTGACTGGGATTCACTTAGTGTTAGAGGTCTAGATGGAGCATAATTTGTAAGGAGCATCCAGGAGGGTTTTCTAGAGCAGTATGTAAATAGTCCAACTCGGGAAGGGGCTATACTGGACCTGGTGTTGGGGAATGAGCCCGGCCAGGTGTTTGAAGTTTCAGTAGGAGACTACTTTGGGAATAGTGATCACAATTCCGTAAGCTTTAAAATACTCATGGACAAAGACGAGAGTGGTCCTAAAGGAAGAGTGCTAAATTGGGGGAAGGCCAACTATACCAAAATTCGGCAGGAACTGGGGAATGTAGATTGGGAGCAGCTGTTTGAAGGTAAATCCACTTTTGATATGTGGGAGGCTTTTAAAGACAGGTTAATGAGCGTGCAGGAGAGACATGTTCCTGTGAAAATGAGGGATAGAAATGGCAAGATTAGGGAACCATGGATGACAAGTGAAATTGTGAGACTAGCTAAGAGGAAAAAGGAAGCATACATAAGGTCTAGGCGGCTGATGAAAGACGAAGCTTTGAAAGAATATCGGGAATGTAGGACCAATCTGAAATGATGAATTAAGAGCGCTAAAAGGGGTCATGAAATATCTTTAGCAAACAGGGTTAAAGAAAATCCCAAAGCCTTTTATTCATATATAAGGAGAAAGAGGGTAACTAGAGAAAGGATTGGCCCACCAAAGGACAAAGGAGGAATGTTATGCTTGCAGTCAGAGAAAATGGGTGAGATTCTAAACGAGTACTTTGCATTGGTATTCACCGAGGAGAGGGACATGACGGATGTTGAGGTTAGGAACAGATGTTTGATTACTCTAGGTCAAGTCGGCATAAGGAGGGAGGAATTGTTGGGTATTCTAAAGGGCATTAAGGTGGACAAGTCCCCAGGTCCGGATGGGATCTATCCCAGGTTACTGAGGGAAGCGAGAGAGGAAATAGCTGGTTCCTTAACAGATATCTTTGCAGCATCCTTAAACACAGGTGAGGTCCCGGAGGACTGGAGAATTGCTAATGTTGCCCCCTTGTTTAAGAAGGGTAGCAGGGATAATCCAGGTAATTGTAGACCGGTGAGCCTGACGTCAGTGGCAGGGAAGCTGCTGGAGAAGATACTGAGGGATAGGATCTATTCCCATTTGGAAGAAAATGGGCTTATCAGTGATAGGCAACATGGTTTTGTGTAGGGAAGGTCATGTCTTACCAACTTAATAGAATTCTTTGAGGAGGTGACAAAGTTGATTGATGAGGGAAGGGCTGTCAATGTCATATACATGGACTTCAGTAAGGCCTTTGATAAGGTTCCCCATGGCAGGCTGATGGAGAAAGTGAAGGCACATGGGGTCCAAGGGGTACTAGCTAGATGGATAAAGAACTGGCTGGGCAACAGGAGACAGAGAGTAGCAGTGGAAGGGAGTTTCTCAAAATGGAGACGTGTGACCAGTGGTGTTCCACAGGGATCCGTGCTGGGACCACTGTTGTTTGTGATATACATTAATGATTTGGAGGAAAGTAAAGGTGGACTGATTAGCAAGTTTGCAGACGACACTAAGATTGGTGGAGTAGCAGATAGTGAAGGGGACTGTCAGAGAATACAGCAGAATATAGATAGATTGGAGAGTTGGGCAGAGAAATGGCAGATGGAGTTCAATCAGGGCAAATGCGAGGTGATGCATTTCGGAAGATCCAATTCAAGAGTGAACTATACAGTAAATGGAAAAGTCCTGGGGAAAATTGATGTCCAGAGAGATTTGGGTGTTCAGGTCCACTGTTCCCTGAAGGTGGCAACGCAGGTAAATAGAGTGGTCAAGAAGGCATACGGCATGCTTTCCTTCATCGGACGGGGTATTGAGTACAAGAGTTGTCAGGTCATGTTACAGTTGTATCGGACTTTGGTTCGGCCACATTTGGAATACTGCGTGCAGTTCTGGTCGCCGCATTACCAAAAGGATGTGGATGCTTTGGAGAGGGTGCAGAGGAGGTTCACCAGGATGTTGCCTGGTATGGAGGGCGCTAGCTATGAAGAGACGTTGAGTAGATTAGGATTATTCTCATTAGAAAGACGGAGGTTGAGGGGGGACCTGATTGAGGTGTACAAAATCATGAGAGTTATAGACAGGGTGGATAGCAAGAAGCTTTTTCCCAGACTGGGGGATTCAATTACTAGAGGATACGAGTTCAACGTGAAAGGGGAAACGTTTAGGGGGGATATGAGTGGAAAGCTCTTTACGCAGAGGGTGGTGGGTGCCTGGAACGCGTTGCCAGCGGAGGTGGTAGATGCGGGTACGATGGCGTCTTTTGAGATGTATCTAGACAGATACATGAATGGGCAGGAAGAAAAGAGATACAGACCCTGAGAAAATAGGCGACATGTTTAGATAGAGGATCTGGTTCGGCGCAGGCTTGGAGGGCCGAAGGGCCTGTTCCTGTGCTGCAATTTTCTTTGTTCTTTGTTCTTTGTTCTTTTTTATCTACCTGTGCGGCTGCCTTCAGTGATCTGTGGACAGGTACACCAAGGTCCTTCTGACTTTCTGTACTTCCTTGGGTCCTATCATCCATTGTGTATTCCCTTGCCTTGTTAGTTCTCCAAAATGCATTACCTCACTGTTTTTATGATTGCATTCAATTTGCCACTGCTCCGCGGATCTTACCAGCCCATCTATATCTCCCTGTAATCTAAGGATTTCCACTTCACGATTTACAACACCACCAATGTTCGTGTCATCTGCGAACTTACTGATCATATCTCCTATATTCATGTCTGAATCTTTAATGAACACTACAAACAGCAAGGGTCACAGCACGGATCCCTGTGGTACAGCACTGGTCATAGGCTTCAAATCGCAAAAGCAGCCCTTGACTATTACCCTCTGCCTGCTGCCACTAAGCCAATTTTGGATCCAATTTGCCAAATTGTCCTGCATCCCATGGGCTCTTTCTTTCTTAACCAATCTTCCATGCTTACCCTTCTCAAAAGCCTTACTGAAATCCTTGTATACTGCATCTTCTGCTTTACCCTCTGTTGAAGAAAATCCAGATTGTGCCCAATTGTTGAACAAATTCTCCGGACTCAGACGTTGAGAATCAAACCCTTTATTGCATGATATCATGGGGGAGCACACCTTACCTAAATGCGGTCCAGAGCTACTCCCAAAGAGCTACAGATCGCCGTGGACTTATATAGTATAAAACAAGGCAGAGCTAACAGTTTCACAATTAGATAAGCACCCACAAGGCTGCCTACGTAACGGTGCACCATACAGGGTCCGAGGTCAGCGAAACATCAGTTTCAACAATAACAAGCTAGTTCCTTAATTCAATGCCCACTCCAGACACCATATCTGGCCGTAATGTCTGATTGTGGTTAGTTGCTCTGTCTACAATTTATGACCGTTGGTTGTGGTTAGATTAGCGACAAGCTGTGTCCTGCTTTTCTGCTTCTACAAAGTTATGTAATAATTAGCAAAGCTCAGAAAATTTCTCCAACAATCCCTCCTTTTATCATACCATGATAACACAATATAATCGTATGTGGAGGGGAGAGGTATTTAAAGTAGTCATTGCAGCATTATATCTTTCCTACCATCGCGCTGTAGCAGCCGCAAGGCCAAGCTAGCAATACATGATTGATTAATCTCAGCTTAAATGTCCCCATAAACTCTGTTCTTAAAATTCTAAAATTCTGTTCTCACAGTCCCCGCTTGACTCTTCTACAACCCTTTTAAGAATCCTTACCTTGATCCCACCTCGGTGCCTTTAATGGTCTCTCTTTGTCTCGCAACAGCCTTCAACACTCGGAGGGGTCGCACTCAATACGTCGCCTGCTTATATCACAAGGGGGCAGCGGGAACTCTGTAAAGGCATAAGTTTTGCAGGGGCTTCAATCACTTGTTTACAACATAAAAGGTGGTACACTTGTACATTTACCATGTCATTTAAACATCATTGTTACATAATCGATTGTACAAACATAATACAATTTCATAAAGTACATTGATCATTCATTTGCTCACTTTAAGTACATATGAGAAGGTTATCCAATTACCCTCTAATGGCATAACTAATTGTCCCTCCTTTTACAGAGCAAGCTCGAACACTAATTGCTTTTCGGGTAGCTGTCCAACCTGTGTTCATACATCCTCTTGCATTGCCGAATCAATTTCTTAAGTTGCCAAATTAAGTCTGTCACATATGACGCCATGATACCCAAAACCACTGTCAGGACACGGGAGATAATTCTAAACCAGGTGTGTATCTGCACGTTTGACCCCCAGTTCCATAAGTCCTCCTGCCAGGTAGAATAATTTATCTTGTCAATCTCATCTTGTAGCATCTTCGACTGTTGTTCCAGCTTGCAATGGCTTCCAGCTGCTGTCTCTCTTTACCCAAGCGTGTGAGCAATGGCTGAATAGTATATTCATATCCTCGGAGATAATTTGTCAACTCCTCCTTAATACTTTCTGTCACAGTTATCGTTTCTGTCTTTTGCTCATGGATCTGTACCAGCTCCATTTTCCCTACTCGGGTTGGTATTTGTGGGTTGAACCAAAATGTACTGTTGCTCACCGGACAAGTCCGTTTATGTCCATACTGGTACTCCTTCGCTGTGGTGGTTAAGCAATATCTCCCCTTTCCCATATAGGCCACATGGGTTAGTCCTGACAATGCTTTCCTAGTCTCCATGGTGCAATTTACAGTGGTATTAAATCCGCATTTTTGATTCTGCCGTTTTATATACAGGACGAGGACATCTGATCACCTGGTTTTCCAGACTACACTCAGACAATGGACAATGTTGGTCCAATTACCTCTTTTCCAATTTCCATAACATAGGGTAAAATATCATTGTATTTTATGTAATCTTTTCCCCTTATCACTTCTATATTTTCTACTTCATGTAATTGTATCGCTAACTTATCTCTCAGAATTACAGGTATTCCCAACACTACTCCAATACTCATAGATCCTGTATTTACACATTCCTGACCTTTCCATACCTTAAGTTTTCTGAGTTGGCACCTGATAATTTTATCATTTGTGTGACTAGCTAAGTCCTCCAACTGGGTGTAATTGATCCAAACTGGTACCTGTCCTGCATCAATTTGCCTCCAATTTTCCTTCGTTTGTTCTAACATCCACGGACCATATGTACTACAAACACTTTCATTATTTGAAATGTCATGGACCTCCTTTACCTTTTCTATGATATCATTAATAGTATGAGCATGACCTTCCCGTACTCTCACCAGTCCTGTCACTGTTTTTGACAGATCCTGTCCTACTTTAGCTACACCACTTCTGTGCCTTTTGTTCCTTTTTTAAAAACAATATCCTTTACTAGCTGACTGAGAGTTCTAACCTTCTGGTCCACATTTTCCAAATCTATAGTATTGACAATTGAAGTTCCCGTATTAAAGACTGTGGCTGCGTCATTCACTAAACTGCGTTTATGTCTCTTTCCCTTTATTATTTTCGCATTACCAAATTCCTGTCTCAACAATTGTTACAGTAATACCTTGTACAACTCTCGGGTATTCTCAGGGCACCAGTCAGGTAGCTGGATATCTGAGAAAATCAATATTACCGGTACCAACTCAAGCGTTATATTATCATATACAATTTTATTAGGTTTTATTATCACATGTCTATTTTCTAGTCCTGTAGTCAAGACCGGGCAAGGGAGACCAGTCACTTGTGGCTGTTGGGTCGTAACCTTACTCGTCGGTAATGCGGATGTGGGGTTAACCGTGGGGGTTGGTGCTTATTGTCTGTTTAATCTCATAACCAGAAATAGGAACAGTCCTTTTTTTTAGAGCTTTAATATCTTGTGCTAGGGGAGTTCGAGGATTGTCTGCACACACTTTTGCTCTGTCTCATGCTTTCCCTGTGTTATTATTATTCCCAAATAAGAAACGTTTTCCTTCATTATCGGTGCAATTTTCAGCTTAACTTTCACTCTAACCTTCTGAAGAAAGGTGGAATATCGATGGATTATTATAAAATCCCTGGGAGAGACACGTCCAGATGTACTGTTGTCCCTTGAACGTAAATGCAAATTTATTTTGACACTCTTGTGCCAACTGTATGGACCAGAACCCATTGCTAATGTCCAACACAGTAAACCACAGATTTGTTATTTTCTAAAACTTTGATTGTCCTCTTAAATATCAGATAAATTTCCCTTTTAGTGCTTTAAATAACCACTCATATCAATTAAATTTTGTTATTGATTTCAATTTCTTATGCCCAGACTTGGTTGTACTTTTTGTACGTTAAGGACAGAAATGCTTGCAACTATCTTTTCTTCTCAAGCATTTTGTCTCATTGATAAAGATGCTATGATATTTGATGTCTGCAATTAAGTTTTAAATTCTCAAAACTGCTGGATCTCTTGTTGTGGCATCAGTTTTCATGTGGCCTTGGAACCTGCCGTCACCTGCTAAAAAAGAATCCATTGTGGCTCTGCCCCTGAGCCCAATGGGTTAATTTGTCCAATTCTATCTGTCAACTTAGAAATGTAAAATTTGGCAACGTCCAATATGTATAAATTTGACTCTCAGCAATGCAAAAAGCTGCAGGGAGTTAAGTTCTTTGTTTGTCTCCAAGGGGGCAGAGCAAAACAATCTCAGCTACGTCACTTTACAAAACCTTTCTTTTCTGATCGAAAAGAACTATCTATTGTAAACCTTTTCAATCCTTTTGGTATCCTTAGGGTTTAAAAACAACAAAATCATGTGTAACATATTTCAACTTCAAAGGAAAGCATCTCCATCAGGAAAGACAGCATTTTAGATTAAACTCCAATTGTTTCCAAACTTTTTGTATCTCTTGTCAGAGATTCCTAATCCAAGGAATTTTACGACAAAGATGATTCCAATTCCAATTCATTGCAATAATATTTAAAAATCAAAACTGCCGATGTTATATGAGTGAGTCCTCTGTCCAGAACTTAAGACTCCTCCAAAACTCGACATGCTAAACTTGAAAGTTCATTGTGGTTGCAAATGACATTTCCAGTTCTTCAACTTAAACAGGTCAATTAACCTTAACAGTATTAATTCAATTCATACTTATTAACTTATAATACTTATTAACTACACACAGAACAGAATAGCACGTGCTTATTTTAAAAGATAGGTAAATTACATCATTTTCTTGCTCTTTCTTCAGGCGCCTTTTCAAATGACTGTAATAAAACCAAAAACTAAAGAAAAAGTTATTTAACATTCTTACAACAAAAGACTTAACACTAGGTCCTTACACAAACTTTAATCTTTTTAAACAGACAGAATCTTTCCTATATCTCCTTTTCTATCCTTTCTTTCCCTTAAAACAGTATAACAGTCAGTGAAACATGTTTTCAAATTTAGACTGTAAAATAAAACAATAGCAGAGCTTCCAATTAAATCAATGTTCCAAACCCCAAATTAGATTTCTGCCAGACATCTTCAGACCTTCAAGGCTGCAGCTTATCCCTCAGAAAATTGTTCATTGCCTTTTTACAGTTGCAAAACCAACTAAAAATAAAACTTTAACTTAAAATATAATTCAATTTTATATCCCATTCCTGGGTGCACAATCTTAAATCGAAATGAACACACTCAACAATCACTTTTCACACTCATTCAATTCCAAACAACTTAATAGACTCATGCTTTTAACATTAAAGCCAGACAACAAAGAGTTAACGACAGTCAGTTCTGCAGAATACAAGCTGTTCTTCCCAGTTATTCAATTCATTCGCGGAAGCTTCCGACATTCTCACAGTCGAATCAAAGACACAGTTACTTGTTTTTACTCTCACACATTCCTATCTTTAAAACACATATTTACCGTGGCGCTTCTGCGTCTCCTTCGAGGGGGCAAACGGACGTGGGTCGCCTTTCTCCAGAGGACATGGTTTACTTGTCCCTGGGGGCAACCCTTCCTTCTTGGAAGCCGTTGAGTCCACCCTTACTTCTACTTTCTCAAAACCTTCTAAATTTACGAGTTCTTTTATATGAATCAAGTAGCATTAAAACACAGGAAAACAAACAAGACACAACAAACAAATAGACACAAGGATACGAACAGGCGCAGTTAATGTTAAATTCTCAAGGTCAGCTAACTGGCACACCCCTCTCTCTCAGGCGAACGCTCTTTCGTTCTCCCTCCGTCCCACAGCCTCTCTCTCTGGGGCCAGATTCCGGCTCGTGTACTCAGGAGCAACGATCATGTGCCTGTCGGGTCAATTTGGCAGTTTAGTTACAGCCCCAGTCGTTCACCGTCCCAGACGGTTGTCCTAACTCCTTCTGTCCCACAGCCTCTTTACTCCACCCGGTGGAGGAACAGCTCGTGCAAACTCAAATTAGGATCACCAAATTCCCGGAATTTGGTACTACTACTACACCGAATTCGCCACATTTTACTGGATTTTCCACTTACCTCCTTTTCAACTTCCCTTCGCTGAATTTTAGATCTTTTCTGATCAGGTTTCAGCCAATTCTTCCTTGACCCCTTTGTTCCCTTCGCCCACTTAATTCCTAGCCTTCACGTGGGACGCAGTTGTCCTCTTAATTCCGGCTCAGGCTGGGTGATTGGGATATCAGGGTCGCAGAAAAGTTGACTTACCCCTGATCCTGTCAATTATTTCTTCAATAGGTTCTTTTGGATCCCGTGAAGTCAGGGATCCTGCCGACTACGCCAAACTGTTGAAGAAAATCCTGATTGTGCCCAATTGTTGAACAAATTCTCCGGACTCAGACGTTGAGAATCAAACCCTTTATTGCATGATATCATGGGGGGGCACACCTTACCTAAATGCGGTCCAGAGCTACTCCCAAAGAGCTACAGATTGCCGTGGACTTATATAGTATAAACAAAGGCAGAGCTAACAGTTTCACAATTAGATAAGCACACACAAGACTGCCTACGTAACGGTGCACCATGCAGGGTCCGAGGTCAGCGAAACATCAGTTTCAACAATAACAAGCTAGTTCCTTAATTCAATGCCCACTCCAGACACCATATCTGGCCGTAATGTCTGATTGTGGTTAGTTGCTCTGTCTACAATTTATGACCGTTGGTTGTGGTTAGATTAGCGACAAGCTGTGTCCTGCTTTTCTGCTTCTACAAAGTTATGTAATAATTCGCAAAGCTCAGAAAATTTCTCCAACACCCTCATCGACACATCTTGTGACCTCCTCGAAAAATTCAGTCAATTCAGTTAGACACGATCACCCCCTGACAAAGCCATGCTGACTATCCCTGATTAATCCCTGCCCATCCAAGTGGAGATTAATACTGCCCCTCAGAATTTTTCCAATATTTTCCCAACCATTAATGTTAGACTTACCGGCCTGTAATTACCTGTTTTTCCCTACTACCCTTCTTGAATAATGGTACCACATTCGCTGTTTTCCAGCGCTCTGGTACCTGTCCCGTGGCCAGAGAGGATTTAAAATTTAAAACTCCCTGCTATTTCCTCCCTTGCTTCACCTAACAGCCTGGGATACATGTCATCTGGTCCTGAGGATTTATCTACTTTTAAGCCCGCTAAAAAAACTAATATTCCCTCCCTTTCAACGCTCATATGTTCAAGTATATCCCCCTCCCTGATCTCTACACCTACATCATCCTTCTCCATAGTGAAGACAGATGAAAAGTAATCATTTAAAACCTCACCTATGTCCTCTGACTCCACACACAGATTGCCACCTTGGTCCCTAATGGGCCCTACTCTTTCCCTGCCTTTCCTCTTACCCTGAATATATTTATTAAACGCCTTGGGATTTTCCTTTATCTTGCCAACCAGTGTTTTTTCATGTCCCCTCTTCGCTCTCCTAATTACTTTTGTAAGTACCACTCTGCACTTTCTATACTCCTCTGGTGCCTCCGCTGTTTTCAGCGCTTGGTATCTGCCATAAGCCTCCTTTTTTTCCTGATCCTATTCTCTATATCCCTTGACATCCAGGGTTCCCTGGACATGTTGGACCTACCCTTCACCTTAATGGGTACATGTTGGCTCTGAAGTCCCACAAATTCCTCTTTGAATGACTCCCACTGGTCTGGCGTAGACCTTCCTACAAGTAGCTGCTCTCAGTCCACTTTGGCCAGAATCTGTCTTAGTATATTGAAATCGGGTTTCCCCCAATTCAGTACCTTTATTTCTGGTCCATCTTTGTCCTTTTCCATAACTACCTTAAATCTTACAGAGTTATCGTCACTATCCCTGAAATGCTACCCCACTGACACTTCTATCACTTGACCTGCTTCATTACCAAGGATTAGGTCCAGTACTGCCCCTTTTTTTTAAAGAACATTACAGCGCAGTACAGGCCCTTCGGCCCTCGATGTTGCGCCGACCTGTGAAACCATCTGACCTACACTATTCCATTTTCATCCATATGTCTATCCAATGACCACTTAAATGCCCTTAAAGTTGGCGACTCTACTACTGTTGCAGGCAGGGCGTTCCACGCCCCTACTACTCTCTGAGTAAAGAAACTACCTCTGACATCTGTCCAATATCTATCACCCCTCAACTTAAAGCTATGTCCCCTCGTGTTTGCCATCAGCATCCGAGGAAAAAGACTCTCACTATTCACCCTATCTAACCCTCTGATTATCTTATATGTCTCTATTAAGTCACCTCTCCTCCTCCTTCTCTCCAATGAAAACAACCTCAAGTCCCTCAGCTTTTCCTCGTAAGACCTTCCCTCCATACCAGGCAACATCCTAGTAAATCTCCTCTGCAACATTCTCTTGTAGGACTTTCTACATCCTGGGTCAAAAAGCTCTCTTGTATGCATTTTAAGAATTCTGCCCCTTTAAGCCGTTTGCACTAAGACTACCCCAGTTAATATTGGTGAAGTTGAAGTTCCCTACTATTATTACCCTATTATTTTTACACCTCTCTGAGATTTGCCGACATACCTGCTCCTCTATCTCATCCTGACTGTTTGTAGGCCTGTAGTACACATGCATCCAGCTGATTGCCACTTTTTGTTTTTAAGTTCTACCCAAATGGCCTCATTTGAGTAACATTCTAAGATTTATTTATTTTAAATTAATTTATTAATCAGTGCTAAAAATGTCAGTTAGAGGGGTAAAGTGCTTCACCTGTGAGATGTGGGAGGTCCGTGATGCTCCCAGTGTTTCGGACGACTACATCTGCAGGAAGTGTACCCAGTTTCAGCTCCTCACAGACCGCATGGATCAGTTGGAGCAGCAACTGGATGCACTTACGAGCATTCAGGTGGCAGAAAGCGTCATAGACAGGAGTTTTAGAGAAGTGGTTACATCCAAGGTACAGGAGGATAGATGGGTGACCGCTAGAAGGGGCAGGCAGTCAGTGCAGGAATCCCCTATGGCTATCCCCCTCTATAACAAGTATACCGTTTGGGACACTGTTGGTGGGGGGAATGAACGTTGAGGGGAAAACAACTGCAGCAGCCAGAGCAGTGGCACCAGGGCTGGCACTGTTGTTCAGCAGGGAGGGACAAAGCCAAGAAGAGCAATAATTATAGGGAACTCTATAATCAGGGGCACAGATAGGCGCTTCTGTGGATGTGAAAGAAACTCCAGGATGGTAGGTTGCATCCTTGGTGACAGGAGCAAGGATGTCTCTGAACGGACAGGGGGCATCCTGAAGGGGGCGGTTGTACAGTCAGAGGTTGTGGTACACATCGGTACCAATGACACAGGCAGGAAGAGTGACTAGGTCCTGCAGGGGGAGTTTAGGGAGTTAGGTAGAACGTTAAAAGACAGGACTTCTCGTGTTGTAATCTCTGGATTACTCCCTGTTCCACGTGGCAGTGAGGCTAGAAAAAGAAAGATGGTGCAGCTAAACACGTGGCTGAACTGCTGGTGTAGAAGGGAGGGTTCAGATATCTGGACCATTGGGATATTTTCAGGGACTGGTGGGACCTGTACAAGAAGGACGGGCTGCATCTAAACTGGAGGGGCACAAATATCCCGGCTGGAGGTTCGCTAGTGTCAGTCGGGAGGGTTTAAACTAGTGTGGCAGAGGGGTGGGAACCAGAGCAGTCGGACAACAGGTGAAATAATTGAGGGCGATCGAGTAAATAAGGCCAGTAAGACCAAGAGGAAGAGCAGGCAGGGTGATGTTGCGGAGCACAGCAGGACTGGTGGTCTGAAGTGCATTTGTTTCAATGCGAGAAGTATAACAGGTAAGGCAGATGAACTCAGAGCTTGGATTAGTACTTGGAACTCTGATGTTGCTGCTATTGCAGAGACTTGGTTGAGGGAAGGACAGGATTGGCAGCTAAATGTTCCGGGATTGAGAAGCTTCAGCTGGGATAGAGGGGGATGTAAAAGGGGTTGTGGAATTGCATTACTGGTGAAAGAGAATATCACAGCTGTACTGCGGGAGGACACCTCGGAGGAGTCATGCAGTGAGGCAATATGGGTGGAGCTCAGGAATAGGAAAATGCAGTCACGATGTTGAGGGTTTACTGCAGGCCTCCCAACAGCCAGTGGGAAGTAAAGGAGCAGATATGTAGACAGATTTTGGAAAGATGTAAAAGTAACAGGGTAGTTGTGGTGGGTGATTTTAACTTCCCCTAGATTGACTGGGACTCAGTTAGTGCTAGGGGCTTGGATGAGGCAGGATTAGTAAGGAGGATCCAGGAGGGCTTCTTGAAACAATATGTAGATAGTCCAACTGGGGATGGGGCTGTACTGGACCTGATATTGGGGAATGAGCCCGGCCTAGTGGTCAAACACTCAGTAGGGGAGAATTTCGGGAGCAGTGACCATAATTCCAAAAGTTTTAAGGTCCTTGTGGATCAGGATAAGAGTAGATCTCGGGAGAAGATGCTAAATTGGGGGAAGGCTAATGATAACAACATTAGGCAGGAACTGAAGAATTTAGATTGGGGGTGGCTGTTTGAGGGTAAATCAACATCTGACATGTGGGAGTCTTTCAAACGTCAGTTGATTGGAATCCAGTACTGGCATGTTCCTGTGAGGAAGAAGGATAATTTTGGAAAGTTTCAGGAAGCTTGGATTACGAGGGATATTGTGACCTTCGTTAAAAAGAAAAAGGAAGCATTGGTAAGGGCTAGAAAGCTGGCAACAGACGGAGCCCTTGAGGAATATAAAGAAAGTAGCACGGAACTTAAGAAAGGAGCCAGGAGGGCGAAAAGAGGTCATGAAAAGCCATCGGCAAACAGGATTAAGGAGAATCCCAAGGCGCCTTAGACGGATATAAAGTGCAAGAGGGTAACTAGGGAAAGGGTTGGCCCACTCAAGGACAGAGAAGGGAATCTATGTGTGGAACCAGCGGAAATGGGCGAGGTACTAAATGAGCACTTTGCATCAGTATTCACCAAAGAGAAGGACTTGGTGGAAGATGAGCCGAGGGAAGAGAGTGTAGATAGTCTCACTCATCACATATCAAAAAGGAGGATGTGCTGGGTGTCTTGCAAAGCATTAAGGTAGATAAGTCCCCAGGGCCTGATGGGATCTACCCCAGAATACTGAGGGAGGCTAGGGAAGAAATTGCTGGGACCTTGACAGAAATCTTTACATCCTCATTGGCTACAGGTGAGGTCCCAGAGGACTGGAGAATAGCCAATGTTGTTCCTTTGGTTAAGAAGGTTAGCAAGGATAATTTAAGAAATTATAGGCTGGGGGGACTTCCGTCAGTGGCAGGGAAATTATTGGAGAGCATTCTTCGGGACAGGATTTACTCTCATTAGGAAACAAACGAACTTACTAGCAAGAGGCAGCATGGTTTTGTGAAGGGGAGGTAGTGTCTCACGAATTTGATTGAGTTTTTTGAGGAAGTGACGAAGATGATTGATGAAGGAAGGGCAGTGGATGTTATTTATATGGACTTTAGTAAAGCCTTTGACGACAAGGTCCAGCATGGCAGACTGGTACAAAAGGTGAAGTCACATGGGATCAGAGGTGAGCTGGCAAGATCAATACAGAACTGACTCAGTCAGAGAAGACAGAGTGCAGCAGTGGAAGGGTGCTTTTCTGAATGGAGGGATGTGACTACTTGCGTTCCACAGGGAACTGTGCTGAAAGTTTTGCTCTTTGTAGTATATATAAATGATTTGGAGGAAAATGTTGCTAGTCTGATTAGTAAGTTTGTGGATGACACAAAGCTTGGTGCAGTTGTGGATAGTGATGAGGATAGTCAAAGGATGCAGCAGGATATAGATCGATTGGAGACTTGGGCAGAGAAATGGCAGATGGAGTTTAATCTTGGCAAATGTGAGGTAATGCATTTTGGAAGGTCTAATGCAGGTGGGAAGTATACAATAAATGGCAGCACCCTTAGGAGTATGGACAGGCTGAGGGATCTGGGCGCACAGTTCCACAGGTCACTGAAAGTGGCAATGCAGGTGGATAAGGTAGTCAAGAAGGCATACGCCATGCTTGCCTTCATCGGTCGGGGCATAGAGTATAAATATTGACAAGTCATGCTGCAGCTGTACAGAACTTATTGAGGCCACTCTTGGAATATTGCGTGCAATTCTGGTCGCCACACTACCGGAAGGACATGGAGGCTTTGGAGAGGGTACAGAAGAGTTTTACCAGGATGTTGCCTGGTCTGGAGGGCATTAGCTATGAGGAGAGGTTGAATAAACTCGGATTGTTTTCACTGGAACGACAGAGGTGGAGCGGCGACATGACAGAAGTTTACAAAGCTATGAGCGGCATGGACAGAGTGGATAGTCAGAAGCTTTATCCCAGGGTGGAAGTGTCAGTTACTCGGGGACATAGGTTTAAGGTGAGAGGGGCAAAGTTTAGAGGTGATGTGCGAGGCAAGTTCTTTACTCAGAGGGTGGTGAGTGCCTGGAACCTGCTGCCGGGGGAGGTGGTGGAAGCACGTAGGATAGCGACGTTTAAGAGGCATCTTGACAAATACATGACTAGGATGGGAATAAAGGGATACGTTCCCCGGAAGTGCAGAAGGTTTAATTTTGGCAGGCATCAAGATCAGCGCAAGCTTGAATGGCCGAATGGCCTGTTCCTGTGCTGTACTGTTCTTTGTTCTTTGAGTGACCACCGCAAGTCCTTGTGGAGACGAAGTCCCGCCTTCACATTGAGGATACCGTCCATCGTGTTGTGTGGCACTATCACCGTGCTAAATGGGATAGATTTCGAACCTATATAGCAATGCAAAACTGAGCATCCATGAGGCGCTGTGGGCCATCAGCAGCAGCAGAATTGTACTCATCCACAATCTGTAACCTCATGGCCCGGCATATCCCCCACTCTAGCATTTCCATCAAGCCAGCAGACCAATCCTGGTTCAATGAAGAGTGCAAGAGGGCATGCCAGGAGCAGCACCAGGCATACCTCAAAATGAGGTGTCAACCTGGTGAAGCTGCAACCCAGGACTACTTGCATGCCAAACTGCTTAACAGCATGCGATAGAAAGAGCTAAGCGATCCCATAAGCAACGGATCAGATCTAAGCTCTGCAGTCCTGCCACATACAGTCGAGAATTGTGGTGGACAATTAAACAACTAACTGGAGGAGGTGGCTTCACAAATATCCCCATCCTCAATGATGTGGGAGCCCAGCGCATCAGTGCGAAAGATAAGGCTGAAGCATTTTCAACAATCTTCAGCCAGATGTGCCGAGTGGATGATCCATCTCAGCCTCCGCCTGAAGTCCCCAGCATCACAGATGCCAGACTTCAGCCAATTCGATTCACTCCACGTGATATCAAGAAACGACTGAAGGCACTGGACACTGCAAGAGCTGTGGGCCTTGACAATATTCCGGCAATAGTACTGAAGACCTGTGCTCCAGAACTTGCCGGACCCCTAGCCAAGCTGTTCCAGTGCAACTCCAACACTGGCATCTACCGTGCAATGTGCAAAATTGCCCAGGTCTGTCCTGTACACCAAAAGGAGGACAAGTCCAACCCGGCCAATTACCGCCCCATCAGCCTACTCTCAATCATCAGTAAAGTGTTGGAAGATGTCATCAACAGAGCCGTCAGGCGACATTTGCTTAGCAATAACCTGCTCAGTGACGCTCAGTTTGGATTCCGCCAGGGCCACTCAACTCCTGATCTCATCACAGCCTTGGTTCAAACATGGAGAAAAGAGCTGAACTCAAGAGGTCCGGTGAGATTGACTGCCCTTGACATCAAGGCAGCATTTGACCGAGTACGCCATCAAGGAGCCCTAGCAAAACAGAGGTCAATGGGAATCAGGGGGAAAACCCTCCGCTGGCTGGAGTGATACCGAGCGCAAAGTAAGATGGCTGTGGTTGTTGGAGGTCAAGCTCCAGGTCATCACTGCAGGAGTTCCTCAGGGTAGTGTCCTAGGCCCAACTATCTTTGGCTGCTTCATCAATGACCTTCCTTCAATCATCAGGTCAGAAGTGGGGATGTTCGCTGATGATTGCACAATGTTCAGCACCATTCGTGACTCCTCAGATACTGAAGCAGTCCGTGCAGAAATGCAGCAAGACCTGGACAATATCCAGGCTTGGGCTGATAAGTGACAAGTTACATAGACACCACACAAGTGCCAGGCAATGGCCATCTCAAACAAGAGAAAATCCAACCATCGCCCCTTGACATTCAACGGCATTACCATCGCTGAATCCCCCACTATCAACATCCTATGGGCTACCATTGACCAGAAACTGAACTGGACCAGCCATATAAATACCTTGGCTACAAGAGCAGGTCAGATGCTGGGAATCCTGAGGTGAGTAACTCACCTCCTGACTCCCCATAGCCTGTCTACCATTTGCAAAGTATAAGTCAGGAGTGTGATGGAATGCTCTCCACTTGCCTGGATGGGTGCAACTTCAACAACATTCAAGAAGCTCGACACCATCCAGGACAAAGCAGCCCACTTGATTGACACACCATCTACAAACATTCACTCCCTTAACCACCGACCCACAGTGGCAGCATTGTGTACCATCTACAAGATGCACTGCAGCAATGCACCAAGGCTCCTTAGACAGCACCTTCCAAACCCGCGACCACTTCCAACTAGAAGGACAAGAGCAACAAATACATGGGAACACCACCACCTGAAAGTTACCCTCCAAGTCACACACCATCCTGACTTGGAACGATATCACAGTTCCTTCACTGTCGCTTGGTCAAAATCCTAGAACTCCCTTCCTAACAGAACTGTGGATGTACCTACCCCAAATGGACTGCAGCGATTCAAGAAGGCAGCTCACCACCACCTTCTGAAGGGCAATTAGGGATGGTCAATAAATGCTGGCATAGCTAGTGACGCCCACATCCCTTGAATGAATATAAAAAAACAATCCTTAATTAACCTGCACCTTTCGAAGTGACAGTTTATCCTGTCGCGCAGAATAGATTCCAATAATTTGCGCACTACTGAGGTTAGACTGACTGGCCTGTAATTATTTGGTCTATCCTTCGCTGCCTTTTTAAACAGAGATGCAACAACAAAGGGGGTGATGAGCCATGATTACATTGAATGTCGGGGCAGTTTCAATCGGATGAACAGTCTACTCCTACTCCTATGTTCCTAAGTGAAGCCTCTGGACCTGAATGAATCAGGACCTATCACTTCTTCGTAAACATCTCCCCAAATTAAAAGCAATGTCTTTTGTGTGATTATCCACAGACTAGTGCTTTACATTAAGAATTATTTACAAGCCAAATCCAGGAAGCTTCTGGTGACTTATTTTTTTAAAAACCCACAAAGTTCAGCATCTCTTCAAGATTCATAATGAATCAATGTTAATAATTCAAATGTAAGTCCTTGAAACATATTTCACACCAAAAAATGGATGTACTCTTGTAACACACCCAGTGCAGCATATCCAGGCATCACGATCTATGGCCTGCCCTTTCCACTGCTGATGGTCGGTGTAGCACACACACTTGTTCAGGGTATCCTTGAAACATTTACATGAGGCTCCTCTGTTCCGTTTACCAGTGGTCAGTTATCCGTGCAACACGATCTTGGTCAGGCAACTGTTGACCATCTGGGCAATGTGACCCACCCAACGTAGTGGTTTTGCCGGAGAATGGCCTCAATGCTGGTGATGTTTGCTATTTCCAGGACTTCAATGCATGTGATCTGGTCCTGCCAGTGTGTCTTGATGATGCAGAGCCAGCGCTGATGGAAGCGCTCTAGAAGGCGTACATGATGGCCATCTGGGACCCATGACTCGCCATCATACCGAAGGGTGATGAGGACTACAGCTTTGTACACTTTGAGTTTAGTTTGTACATTTCAGTACATCACTGGATATACAGTTGCAAATCGTTCTCACTGTTCAGTCAAACTAATAGCTTTGCTCAGAGTGATGTATAATTTCCTGTTTATTTCTGTTCCTCACAGTTAATTTGGTGACAATTGTGGTCCTGTCTCGGAAAAAGTGTGGTCTCTCCAAATGTGTCACTCAATACCTGGTGGCCATGGCAGCGGCAGATCTACTGGTCATCATCCTTGACCTGATGCTGAGGCAGATTCCAATTGTCTTTCGGGAACAGCTTCTTTTCATGTGGAACCTCCGTGTATGTAATATTCACGCCGTCCTGCTTTATGCAGCCACAGACTGTTCTGTCTGGTTCACCGTCACTTTCACCTTTGATCGATTTGTGGTCATTTGTTGCCAGAAGCTGAAAAGTAAATATTGCAACGAGAAAACGGCGCCTGTGGTTCTGGGAACAGTGACTGTGCTGAGCTGTTTAAAGAATATTTTCTGGTACTTTATGTTCAGGAATGAATATATGATGCTGATCCTTCCATGGTTTTGTTTTGTAACACAAGAGGTTGCACAATCCCGGATGTGGGCGATAATTGAGACACTTCACCACATTCTAACCCCATGTGTTCCATTTGTCCTCGTTCTACTGCTCAATTCTTTAACTGTCAAATGCATTTTAGTGACCAGTAGAGCCCGCTGGAGACTTCGGAGCCACAACAATGGGTACAGTCCCAGAGACCCAGAGATGGAGAGCCGAAGGAAGTCTATCATTTTATTGTTTGCCATCTCGGGGAATTTCATACTGTTGTGGGCAATGTTTATGGTGTATTCTATATGGATCCGAATGTGGAGTATGGGAGATCAGTCTGTATATATACCTTTTTATGTACAACAAATGGGAGTCATGCTTCAGCTCCTGAGTTGCTGCACAAACACTTGTATTTATGCAGTGGCGCAGACTAAGTTTCGGGAGCAGTTGAAGAATGTGGTGAAATATGCCTTTGCTGTAATTGTTAGATTCATGAAATAATGTGAAAAACTGAAGCATTTCGAGCATCAGAAATCTAGCCCACCTCATTTTATGCTCAGCCAATGCTCCATCACTAGCTTAGCGATATCGTAAATTGCTGCTGTGAATTCGGAATCTGTCGTCTGTCGTCAGCATAAAATGACCAAAGAAAAATCACTTAAACTGATCGTATCAAATATCACTTAAAATGGTCACAATAAATATTATTTAAACAGGTTGCAGCAAATATTACTTGAAATGATCACAGAAAATAGCACTCAAAGTTTTCACAGCAAATATCCCGTAAAGTACTCACAAATATCCTTTCAATGGATAAAGCAAACATCACTTAAAACTGCCATTGCGAATATCACTGAAATGATAAAAACGAAAAACACTAAATGGACGCAGGAAATATCACATTGATTCGCCACAGAAAATGTAATTTTAAATGGTCACAGGAAATATCGCTTAAAATATTCAAAGCAAATATCACAAGCACTGAACACAACGGTCAAAACAAATATCAATTAAAATTTTCCAAACAAATGTCAATCAAAATTGTCGCAGCAAATATCACTTAAAATGTGCAGAGCAAATATTGTTTGAAATGATTGCAATAACTATCTCGTTTAATGGTCACAAATATTCATTAAACAGGAGACGGTAAATGCCCTGAAGAAAAGTCACAGCAACTATTATTTAAAATGGTCAAATATCACTTACAATGGTCACAGCAAATGTTGCACAAAATGATCACAAATATCCCTTAAAATGAACAGAGAATAGATCACTTAAAATGGTCAAAATGAATAACACTTAACTGGGCATAACAAATATCGCATGGAGTAGCCATAGGAAATATCACTTAAAATGTTTACAGCAAATATCACTTACGATGAACACAACATATATCAATCAAAATGGTCACACAAAATATCTCTGGAAATGTTCAAAGCAAATATCATTTAAACAAGTAACCGTAAATATCACAAAAAAGTGACAACAATTATCTCTAAAAATGCGAACTAAACACAGCAAATAACACTTACAATGAAAACAACTTATATCAATTAAAATGGTCACAGAAAATATCTCTTAAAATGCTACGTTCAATAATTGTTTTTAGCGATTATCATTTAAGTGATTTTAGCAATGGCAGCTTTAAGTAAAGTTTGCTTTGTGCATTTAAAGGATATTTGTGGCCATTTTATGGATATTTGCTGCGGCAAATTTGAACAAATAACAAAGAACAGTACAGCACATGAATGGGCCATTCGGCCCTCCAAGCCTGCGCCGATCTTAATGCCTGCCTAAACTATAATCTTCTGCACCTCCGGGGACCGTATCCCTTTATTCCCATCCTATTCATGTATTTGTCAAGATGCCTCTGAAACGTTGCTATCGTACCTGCTTTCACCATCGCCCCCGGCAGCAAGTTCCAGGCACTAACCACACTCTGTGTAAAGAACTTGCCTCGCACATCCCCTCTAAACTTTGCCCCTCTCACCTTAAACCTATGTCCCCTAGTAACTGACTCTTCCACCCTGGGAAAAAGCTTCTGACTATCCACACATAACTTTGCAAACCTCGATCATGTCGCCCCTCCACATCTGTCGTTCAAGTGAAAACAATCCGAGATTAGCCAACCGAATGCCTTCTTGACTACCTTATCCACCTGCGTTGCCACTTTCAGTGACCTGTGGACCTGTACGCCCAGATCCCTCTGCCTGTCAATACTCCTAAGGGTTCTGCCATTTACTGTATACCTCCCACCTGCATTAGACCTTCCAAAATGCATTACTTCACATTTGTCAGGATTAAACTCCATCTGTCATTTCTCTGCCCAAGTCTCCAACCGATCTATATCCTGCTGTATCCTCTGACAATCCTCAACACTATCCTCAACTGTACCAACATTTGTGTCGTCCACAAATCTTACTAATCTGACCAGCTACATTTTCCTCCAAATCATTTATATATACCACAAACAGCAAAGGTCCCAGCACTGATCCCTGCGGCACACCACTAGTCACATCCCTCCATTCAGAAAAGCACCCTCCACTGCTACCCTCTGTCTTCTATGACTGAGCCAATTCTGTGTCCATCTTGCCAGCTCACCTCTGATCCCATGTGCCTTCACCATTTGTCCCAGTCTGCCATGAGGGACCTTGTCAAAGGCTTTACTGAAGTCCATATAGATAACATCCACTGCCCTTCCTTCATCAATAATCTTTGTCACTTCCTCAAAAAAATCAATCAAATTAGTAAGACACGACCTCCCCTTTACAAAACCATGCTGCCTCTCGCTCTAAATCCATTTGTTTCCAAATGGGAGTAAATCCTATCCCGAAGAATCCTCTCTAATAATTTCCCTGCCACTGACGTAAGGCTCACCGGCCTATAATTTCCTGGATTATCCTTGCTACCCTTCTTAAACAAAGGCACAACATTGGCTATTCTCCACTCCTCTGGGACTTCACCTGTAGCCAATGAGGATGCAAAGATTTCTGTCAAGGCCCCAGCAATTTCTTCCCTTGCCTCCCTCAGTATTCTGGGGTAGTTCCCATCAGGCCCTGGGGACTTATCTACCTTAATGCTTTGCAAGACACCCAACACCTCCTCCTCTTTCATAAGGAGATGTTTAAGACTATCTACACTCCCTTCCCTTGGCTCATCGTCCACCAAGTCCTTCTCTTTGCTAAATACTGATACAAAGTACTCATTTATTACCTCGCCCATTTCCTCTGGCTCCACACATAGATTCCCTTCTCTGTCCTTGAGTGGGCCAACCCTTTCCCTAGTTACCCTCTTGCTCTTTATATACGTATAAGCAGCCTTGGGGTTTTCCTTGAACCTGTTGGCCAATGACTTTTCATGACTCCTTTTAGCCCTCCTGACGCCTTGCTTAAGTTCATTTCTACTGTCTTTATATTCCTCAAGGGATTCGTCTGTTCCTAGCCTTCCAGCACTTACGAATACTTCCTTTTGCTTTTTGACAAGGCTAACAATATCCCGCGTTATCCAAGATTCCCGAAACTTGCCAAACTTATCCTTCTTCCTCACAGGAACATGCTGGTCCTGTATTCTAATCAACTGACGTTTGAAAGATACCCACATGTCAGATGTTGATTTACCCTCAAACAGCCGCCCCCAATCTAAATTCTTCAGTTCCTGCCTAATGCAAAGAACAAAGAACAAAGAACAGTACAGCACAGGAACCGGCCATTTGGACCTGCAAGCCTGCACCCATCTTTTCGCCTGCCTAAACTAAAACCTGCTTCACTTCGGGGGGCCGTATCCCTCTACTCCCATCCTGTCCATGTATTTTATATTGTTATAATTAGCCTACCCCAAGTTAGCACTTTCACCCGAGGACTACTCTTATCATTATCCACATGTACCTTAAAACTGACGGATTTATGGCCACTGTTCCGAAATGCCCCCCTACTGAATCTTCAACCACCTGGCCGGGCTCATTCCCCAATACCAGGTCCAGTACGGCCCCATCACAAGTTGGACTATCAACATATTGTTTCAAGAAGCCCTCCTGGCGGCTCCTCACAAATTCTGCCCCATCCAAGCCCCTAGCACTAAGTGAGTCCCAGTCAATATAGGGAAAGTAAAAATCACCCACCACGACAACCCTGTTACCTTTACATCTTTCCAAAATATGTCTACATATCTGCTCCTCTACCTCCTGCTGGCTGTTGGGAGGCCTGTCATAATCCCCCAACATCGTGACTGCACCCTTCCTATTCCTGAGCTTCACGCTTGTTTGCCTCCCTGCACGACCCCTCCGAGGTGTCCTCCTGCAGTACAGCTGTGATATTGTTCTTAGCAAGTGATGCAACACCCCCACCCCTTTTACATCCCCCTCTATCCCGCCTGAAGCTTCCAAATCCTGGAACATTTAGCTTCCAATCCTGTCCTGCCCTAAACTTAGTCTCTGTAATAGCAACAACATCATGGTTCCAAGTACTAATCCAAGCTCTAAGTTCATCTACCTTACCTGTTATACTTCTCACATTGAAACAAATGCACTTCAGACCACCAGTCCCGCTGTGCTCCACAACATCAACACCTGCTCTTCCTCTCAGTCTTACTGGGCTTATTTCCTAGTTTCCCTTCATTTAGTTCACTTGCTGTACCACTGCTCTGGTTCCCACCCCCCACCACACTAGTTGAAACCCTTCCAAGTGACGCTAACAAACCTCACAACCAGGATATTTGTGCCCCTCCAGTTTAGATGCAACCCGTCCTTCTTGTACAGGTCCCATCTGTCCCTGAAGAGATCCCAATGGTCCAGATATCTGAAACCCTCCCTTCTACACCGGCTGTTCAGCCATGTGTTTAGCTGCATTACCCTCCTGTTTCTAGCCTCACTGGCACATGGCACAGGGAGCAATCCCGAGACTACAACGCTAGAGGTCCTGTCTCTTAACTTTCTACCTAACTCTCTAAACTCCCCCTGCAGGACATCGTCACTCTTCCTGCCGATGTCATTGGTACCGATGTGTAACACAACCTCTGGCTGTTCACCCTCCCCTTTCAGAATACCCCCTGTCCGTTCAGAGACATCCTTGACCCTGGCACCAGGGAGGCAGCATGCCATCCTGGAGTCTCTTTCACGTCCACAGAAGCGCCTATTTGTGCCACTGACTATAGAGTCCCCTATAACTATTGCTCTTCTGCGATTTGTCCCTCCTTGCTGAACAACAGTGCCAGCTGTGGTGCCACTGCTCTGGCTGCTGCTGTGTTCCCCTGATAGGCCATCCCCCCAACTGTATCCAAAACGGTATACTTGTTAGAGAGGGAGATAGCCACAGGGGATTCCTGCACTGACTGCCTGCCCGTCCTCGCGGTCACCCATCTATCTGCCTGCACCTTGGGTGTAACCACTTCTCTAAAACTCCTGTCTGTGACGCTTTCCGCAACCTGCATGCGCCTAAGTGTATCCAGTGGCTGCTCCAACGGATCCATACGGTATGTGAGGAGCTGCAACTGGGTGCACTTCCTGCAGACGCAGTCGTCTGGAACGCTGGATGCGTCATGGACTTCCAACATCTTACAGGTGAAGCAATTCACCCCTCCAATTGACATTTCAAGCACTAATTAATAAATTAATTTAAAATAAATAAATACTTATTAAATCCTTACTAAATTGTGATAATTAACTGCATGGTCCCTAGTGCTAGCTTAATACCATACATATTAAATGCTGAATGAAGAAAGAGGAAGCACTGAGGATAAAGGGAGAACAGAGACAGAGAGAGAACTGAAGACAGAGAGAGAAATGAATTCAGAGGGAGAACTGAAGACAGGATGAACTGATCACAGAAAGAGAACTGAAGACAGATGGAGTAATGAAGACAGAGGGAGAAATGAAGAAAGGGTGGATTGAAGACACAGAGAGGTCACAAGTCAGAGGGAGATTGTCGACGGAGAGAGAGCTGAAGTCAGAGGGAGAACTGAAGACAGGGTGAACTGATCACAGAAAGAGAATTGAATGCAGATGGAGGAATGAAGACAGAGGGAAAAATGAAGAAAGGGTGGACTGAAGACAAAAAGAGATCTAAAGTCAGAGGGAGAACAGAAGACAGAGAGAGAAGTGAAGTCAGAGGGACAACTGAAGACAGGGTGAACTGATCACAAAAAGAGAACTGAAGACAGATGGAGTAATGAAGACAGAGGGAGAAATGAAGAAAGGATGAACTGAAGACACAGAGAGATCTAAAGTCAGAGGGAGACTGTCGACAGAGAGAACTGAAGTCAGAGGGAGAACTGAAGACACGGTGAACTGATCACAGAAAGAGAACTGAAGACAGATGGAGTAATGAAGATAGAGGGAGAAATGAAGAAAGGGTGGACAGATCACAGATAGAGAACTGAACGCAGATGGAGTAATGAAGACAGAGGGAGAAATGAAGAAAGGGTGGACTGATTGCAGGAAGAGAACAGAATGCAGATGGAGTAATGAAGACAGAGGGAGAAATGAAGAAAGGGTGGAATGATTTAAGAAAGAGAACTGAATGCAGATGGAGTAATGAAGACAGAGGGAGAAATGAAGAAAGTGTGGACTAAAGACACAGAGAGATCTCAAGTCAGAGGGAGAATGCCGACAGAGAGAGAACTGAAGTCAGAGAGAGAACTGAAGACAGGGAGAACTGATCATAGAAAGAGATCTTAATGCAGATGGAGCAATGAAGACAGTGAGAAATGAAGAAAGGGTGGACTTAAGACACAGAGAGATCTTAAGTCAGAGGGAAAGTATTGACAGAGAGCGAGCTGAAGTCAAAGGGAGAACTGAAGAAATGGTGGAGTGAAGACACAGAGAGATATAAAGTCAGAGGGAGACTGTCGACAGAGAGAACTGAAGTCAGAGGGAGAACTGAAGGCAGGGCGAACTGATCACAAAAAGAGAACTGAAGACAGATGGAGTAATGCTGAAAGGGTGGACTGAAGACACAGAGAGATCTAAAGTGAGAGGGAGACTGTCGACAGAGAGATGGCTGAAGTCAGACGGAGAACTGAAGGCAGGGTGAACTGATCACAGAAAGAGATCAGAATGCAGATGGAGTAATGAATACAGAGGGAGAAATGAAGAAAGGGTGAACTGATTACAGGAAGAGAACAGAATGCAGATGGAGTAATGAAGACAGAGGGAGAAATGAAGAAAGGGTGGACTGAAGATACAGAGAGATATAAAGTCAGAGGGAGAATGTCGACGGAGAGAGAGCTGAAGTCAGAGGGAGAACTGAAGGCAGGGAGAACTGATCACAGAAAGAGAACTGAATGCAGATGTAGTAATGAAGACAGAGAGAGAACTGAAGACAGGATGAACTGATCACAGAAAGAGAACTGAATGCAGATGGAGTAATGAAGACAGAGGGTGAAATGAAGAAAGGGTGGACTGATCACAGAAAGAGAACTGAATGCAGATGTAGTAATGAAGACAGAGAGAGAGAACTGAATACAGGATGAACTGATGACAGAAAGAGAACGGAATGCAGATGGAGTAATGAAGACAGAGGGAGAAATGAAGAAAGGGTGCACTCAATACACAGAGAGATAGAAAGTCAGAGGAAGACTGTCTTCAGAGAGAGAACTGAAGTCAGAGAGAGAACTGAAGACAGGGTGAACTGATCACAGAAAGAGAACTGAATGCAGATGGAGTAAAGATGACAGAGGGAGAAATGAAGACAGGGTGAACTGATCACAGAAAGAGAACTGAATGCAGATGGAGCAATGAAAACAGAGGGAGAAATGAAGAAAGGGTGGACTGAAGACACAGAGAGATCTAAAGTGAGATTGCGACTTTCGACAGAGAGAGATCTGAAGTCAGAGCGAGAACCGATGGCAGGGTGAACAGATCACAGAAAGAGAACAGAATGCAGATGGAGTAATGAAGACAGAGGGAAAATGAAGAAAGGGTGGAATGATCACAGAAAGAGAACTGAATGCAGATTGAGAAATCAAGAAAGAGGGCGAAATGAAGAAAGGGTGGACTGAAGACACAGAGAGATCTAAAGTGAGAGGGAGACTGTCGACAGAGAGATGGCTGAAGTCAGACGGAGAAATGAAGGCAGGGTGAACTGATCACAGAAGGAGAACAGAATGCAGATGGAGTAATGAAGACAGAGGGAGAAATGAAGAAAGGGTGGAATGATTACAGGAAGAGAACAGAATGCCGATGGAGTAATGAAGACAGAGGGAGAAATGAAGAAAGGGTGGGCTGACGACACAGAGAGATATAAAGTCAGAGGGAGACTGTAGACAGAGAGAGAGCTGAAGTCAGAGGGAGAACGGAAGGCAGGGTGAACTGATCACAGAAAGAGAACTAAATGCAGATGGAGTAATGAAGACAGAGGGAGAAATGAAGAAAGGGTGGACTGAAGACACAGAGAGATATAAAGTCAGAGGAAGAATGTCTTCAGAGAGAGAACTGAAGTCAGAGAGAGAACTGAAGACAAGGTGAACTGATCACAGAAAGAGAACTGAATGCAGATGGAGCAATGAAAACAGAGGGAGAAATGAAGAAAGGGTGGACTGAAGACACAGAGAGATCTAAAGTGAGATTGCGACTTTGGACAAAGAGAGAGCTGGTGTCAGAGGGAGAATTGTTGGCAGGGTGAACTGATCACAGAAAGAGAACTGAATGCAGATATAGTAATGAAGACAGAGGGAGAAAAGAAGACAGGGTAGAATGATCACAGAAAGTGAACTGAATGCAGATGGAGTAACGAAGACAAAGGGAGAAATGAAGAACGGTTGGACTGAAGACACAGGGAGATCTTAAGTCAGAGGGAAAGTGTTGACAGAGACAGAGCTGAAGTCAGAGGGAGACTGAAGAAAGGGTGGACTGATCACAGAAAGAGAACAGCATGCAGATGGAGTAATGAAGATAGAGGGAGAAATGAAGAAAGGGTGGACTGATAACAGGAAGAGATCAGAATGCAGATGGAGTAATGAAGACAGAGGGAGAAATGAAGAAATGGTGGACTGAAGACACAGTGAGATATAAAGTCAGAGGGAGACAGTCGACAGAGAGAGAGCAGAAGTCAGAGGGAGAACTGAAGGCAGGGTGAACTGATCACAGAAAGAGAGCTGAATGCAGATGTAGTATTGAAGACAGAGAGAGAACTGAAGACAGGATGAACTGATCACAGAAAGGGAATTGAATGTACATGGAGTAATGAAGACAGAGGGTGAAATGAAGAAAGGGTGGACTGATCACAGAAAGAGAACTGAATGCAGATGTAGTAATGAAGACAGAGAGAGAACTGAAGACAGAATGAACTGATCACAGAAAGAGAACTGAATTCAGATGGAGTAATGAAGACAGAGGGAGAAATGAAGAAAGGGTGGTCTAAAGATACAGAGAGATCTAAAGTGAGATTGCGACTGTCGACAGAGAGAGAGCTGAAGTCAGAGGGAGAACTGATGGCAGGGTGAACTGATCACAGAAAGAGAACTGAATGCCGATGTAGTAATGAAGACGGAGGGAGAAATGAAGAAAGGTTGGACTGAAGACACGGAGAGATCTTACGTCAGAGGGAAAGTATTGACAGAGACAGAGCTGATGTCAGAGGGAGAACTGAAGAAAGGGTGGACTGAAGACACAGAGAGATATAAAGTCAGAGGGAGACTGTCGACAGAGAGAACTAAAGTCAGCAGGAGAACTGAGGGCAGGGTGAACGGATCACAAAAAGAGAGCTGAAGACAGATGGAGTAATGAAGACAGAGGGAGAAATGAAGAAAGGGTGGACTGATCAAAGAAAGAGAACTGAATGCAGATGGAGTAATGAAGACAGAGGGAGAAATGAAGAAAGGGTGGTCTGATCACAGAAAGGCAACTGAATGCAGATTGAGAAATCAAGACTGAGGGCGTAATGAAGAAAGGGTGGACTGAAGACACAGAGAGATCTAAAGTCAGAGGGAGACTGTCGACAGAGAGAGAGCTGAAGTCAGTGGGAGATCTGAAGGCAGGGTGAACTGATCACAGAAAGAGAACTGAATGCAGATGGAGTAAAGATGACAGAGGTAGAAATGAAGAAAGGGTGGACTGATCACAGAAAGAGAACTGAATGCAGATGGAGTAATGAAGACAGAGGGAGAAATGAAGAAAGTGTTGACTGATGTCACAGAGAGATCTCAAGTCAGAGGGGAAATATCGACAGAGAGAGAACTGAAATCAGAGAGAGAACTGAAGTCAGGGTGAACTGATCACAGAAAGAGAACTGAATGCAGATGGAGTAAAGATGACAGAGGTAGAAATGAAGACAGGGTGAACTGATCACAGAAAGAGAACAGCATGCAGATGGAGTAATGAAGACAGAGGGAGAAATGAAGAAAGGGTGGACTGATCACAGAAAGAGAACTGAAAGCCGATGGAGTAATGAAGACAGAGTGAGAAATGAAGAAATGCTGGCCTGAAGACACAGAGAGACATAAAGTCAGAGGGAGACTGACGACAGAGAGAGAGCTGAAGTCAGAGGGAGAACTGAAGGCAGGATGAACTGATCACAGAAATAGAACTGAAAGCAGATGTAGTAATGAAGACAGAGAGAGAACTGAAGACAGGATGAATTGATCACAGAAAGAGAACTGAATGCAGATGGAGTAATGAAGACAGAGGGTGAAATGAAAAAAGGGTGGACTATTCACAGAAAGAGAACTGAATGCAGATGGAGTAATGAAGGCAGAGGGAGAAATGAAGAAAATGTGGACTGATCACAGAAAGAGAACTGAATGCAGATGGAGTAATGAAGACAGGGGAGAAATGAAGAAAGGGTGGACTGATCACAGAAAGAGAACTGAATGCAGATGTAGTACAGAAGACAGAGGGTGAACTGAAGGCAGGGTGAACTGATCACAGAAAGAGAACTGAATGCAGATGGAGTAATGAAGACAGAGGGACAAATAAAGAAAGGGTGGACTGATCACAGAAAGAGAACTGAATGCAGATTGAGAAATCAAGTCAGAGGGAGAAATGAAGAAAGGGTGGACTGAAGACACAGAGAGATATAAAGTCAGAAGAGACTGTCGACAGAGAGAGAGCTGAAGTCAGAGGGAGAACTGAAGGCAGGGTGATCTGATCACAGAAAGAGAACTGAATGCAGTTGGAGGAATGAAGACAGAGTGTGAAATGAAGAAAGGGTGGACTGACCACAGAAAGAGAACTGAATGCAGATGTAGTAATGAAGACAGAGAGAGAACTGAAGACAGGATGAACTGATCACAGAAAGAGAACTGAATGCAGATGGAGGAATGAAGACAGAGGGTGAAATGAAGAAAGGGTGGACTGATCACAGAAAGAGAACTGAATGCAGATGGAGTAATGAAGACAGAGGGAGAAATGAAGAAAGTGTGGACTGATCACAGAAAGAGAACTGCATGCAGATGGAGTAATGGAGACAGAGGGAGAAATGAAGAAAGGGTGGACTGATCACAGAAAGAGAACTGAATGCAGATGTAGTACTGAAGACAGAGAGTGAACTGAAGGCAGGGATAACTGATGACAGAAAGAGAACTGAATGCAGATGTAGTAATGAAGACAGAGAGAGAACTGAAGACAGGATGAACTGATCACAGAAAGAGAACTGAATGCAGATGGAGGAATGAAGACAGAGTGTGAAATGAAGAAAGGGTGGACTGATCACAGGAAGAGAACAGAATGCAGATGGAGTAATGAAGACAGAGGGAGAAATGAAGAAAGGGTGGACTGAAGACACAGTGAGATATAAAGTCAGAGGGAGACTGTCGACAGAGAGAGAGCTGAAGTCAGAGGGAGAACTGAAGGCAGGGTGAACTGATCACAGAAAGAGAGCTGAATGCAGATGTAGTATTGAAGACAGAGAGAGAACTGAAGGCAGGATGAACTGATCACAGAAAGGGAATTGAATGTAGATAGAGTAATGAAGACAGAGGGTGAAATGAAGAAAGGGTGGACTGATCACAGAAAGAGAACTGAATGCAGATGTAGTAATGAAGACAGAGAGAGAACTGAAGACAGAATGAACTGATCACAGAAAGGGAATTGAATGTTGATGGAGTAATGAAGACAGAGGGTGAAATGAAGAAAGGGTGGACTGATCACAGAAAGAGAACTGAATTCAGATGGAGTAATGAAGACAGAGGGAGAAATGAATAAAGGGTGGACTGAAGACACAGAGAGATCTAAAGTGAGATTGCGAATGTCGACAGAGAGAGAGCTGAAGTCAGAGGGAGAACTGATGGCAGGGTGAACTGATCACAGAAAGAGAACTGAATGCAGATGTAGTCATGAAGACAGAGGGAGAAATGAAGACTGGGTGAACTGATCGCAGAAAGTGATCTGAATGCAGATGTCGTAACGAAGACAGAGGGAGAAATGAAGAAAGGGTGGTCTGATCAGAGAAAGGGAACTGAATGCAGATTGAGAAATAAAGACAGAGGGCGTAATGAAGAAAGGGTGGACTGAAGACACAGAGAGATATAAAGTCAGAGGGAGACTGTCGACAGAGAGAGAGCTGAAGTCAGAGGGAGAGCTGAAGGCAGTGTGAACTGATCACAGAAAGAGAACTGAATGCAGATGGAGTAATGAAGACAGAGGGAGAAATGAAGAAAGGGTGGACTGATCACAGAAGGAGAACTGAATGCAGATGGAGTAATGAAGACAGAGGGAGAAATGAAGAAAGGGTGGACTGATCACAGGAGGAGAACTGAATGCAGAGTGAGAAATCAAGACAGAGGGCGAAATGAAGAAAGGGTGGACTGAAGACGCAGAGAGATCTAAAGTCAGAGAGAGACTGTCGACAGAGAGAGAGCTGAAGTCAGAGGGAGAACTGAAGGCAGAATGAACTGTTCACAGAAAGAGATCTGAATGCAGATGTAGTAATGAAGACAGAGAGAGAACTGAAGACAGGATGAACGGATCACAGAAAGAGAACTGAATGCAGATGGAGTAATGAAGACAGAGGGAGAAATGAAGAAAGGGTGGACTGATCACAGAAAGAGAACAGAATGCAGATGGTGTAATGAAGACTGAGGGAGAAATGAAGAAAGGGTGGACTGATCACTGAAAGAGAACTGAATGCAGATGGAGTAATGAAGACAGAGGGAGAAATGAAGAAAGGGTGGTCTGATCACAGAAAGGGAACTGAATGCAGATGGAGTAATGAAGATAGAGGGAGAAGTATGAAAGGGTGGACTGAAGACACAGAGGGATCTAAAGTCAGAGGGAGAATGTCGACAGAGAGAGAACTGAAGTCAGTGAGAGAACTGAAGACATGGTGAACTGATCAAAGAAAGAGAACTGAACGCAGATGCAGTAATGAAGACAGAGGGAGAAATGAAGACTGGTGGACTGACCACAGAAAGTGAACTGAATGCAGATGGTGTAATGAAGACAAAGGGAGAAATGAAGAAAGGTTGGACTGAAGACACGGAGAGATCTTACGTCAGAGGGAAAGTATTGACAGAGACAGAGCTGAAGTCAGAGGGACAACTGAAGAAAGGGTGGACTGAAGACACAGAGAGATATAAAGTCAGAGGGAGACTGTCGACAGAGAGAACTAAAGTCAGCAGGAGAACTGAAGACAGGATGAACTGATCACGGAAAGAGAACTGAATGCAGATGGAGTAATGAAGACAGAGGGTGAAATGAAGAAAGGGTTTACTATTCACAGAAAGAGAACTGAATGCAGATGGAGTAATGAAGGCAGAGGGAGAAATGAAGAAAGTGTGGACTGATCACAGAAAGTGATCTGAATGCAGATGGAGTAATGAAGACAGAGGGAGAAATGAAGAAAGGGTGGACTGATCACAGAAAGAGAACTGAATGCAGATGTTGTACTGAAGACAGAGAGAGAACTGAAGACAGGATGGATTGATCACAGAAAGAGAACTGAATGCAGATGGAGGAATGAAGACAGAGGGACAAATAAAGAAAGGGTGGACTGATCACAGAAAGAGAACTGAATGCAGATTGAGAAATCAAGTCAGAGGGAGAAATGAAGAAAGGGTGGACTGAAGACACAGAGAGATATAAAGTCAGAGGAGACTGTCGACAGAGAGAGAGCTGAAGTCAAAGGGAGAACTGAAGACAGGGTGAACTGATCACAGAAAGAGAACTGAATGCAGATGTAGTAATGAAGACAGAGAGAGAACTGAAGACAGGATGGATTGATCACAGAAAGAGAACTGAATGCAGATGGAGGAATGAAGACAGAGGGACAAATAAAGAAAGGGTGGACTGATCACAGAAAGAGAACTGAATGCAGATTGAGAAATCAAGTCAGAGGGAGAAATGAAGAAAGGGTGGACTGAAGACACAGAGAGATATAAAGTCAGAAGAGACTGTCGACAGAGAGAGAGCTGAAGTCAGAGGGAGAACTGAAGGCAGGGTGATCTGATCACAGAAAGAGAACTGAATGCAGTTGGAGGAATGAAGACAGAGTGTGAAATGAAGAAAGGGTGGACTGACCACAGAAAGAGAACTGAATGCAGATGTAGTAATGAAGACAGAGAGAGAACTGAAGACAGGATGAACTGATCACAGAAAGAGAACTGAATGCAGATGGAGGAATGAAGACAGAGTGTGAAATGAAGAAAGGGTGGACTGATCACAGAAAGAGAACTGAATGCAGATGGAGTAATGAAGACAGAGGGAGAAATGAAGAAAGTGTGGACTGATCACAGAAAGAGAACTGCATGCAGATGGAGTAATGGAGACAGAGGGAGAAATGAAGAAAGGGTGGACTGATCACAGAAAGAGAACTGAATGCAGATGTAGTACTGAAGACAGAGAGTGAACTGAAGGCAGGGATAACTGATGACAGAAAGAGAACTGAATGCAGATGTAGTAATGAAGACAGAGAGAGAACTGAAGACAGGATGAACTGATCACAGAAAGAGAACTGAATGCAGATGGAGGAATGAAGACAGAGTGTGAAATGAAGAAAGGGTGGACTGATCACAGGAAGAGAACAGAATGCAGATGGAGTAATGAAGACAGAGGGAGAAATGAAGAAAGGGTGGACTGAAGACACAGTGAGATATAAAGTCAGAGGGAGACTGTCGACAGAGAGAGAGCTGAAGTCAGAGGGAGAACTGAAGGCAGGGTGAACTGATCACAGAAAGAGAGCTGAATGCAGATGTAGTATTGAAGACAGAGAGAGAACTGAAGGCAGGATGAACTGATCACAGAAAGGGAATTGAATGTAGATAGAGTAATGAAGACAGAGGGTGAAATGAAGAAAGGGTGGACTGATCACAGAAAGAGAACTGAATGCAGATGTAGTAATGAAGACAGAGAGAGAACTGAAGACAGAATGAACTGATCACAGAAAGGGAATTGAATGTTGATGGAGTAATGAAGACAGAGGGTGAAATGAAGAAAGGGTGGACTGATCACAGAAAGAGAACTGAATTCAGATGGAGTAATGAAGACAGAGGGAGAAATGAATAAAGGGTGGACTGAAGACACAGAGAGATCTAAAGTGAGATTGCGAATGTCGACAGAGAGAGAGCTGAAGTCAGAGGGAGAACTGATGGCAGGGTGAACTGATCACAGAAAGAGAACTGAATGCAGATGTAGTCATGAAGACAGAGGGAGAAATGAAGACTGGGTGAACTGATCGCAGAAAGTGATCTGAATGCAGATGTCGTAACGAAGACAGAGGGAGAAATGAAGAAAGGGTGGTCTGATCAGAGAAAGGGAACTGAATGCAGATTGAGAAATAAAGACAGAGGGCGTAATGAAGAAAGGGTGGACTGAAGACACAGAGAGATATAAAGTCAGAGGGAGACTGTCGACAGAGAGAGAGCTGAAGTCAGAGGGAGAGCTGAAGGCAGTGTGAACTGATCACAGAAAGAGAACTGAATGCAGATGGAGTAATGAAGACAGAGGGAGAAATGAAGAAAGGGTGGACTGATCACAGAAGGAGAACTGAATGCAGATGGAGTAATGAAGACAGAGGGAGAAATGAAGAAAGGGTGGACTGATCACAGGAGGAGAACTGAATGCAGAGTGAGAAATCAAGACAGAGGGCGAAATGAAGAAAGGGTGGACTGAAGACGCAGAGAGATCTAAAGTCAGAGAGAGACTGTCGACAGAGAGAGAGCTGAAGTCAGAGGGAGAACTGAAGGCAGAATGAACTGTTCACAGAAAGAGATCTGAATGCAGATGTAGTAATGAAGACAGAGAGTGAACTGAAGGCAGGGATAACTGATGACAGAAAGAGAACTGAATGCAGATGTAGTACAGAAGACAGAGGGTGAACTGAAGGCAGGGTGAACTGATCACAGAAAGAGAACTGAATGCAGATGGAGTAATGAAGACAGAGGGACAAATAAAGAAAGGGTGGACTGATCACAGAAAGAGAACTGAATGCAGATTGAGAAATCAAGTCAGAGGGAGAAATGAAGAAAGGGTGGACTGAAGACACAGAGAGATATAAAGTCAGAAGAGACTGTCGACAGAGAGAGAGCTGAAGTCAGAGGGAGAACTGAAGGCAGGGTGATCTGATCACAGAAAGAGAACTGAATGCAGTTGGAGGAATGAAGACAGAGTGTGAAATGAAGAAAGGGTGGACTGACCACAGAAAGAGAACTGAATGCAGATGTAGTAATGAAGACAGAGAGAGAACTGAAGACAGGATGAACTGATCACAGAAAGAGAACTGAATGCAGATGGAGGAATGAAGACAGAGGGTGAAATGAAGAAAGGGTGGACTGATCACAGAAAGAGAACTGAATGCAGATGGAGTAATGAAGACAGAGGGAGAAATGAAGAAAGTGTGGACTGATCACAGAAAGAGAACTGCATGCAGATGGAGTAATGGAGACAGAGGGAGAAATGAAGAAAGGGTGGACTGATCACAGAAAGAGAACTGAATGCAGATGTAGTACTGAAGACAGAGAGTGAACTGAAGGCAGGGATAACTGATGACAGAAAGAGAACTGAATGCAGATGTAGTAATGAAGACA
This sequence comes from Heterodontus francisci, assembly GCF_036365525.1. Lineage (NCBI taxonomy): Eukaryota > Metazoa > Chordata > Chondrichthyes > Heterodontiformes > Heterodontidae > Heterodontus > Heterodontus francisci. The sequence goes on from NW_027140172.1 coordinate 1,230,014, forward strand.
GAGAGAGAACTGAAGACAGGATGAACTGATCACAGAAAGAGAACTGAATGCAGATGGAGGAATGAAGACAGAGTGTGAAATGAAGAAAGGGTGGACTGATCACAGGAAGAGAACAGAATGCAGATGGAGTAATGAAGACAGAGGGAGAAATGAAGAAAGGGTGGACTGAAGACACAGTGAGATATAAAGTCAGAGGGAGACTGTCGACAGAGAGAGAGCTGAAGTCAGAGGGAGAACTGAAGGCAGGGTGAACTGATCACAGAAAGAGAGCTGAATGCAGATGTAGTATTGAAGACAGAGAGAGAACTGAAGGCAGGATGAACTGATCACAGAAAGGGAATTGAATGTAGATAGAGTAATGAAGACAGAGGGTGAAATGAAGAAAGGGTGGACTGATCACAGAAAGAGAACTGAATGCAGATGTAGTAATGAAGACAGAGAGAGAACTGAAGACAGAATGAACTGATCACAGAAAGGGAATTGAATGTTGATGGAGTAATGAAGACAGAGGGTGAAATGAAGAAAGGGTGGACTGATCACAGAAAGAGAACTGAATTCAGATGGAGTAATGAAGACAGAGGGAGAAATGAATAAAGGGTGGACTGAAGACACAGAGAGATCTAAAGTGAGATTGCAAATGTCGACAGAGAGAGAGCTGAAGTCAGAGGGAGAACTGATGGCAGGGTGAACTGATCACAGAAAGAGAACTGAATGCAGATGTAGTCATGAAGACAGAGGGAGAAATGAAGACTGGGTGAACTGATCGCAGAAAGTGATCTGAATGCAGATGTCGTAACGAAGACAGAGGGAGAAATGAAGAAAGGGTGGTCTGATCAGAGAAAGGGAACTGAATGCAGATTGAGAAATAAAGACAGAGGGCGTAATGAAGAAAGGGTGGACTGAAGACACAGAGAGATATAAAGTCAGAGGGAGACTGTCGACAGAGAGAGAGCTGAAGTCAGAGGGAGAGCTGAAGGCAGTGTGAACTGATCACAGAAAGAGAACTGAATGCAGATGGAGTAATGAAGACAGAGGGAGAAATGAAGAAAGGGTGGACTGATCACAGAAGGAGAACTGAATGCAGATGGAGTAATGAAGACAGAGGGAGAAATGAAGAAAGGGTGGACTGATCACAGGAGGAGAACTGAATGCAGAGTGAGAAATCAAGACAGAGGGCGAAATGAAGAAAGGGTGGACTGAAGACGCAGAGAGATCTAAAGTCAGAGAGAGACTGTCGACAGAGAGAGAGCTGAAGTCAGAGGGAGAACTGAAGGCAGAATGAACTGTTCACAGAAAGAGATCTGAATGCAGATGTAGTAATGAAGACAGAGAGAGAACTGAAGACAGGATGAACGGATCACAGAAAGAGAACTGAATGCAGATGGAGTAATGAAGACAGAGGGAGAAATGAAGAAAGGGTGGACTGATCACAGAAAGAGAACAGAATGCAGATGGTGTAATGAAGACTGAGGGAGAAATGAAGAAAGGGTGGACTGATCACTGAAAGAGAACTGAATGCAGATGGAGTAATGAAGACAGAGGGAGAAATGAAGAAAGGGTGGACTGATCACAGAAAGAGAACAGAATGCAGATGGTGTAATGAAGACTGAGGGAGAAATGAAGAAAGGGTGGACTGATCACTGAAAGAGAACTGAATGCAGATGGAGTAATGAAGATAGAGGGAGAAGTATGAAAGGGTGGACTGAAGACACAGAGGGATCTAAAGTCAGAGGGAGAATGTCGACAGAGAGAGAACTGAAGTCAGTGAGAGAACTGAAGACATGGTGAACTGATCAAAGAAAGAGAACTGAACGCAGATGCAGTAATGAAGACAGAGGGAGAAATGAAGACTGGTGGACTGACCACAGAAAGTGAACTGAATGCAGATGGTGTAATGAAGACAAAGGGAGAAATGAAGAAAGGTTGGACTGAAGACACGGAGAGATCTTACGTCAGAGGGAAAGTATTGACAGAGACAGAGCTGAAGTCAGAGGGAGAACTGAAGAAAGGGTGGACTGAAGACACAGAGAGATATAAAGTCAGAGGGAGACTGTCGACAGAGAGAACTAAAGTCAGCAGGAGAACTGAAGACAGGATGAACTGATCACGGAAAGAGAACTGAATGCAGATGGAGTAATGAAGACAGAGGGTGAAATGAAGAAAGGGTTTACTATTCACAGAAAGAGAACTGAATGCAGATGGAGTAATGAAGGCAGAGGGAGAAATGAAGAAAGTGTGGACTGATCACAGAAAGTGATCTGAATGCAGATGGAGTAATGAAGACAGAGGGAGAAATGAAGAAAGGGTGGACTGATCACAGAAAGAGAACTGAATGCAGATGTTGTACTGAAGACAGAGAGTGAACTGAAGGCAGGGTGAACTGATCACAGAAAGAGAACTGAATGCAGATGGAGTAATGAAGACAGAGGGACAAATAAAGAAAGGGTGGACTGATCACAGAAAGAGAACTGAATGCAGATTGAGAAATCAAGTCAGAGGGAGAAATGAAGAAAGGGTGGACTGAAGACACAGAGAGATATAAAGTCAGAGGGAGACTGTCGACAGAGAGAGAGCTGAAGTCAGAGGGAGAGCTGAAGGCAGTGTGAACTGATCACAGAAAGAGAACTGAATGCAGATGGAGTAATGAAGACAGAGGGAGAAATGAAGAAAGGGTGGACTGATCACAGAAGGAGAACTGAATGCAGATGGAGTAATGAAGACAGAGGGAGAAATGAAGAAAGGGTGGACTGATCACAGGAGGAGAACTGAATGCAGAGTGAGAAATCAAGACAGAGGGCGAAATGAAGAAAGGGTGGACTGAAGACGCAGAGAGATCTAAAGTCAGAGAGAGACTGTCGACAGAGAGAGAGCTGAAGTCAGAGGGAGAACTGAAGGCAGAATGAACTGTTCACAGAAAGAGATCTGAATGCAGATGTAGTAATGAAGACAGAGAGAGAACTGAAGACAGGATGAACGGATCACAGAAAGAGAACTGAATGCAGATGGAGTAATGAAGACAGAGGGAGAAATGAAGAAAGGGTGGACTGATCACAGAAAGAGAACAGAATGCAGATGGTGTAATGAAGACTGAGGGAGAAATGAAGAAAGGGTGGACTGATCACTGAAAGAGAACTGAATGCAGATGGAGTAATGAAGACAGAGGGAGAAATGAAGAAAGGGTGGACTGATCACAGAAAGAGAACAGAATGCAGATGGTGTAATGAAGACTGAGGGAGAAATGAAGAAAGGGTGGACTGATCACTGAAAGAGAACTGAATGCAGATGGAGTAATGAAGATAGAGGGAGAAGTATGAAAGGGTGGACTGAAGACACAGAGGGATCTAAAGTCAGAGGGAGAATGTCGACAGAGAGAGAACTGAAGTCAGTGAGAGAACTGAAGACATGGTGAACTGATCAAAGAAAGAGAACTGAACGCAGATGCAGTAATGAAGACAGAGGGAGAAATGAAGACTGGTGGACTGACCACAGAAAGTGAACTGAATGCAGATGGTGTAATGAAGACAAAGGGAGAAATGAAGAAAGGTTGGACTGAAGACACGGAGAGATCTTACGTCAGAGGGAAAGTATTGACAGAGACAGAGCTGAAGTCAGAGGGAGAACTGAAGAAAGGGTGGACTGAAGACACAGAGAGATATAAAGTCAGAGGGAGACTGTCGACAGAGAGAACTAAAGTCAGCAGGAGAACTGAAGACAGGATGAACTGATCACGGAAAGAGAACTGAATGCAGATGGAGTAATGAAGACAGAGGGTGAAATGAAGAAAGGGTTTACTATTCACAGAAAGAGAACTGAATGCAGATGGAGTAATGAAGGCAGAGGGAGAAATGAAGAAAGTGTGGACTGATCACAGAAAGTGATCTGAATGCAGATGGAGTAATGAAGACAGAGGGAGAAATGAAGAAAGGGTGGACTGATCACAGAAAGAGAACTGAATGCAGATGTTGTACTGAAGACAGAGAGTGAACTGAAGGCAGGGTGAACTGATCACAGAAAGAGAACTGAATGCAGATGGAGTAATGAAGACAGAGGGACAAATAAAGAAAGGGTGGACTGATCACAGAAAGAGAACTGAATGCAGATTGAGAAATCAAGTCAGAGGGAGAAATGAAGAAAGGGTGGACTGAAGACACAGAGAGATATAAAGTCAGAGGAGACTGTCGACAGAGAGAGAGCTGAAGTCAGAGGGAGAACTGAAGACAGGGTGAACTGATCACAGAAAGAGAACTGAATGCAGATGTAGTAATGAAGACAGAGAGAGAACTGAAGACAGGATGGATTGATCACAGAAAGAGAACTGAATGCAGATGGAGGAATGAAGACAGAGGGACAAATAAAGAAAGGGTGGACTGATCACAGAAAGAGAACTGAATGCAGATTGAGAAATCAAGTCAGAGGGAGAAATGAAGAAAGGGTGGACTGAAGACACAGAGAGATATAAAGTCAGAAGAGACTGTCGACAGAGAGAGAGCTGAAGTCAGAGGGAGAACTGAAGGCAGGGTGATCTGATCACAGAAAGAGAACTGAATGCAGTTGGAGGAATGAAGACAGAGTGTGAAATGAAGAAAGGGTGGACTGACCACAGAAAGAGAACTGAATGCAGATGTAGTAATGAAGACAGAGAGAGAACTGAAGACAGGATGAACTGATCACAGAAAGAGAACTGAATGCAGATGGAGGAATGAAGACAGAGTGTGAAATGAAGAAAGGGTGGACTGATCACAGAAGGAGAACTGAATGCAGATGGAGTAATGAAGACAGAGGGAGAAATGAAGAAAGTGTGGACTGATCACAGAAAGAGAACTGCATGCAGATGGAGTAATGGAGACAGAGGGAGAAATGAAGAAAGGGTGGACTGATCACAGAAAGAGAACTGAATGCAGATGTAGTACTGAAGACAGAGAGTGAACTGAAGGCAGGGATAACTGATGACAGAAAGAGAACTGAATGCAGATGTAGTAATGAAGACAGAGAGAGAACTGAAGACAGGATGAACTGATCACAGAAAGAGAACTGAATGCAGATGGAGGAATGAAGACAGAGTGTGAAATGAAGAAAGGGTGGACTGATCACAGGAAGAGAACAGAATGCAGATGGAGTAATGAAGACAGAGGGAGAAATGAAGAAAGGGTGGACTGAAGACACAGTGAGATATAAAGTCAGAGGGAGACTGTCGACAGAGAGAGAGCTGAAGTCAGAGGGAGAACTGAAGGCAGGGTGAACTGATCACAGAAAGAGAGCTGAATGCAGATGTAGTATTGAAGACAGAGAGAGAACTGAAGGCAGGATGAACTGATCACAGAAAGGGAATTGAATGTAGATAGAGTAATGAAGACAGAGGGTGAAATGAAGAAAGGGTGGACTGATCACAGAAAGAGAACTGAATGCAGATGTAGTAATGAAGACAGAGAGAGAACTGAAGACAGAATGAACTGATCACAGAAAGGGAATTGAATGTTGATGGAGTAATGAAGACAGAGGGTGAAATGAAGAAAGGGTGGACTGATCACAGAAAGAGAACTGAATTCAGATGGAGTAATGAAGACAGAGGGAGAAATGAATAAAGGGTGGACTGAAGACACAGAGAGATCTAAAGTGAGATTGCGAATGTCGACAGAGAGAGAGCTGAAGTCAGAGGGAGAACTGATGGCAGGGTGAACTGATCACAGAAAGAGAACTGAATGCAGATGTAGTCATGAAGACAGAGGGAGAAATGAAGACTGGGTGAACTGATCGCAGAAAGTGATCTGAATGCAGATGTCGTAACGAAGACAGAGGGAGAAATGAAGAAAGGGTGGTCTGATCAGAGAAAGGGAACTGAATGCAGATTGAGAAATAAAGACAGAGGGCGTAATGAAGAAAGGGTGGACTGAAGACACAGAGAGATATAAAGTCAGAGGGAGACTGTCGACAGAGAGAGAGCTGAAGTCAGAGGGACAGCTGAAGGCAGTGTGAACTGATCACAGAAAGAGAACTGAATGCAGATGGAGTAATGAAGACAGAGGGAGAAATGAAGAAAGGGTGGACAGATCACAGGAGGAGAACTGAATGCAGAGTGAGAAATCAAGACAGAGGGCGAAATGAAGAAAGGGTGGACTGAAGACGCAGAGAGATCTAAAGTCAGAGAGAGACTGTCGACAGAGAGAGAGCTGAAGTCAGAGGGAGAACTGAAGGCAGAATGAACTGTTCACAGAAAGAGATCTGAATGCAGATGTAGTAATGAAGACAGAGAGAGAACTGAAGACAGGATGAACGGATCACAGAAAGAGAACTGAATGCAGATGGAGTAATGAAGACAGAGGGAGAAATGAAGAAAGGGTGGACTGATCACAGAAAGAGAACAGAATGCAGATGGTGTAATGAAGACTGAGGGAGAAATGAAGAAAGGGTGGACTGATCACTGAAAGAGAACTGAATGCAGATGGAGTAATGAAGACAGAGGGAGAAATGAAGAAAGGGTGGTCTGATCACAGAAAGGGAACTGAATGCAGATGGAGTAATGAAGATAGAGGGAGAAGTATGAAAGGGTGGACTGAAGACACAGAGGGATCTAATGTCAGAGGGAGAATGTCGACAGAGAGAGAACTGAAGTCAGTGAGAGAACTGAAGACATGGTGAACTGATCAAAGAAAGAGAACTGAACGCAGATGCAGTAATGAAGACAGAGGGAGAAATGAAGACTGGTGGACTGACCACAGAAAGTGAACTGAATGCAGATGGTGTAATGAAGACAAAGGGAGAAATGAAGAAAGGTTGGACTGAAGACACAGAGAGATCTTACGTCAGAGGGAAAGTATTGACAGAGACAGAGCTGAAGTCAGAGGGAGAACTGAAGAAAGGGTGGACTGAAGACACAGAGAGATATAAAGTCAGAGGGAGACTGTCGACAGAGAGAACTAAAGTCAGCAGGAGAACTGAAGACAGGATGAACTGATCACGGAAAGAGAACTGAATGCAGATGGAGTAATGATGACAGAGGGTGAAATGAAGAAAGGGTTTACTATTCACAGAAAGAGAACTGAATGCAGATGGAGTAATGAAGGCAGAGGGAGAAATGAAGAAAGTGTGGACTGATCACAGAAAGTGATCTGAATGCAGATGGAGTAATGAAGACAGAGGGAGAAATGAAGAAAGGGTGGACTGATCACAGAAAGAGAACTGAATGCAGATGTTGTACTGAAGACAGAGAGTGAACTGAAGGCAGGGTGAACTGATCACAGAAAGAGAACTGAATGCAGATGGAGTAATGAAGACAGAGGGACAAATAAAGAAAGGGTGGACTGATCACAGAAAGAGAACTGAATGCAGATTGAGAATACAAGTCAGAGGGAGAAATGAAGAAAGGGTGGACTGAAGACACAGAGAGATATAAAGTCAGAGGAGACTGTCGACAGAGAGAGAGCTGAAGTCAGAGGGAGAACTGAAGACAGGGTGAACTGATCACAGAAAGAGAACTGAATGCAGATGTAGTAATGAAGACAGAGAGAGAACTGAAGACAGGATGGATTGATCACAGAAAGAGAACTGAATGCAGATGGAGGAATGAAGACAGAGTGTGAAATGAAGAAAGGGTGGACTGATCACAGAAAGAGAACTGAATGCAGAAGGAGTAATGAAGACAGAGGGAGAAATGAAGAAAGTGTGGACTGATCACAGAAAGAGAACTGAATGCAGATGGAGTAATGAAGACAGAGGGAGAAATGAAGAAAGGGTGGACTGATGACACAGAGAGATATAAAGTCAGAGGGAGACTGTCGACAGAGAGAGAGCTGAAGTCAGAGGGAGAACTGAAGACAGGATGAACTGATCACAGAAAGAGAACTGAATGCAGATGTAGTAATGAAGACAGAGAGAGAACTGAAGACAGGATGAACTGATCACAGAAAGAGAACTGAATGCAGATGGGGGAATGAAGACAGAGGGTGAAATGAAGAAATTGTGGACTGATCACAGAAAGAGTACTGAATGCAGATGGAGTAATGAAGACAGAGGGAGAAATGAAGAAATTGTTGACTGATCACAGAAAGAGAACTGAATGCAAATGGAGCAATGAAGACAGAGGGAAAAATGAAGAAAGGGTGGACTGAAGACACAGAGAGATCTCAAGTCAGAGGGAGAATGTCGACAGAGAGAGAACTGAAGTCAGAGAGGGAAATGAAGACAGGGTGAACTGATCACAGAAAGAGAACTGAATGCAGATGGATTAAATATGACAGAGGGAGAAATGAAGAAAGGGTATACTGATCACAGAAAGAGAACTGAATGCAGATGTAGTAATGAAGACAGAGAGAGAACTGAAGTCACAGAGAGAACTGAAGACAGGGTGAACTGATCACAAAAAGAAAACTGAAGACAGATGGAGTATAGAAGACAGAGGGAGAAATGAAGACTGGGTGAACTGATCGCAGAAAGTGATCTGAATGCAGATGTAGTAACGAAGACAGAGGGAGAAATGAAAAAAGGGTGGTCTGATCAGAGAAGGGGAACTGAATGCAGATTGAGAAATCAGGACAGAGGGCGTAATGAAGAAAGGGTGGACTGAAGACACAGAGAGATATAAAGTCAGAGGGAGACTGTCGACAGGGAGAGAGCTGAAGTCAGAGGGAGAGCTGAAGGCAGTGTGAACTGATCACAGAAAGAGAACTGAATGCAGATGTAGTAATGAAGACAGAGAGAGAACTGAAGACTGGATGAACTGATCACAGAAAGAGAACTGAATGCAGATGGAGTAATGAAGACAGAGGGAGAAATGAAGAAAGGGTGGACTGATCACAGAAAGAGAACTGAATGCAGAGTGAGAAATCAAGACAGAGGGCGAAATGAAGAAAGGGTGGACTGAAGACACAGAGAGATCTAAAGTCAGAGGGAGACTGTCGACAGAGAGAGAGCTGAAGTCAGAGGGAGAACTGAAGGCAGAATGAACTGTTCACAGAAAGAGATCTGAATGCAGATGGAGCAATGAAGACAGAGGCAGAAATGAAGGAAGGGTGAACTGATCACAGAAACAGAACTTAATGCAGATGTAGTAATGAAGACAGAGGGGGAAATGAAGACAGGGTGGACTGATCACAGAAAGAGAACTGAATGCAGATGGAGTAATGAAGACAGAGGTAGAAATGAAGACAGGGTGGATTGAAGTCACAGAGAGATCTAAAGTCAGAGGGAAATTGTTGATAGAGAGAGAGCCGAAGTCAGAGGGAGAACTGAAGGAAGGGAGGACTGAAGACACAGAGAGATATCAAGTCAGAGGGAGACTGTCGACAGAGAGAACTGAAGTCAGAGGGGGAACTGAAGACAGGGTGAACTGATCACAAAAAGAGAACGGAAGACAGATGGAGTAATGAAGACAGAGAGATAACTGAAAACAGGACGAACTGATCACAGCAAGGGAACTGAATGCAGATGGTGTAATTAAGACAGAGGGAGATTTGAAGAAAGGGTGGACTGAAGACACAGAGAGATATAAAGTCAGAGGGAGACTGTCGACAGAGAGAACTGAAGTCAGAGGGGGAACTGAAGACAGGGTGAACTGATCGCAAAAAGAGAACAGAAGACAGATGGAGTAATGAAGACAGAGGGAGAAATGAAGAAAGAGAGGAATGATGGCACAGAGTGATCTAAAGTCAGAGGGAAACTGTTGACAGAGAGAGAGCTGAAGTCAGAGGGAGAACTGAAGGCAGGATGAACTGATCACAGAAAGAGAACTGAATGCAGATGTAGTAATGAAGACAGAGAGAGAACTGAAAACAGGATGAACTGATCACAGCAAGGGAACTGAATGCAGATGGAGTAATGAAGAGAGAGGGTGAAATAAGAAAGAGTGGAATGAAGACACAGAGAGATCTAAAGTCAGAGGGAGAATGTCGACAGAGAGGGAACTGAAGTCAGTGACATAACTGAAGACAGGGTGAACTGATCACAGAAAGAGAACTGAATGCAGGTGAAGCAATGAAGACAGAGGGAGAAATGAAGGAAGGGTGAACTGATCACAGAAAGAGAACTGAATGCAGATGGATTAAAGATGACAGAGGGAGAAATGAAGAAAGGGTATACTGATCACAGAAAGAGAACTGAATGCAGATGTAGTAATGAAGACAGAGAGAGAACTGAAGTCACAGAGAGAACTGAAGACAGGGTGAACTGATCACAAAAAGAAAACTGAAGACAGATGGAGTATAGAAGACAGAGGGAGAAATGAAGACTGGGTGAACTGATCGCAGAAAGTGATCTGAATGCAGATGTAGTAACGAAGACGGAGGGAGAAATGAAGAAAGGGTGGTCTGATCAGAGAAAGGGAACTGAATGCAGATTGAGAAATAAAGACAGAGGGCGTAATGAAGAAAGGGTGGACTGAAGACACAGAGAGATATAAAGTCAGAGGGAGACTGTCGACAGAGAGAGAGCTGAAGTCAGAGGGAGAGCTGAAGGCAGTGTGAACTGATCACAGAAAGAGAACTGAATGCAGATGTAGTAATGAAGACAGAGAGAGAACTGAAGACCGGATGAACTGATCACAGAAAGAGAACTGAATGCAGATGGAGTAATGAAGACAGAGGGAGAAATGAAGAAAGGGTGGACTGATCACAGAAAGAGAACTGAATGCAGAGTGAGAAATCAAGACAGAGGGCGAAATGAAGAAAGGGTGGACTGAAGACACAGAGAGATCTAAAGTCAGAGGGAGACTGTCGACAGAGAGAGAGCTAAAGTCAGAGGGAGAACTGAAGGCAGAATGAACTGTTCACAGAAAGAGATCTGAATGCAGATGGAGCAATGAAGACAGAGGAAGAAATGAAGGAAGGGTGAACTGATCACAGAAACAGAACTTAATGCAGATGTAGTAATGAAGACAGAGGGGGAAATGAAGACAGGGTGGACTGATCACAGAAAGTAAACTGAATGCAGATGGAGTAATGAAGACAGAGGTAGAAATGAAGACAGGGTGGATTGAAGTCACAGAGAGATCTAAAGTCAGAGGGAAATTGTTGACAGAGAGAGAGCCGAAGTCAGAGGGAGAACTGAAGGAAGGGAGGACTGAAGACACAGAGAGATATAAAGTCAGAGGGAGACTGTCGACAGAGAGAACTGAAGTCAGAGGGGGAACTGAAGACAGGGTGAACTGATCACAAAAAGAGAACTGAAGACAGATGGAGTAATGAAGACAGAGAGATAACTGAAAACAGGACGAATTGATCACAGCAAGGGAACTGAATGCAGATGGAGTAATTAAGACAGAGGGAGATTTGAAGAAAGGGTGGACTGAAGACACAGAGAGATATAAAGTCAGAGGGAGACTGTCGACAGAGAGAACTGAAGTCAGAGGGGGAACTGAAGACAGGGTGAACTGATCGCAAAAAGAGAACAGAAGACAGATGGAGTAATGAAGACAGAGGGAGAAATGAAGAAAGAGAGGAATGATGGCACAGAGTGATCTAAAGTCAGGGGGAAACTGTTGACAGAGAGAGAGCTGAAGACAGAGGGAGAACTGAAGGCAGGATGAACTGATCACAGAAAGAGAACTGAATGCAGATGTAGCAATGAAGACAGAGAGAGAACAGAAAACAGGATGAACTGATCACAGCAAGGGAACTGAATGCAGATGGAGTAATGAAGACAGAGGGAGAAATGAAGAAAGGGTTCACTGATCACTGAAAGAGAACTGAATGCAGATGGAGTAATGAAGAGAGAGGGTGAAATAAGAAAGGGTGGAATGAAGACACAGAGAGATCTAAAGTCAGAGGGAGAATGTCGACAGAGAGAGAACTGAAGTCAGTGACATAACTGAAGACAGGGTGAACTGATCACAGAAAGAGAACTGAATGCAGATGGAGCAATGAAGACAGAGGGAGAAATGAAGGAAGGGTGAACTGATCACAGAAAGAGAACTTAATGCAGATGTCGTAATGAAGACAGAGGGAGAAATGAAGGAAGGGTGAACTGATCACAGAAAGAGAACTTAATGCAGATGTAGTAATGAAGACAGAGAGAGAACTGAAAACAGGATGAACTGATCACAGCAAGGGAACTGAATGCAGATGGAGTAATGAAGACAGAGGGAGAAATGAAGAAAGGGTTCACTGATCATTGAAAGAGAACTGAATGCAGATGGAGTAATGAAGACAGAGGGAGAAATGAAGAAAGGGTGGACTGAAGGCACAGAGAGATATAAAGTCAGAGGGAGACAGTCGACAGAGAGAACTGAAGTCAGAGGGGGAACTGAAGACAGGGTGAACTGATCACAAAAAGAGAACTGAAGACAGATGGAGTAATGAAGACAGAGAGAGAACTGAAAACAGGATGAACTGATCACAGCAAGGGAACTGAATGCAGATGGAGTAATGAAGACAGAGGAAGAAATGAAGAAAGGGTGGACAGATCACAGAAAGAGAACAGAATGCAGATGGAGTAATGAAGACAGAGGGAGAAATGAAGAAAGGGTTCACTGATCACTGAAATAGAACTGAATGCAGATGGAGTAATGAAGACAGAGGGAGAAATAAGAAAGGGTGGATTGATCACAGAAAGAGAACTGAATGCAGAGTGAGAAATCAAGACAGAGGGCGAAATGAAGAAAGGGTGGACTGAAGACACAGAGAGATCTGAAGTCAGAGGGAGAATGTCGACAGATATAGAACTTTTTTTAGTTTAGAGATACAGCACTGAAACAGGCCCTTCGGCCCACCGAGTCTGTGCCGACATTCAACCACCCATTTATACTAATGCTACACGAATCCCATATTCGAATAACATCCCCACCTGTCCCTATATATTTCCCTACCACCTACCAATACTAGGGTCAATTTATAATGGCCAATTAACCTATCAAACTGCAAGTCTTCGGCATGTGGGAGGAAACCGGAGCACCCGGAAGAAACCCACGCAGACACAGGGAGAACTTGCAAACTCCGCACAGGCAGTACCCAGAATCGAACCCGGGTCCCCGGAGCTGTGAGGCTGCAGTGCTAACCACTGTGCCACTGTGCCGCCCTGAAGTCAGTGAGAGAACTGAAGACAGGGTGAACTGATCACAGAAAGAGAAATGAATGCAGATGGAGCAATGAAGATATAGGGAGAAATGAAGGAAGGGTGAACTGATCACAGAAAGAGAACTTAATGCAGATGTAGTAATGAAGACAGAGGGAGAAATGAAGACAGGGTGGACTGATCACAGAAAGTGAACTGACTGCAGATGGAGTAATGAAGACAGAGGGAGAAAAGAAGAAAGGGTGGACTGAAGAAACAGAGAGATCGAAAGTCAGAGGGAAATTGTTGACAGAGAGAGAGCCGAAGTCAGAGGGAGAACTGAAGGAAGGGTGGACTGAAGACACAGAGAGATATAAAGTCAGAGGGAGAACTGAAGACAGGGTGAACAGATCACAAAAAGAGAACTGAAGACGGATGGAGTAATGAAGACAGAGAGAGAAATGAAGAAAGGTGGGACTGATCGCAGAAATTGAACTGAATGCAGATGGAGTAATGAAGACAGAGGGAGAAATGAAGAAAGGGTGGGCTGATCACTGAAAGAGAACTGAATGCAGATGAAGTAATGAAGATAGAGGGAGAAATAAGAAAGGGTGGACTGAAGACACAGATGGATCTAAAATCAGAGGGAGAAGGTCGACAGAGAGGAAGAGCTGAAGTCAGAGGGAGAACTGAAGGCAGGATGAACTGATCACAGAAAGAGAACTGAATGCAGATGTAGTAATGAAGACAAAGGGAGAAATGAAGAAAGGGTGGACTGATCACAGAAAGAGAACTGAATGCAGATGGAGTAATGAAGACAGAGGGAGAAATGAAGAAAGGGTGGACTTATCACTGAAAGAGAACTGAATGCAAATGGAGTAATGAAGACAGAGGGAGAAATAAGAAAGAGTAAACTGATCACAGAAAGAGAACTGAATGCAGATAAAGTAATGAAGAGAGAGAGAGAAGTGAAAAAAGGGTAAACTGATCACAGAAAGAGAACTGAATGCAGATGGAGTAATGAAGACAGAGGGAAAAGTGAAGACAGGGTGAACTGATCACAGAAAGAGAACTGAATGCAGATGGAGTAATGAAAACAGAGTGATAAATGAAGAAAGGGTGGACTGAAGGCAGACAGAGATCTAAAGTCAGATGGTGACTGCTGACAGAGAGAGAGCTGAAGTCAGAGGGAGAAATGAAGACAGGGTGAACAGATCACAAAAAGAGAACTGAATGCAGATGTAGTAATGTAGACAGAGAGAACTGAAGACAGGATGAACTGATCACAGAAAGAGAACTGAATGCAGATGGATTAATGAAGACAGAGGGAGAAATGAAGAAAGGGTGGTCTGATCACAGAAAGGGAACTGAATGCAGATGGAGTAAAGTTGACAGAGGTAGAAATGAAGAAAGGGTGGACTGATCACAGAAAGAGAACTGAATGCAGATGGAGTAATGAAGACAGAGGGAGAAATGAAGAAAGTGTTGACTGAAGTCACAGAGAGATCTCAAGTCAGAGGGGAAAAATCGACAGAGAGAGAACTGAAATCAGAGAGAGAACTGAAGACAGGGTGAACTGATCACAGAAAGAGAACTGAATGCAGATGGAGTAAATATGACAGAGGTAGAAATGAAGACAGGGTGAACTGATCACAGAAAGAGAACAGAATGCAGATGGAGTAATGAAGACAGAGGGAGAAATGAAGAAAGGGTGGACTGATCACAGAAAGAGAACTGAAAGCCGATGGAGTAATGAAGACAGAGTGAGAAATGAAGAAATGCTGGCCTGAAGACACAGAGAGACATAAAGTCAGAGGGAGACTGTCGACAGAGAGAGAGCTGACGTCAGAGGGAGAACTGAAGGCAGGATGAACTGAACACAGAAAGAGAACTGAATGCAGATGTAGTAATGAAGACAGAGGGAGAAATGAAGACTGGGTGAACTGATCGCAGAAAGTGATCTGAATGCAGATGTAGTAACGAAGACAGAGGGAGAAATGAAGAAAGGGTGGTCTGATCAGAGAAAGGGAACTGAATGCAGATTGAGAAATCAAGACAGAGGGCGTAATGAAGAAAGGGTGGACTGAAGACACAGAGAGATATAAAGTCAGAGGGAGTCTGTCGACAGAGAGTACTAAAGTCAGCAGGAGAACTGAAGACAGGATGAACTGATCACGGAAAGAGAACTGAATGCAGATGGAGTAATGAAGACAGAGGGTGAAATGAAGAAAGGGTTTACTATTCACAGAAAGAGAACTGAATGCAGATGGAGTAATGAAGGCAGAGGGAGAAATGAAGAAAGTGTGGACTGATCACAGAAAGAGATCTGAATGCAGATGGAGTAATGAAGACAGAGGGAGAAATGAAGAAAGGGTGGACTGATCACAGAAAGAGAACTGAATGCAGATGTTGTACTGAAGACAGAGAGTGAACTGAAGGCAGGGTGAACTGATCACAGAAAGAGAACTGAATGCAGATGGAGTAATGAAGACAGAGGGACAAATAAAGAAAGGGTGGACTGATCACAGAAAGAGAACTGAATGCAGATTGAGAAATCAAGTCAGAGGGAGAAATGAAGAAAGGGTGGACTGAAGACACAGAGAGATATAAAGTCAGAGGAGACTGTCGACAGAGAGAGAGCTGAAGTCAGAGGGAGAACTGAAGACAGGGTGAACTGATCACAGAAAGAGAACTGAATGCAGGTGTAGTAATGAAGACAGAGAGAGAACTGAAGACAGGATGAATTGATCACAGAAAGAGAACTGAATGCAGATGGAGGAATGAAGACAGAGTGTGAAATGAAGAAAGGGTGGACTGATCACAGAAAGAGAACTGAATGCAGAAGGAGTAATGAAGACAGAGGGAGAAATGAAGAAAGTGTGGACTGATCACAGAAAGAGAACTGAATGCAGATGGAGTAATGAAGACAGAGGGAGAAATGAAGACAGTATGAACTGATCACAGAAAGAGAACTGAATGCAGATGGGGGAATGAAGACAGAGGGTGAAATGAAGAAATTGTGGACTGATCACAGAAAGAGTACTGAATGCAGATGGAGTAATGAAGACAGAGGGAGAAATGAAGAAATTGTTGACTGATCACAGAAAGAGAACTGAATGCAGATGGAGCAATGAAGACAGAGGGAAAAATGAAGAAAGGGTGGACTGAAGACACAGAGAGATCTCAAGTCAGAGGGAGAATGTCGACAGAGAGAGAACTGAAGTCAGAGAGGGAACTGAAGACAGGGTGAACTGATCACAGAAAGAGAACTGAATGCAGATGGATTAAAGATGACAGAGGGAGAAATGAAGAAAGGGTATACTGATCACAGAAAGAGAACTGAATGCAGATGTAGTAATGAAGACAGAGAGAGAACTGAAGTCACAGAGAGAACTGAAGACAGGGTGAACTGATCACAAAAAGAAAACTGAAGACAGATGGAGTATAGAAGACAGAGGGAGAAATGAAGACTGGGTGAACTGATCGCAGAAAGTGATCTGAATGCAGATGTAGTAACGAAGACAGAGGGAGAAATGAAGAAAGGGTGGTCTGATCAGAGAAGGGGAACTGAATGCAGATTGAGAAATCAGGACAGAGGGCGTAATGAAGAAAGGGTGGACTGAAGACACAGAGAGATATAAAGTCAGAGGGAGACTGTCGATAGAGAGAGATCTGAAGTCAGAGGGAGAGCTGAAGGCAGTGTGAACTGATCACAGAAAGAGAACTGAATGCAGATGTAGTAATGAAGACAGAGAGAGAACTGAAGACCGGATGAACTGATCACAGAAAGAGAACTGAATGCAGATGGAGTAATGAAGACAGAGGGAGAAATGAAGAAAGGGTGGACTGATCACAGAAAGAGAACTGAATGCAGAGTGAGAAATGAAGACAGAGGGCGAAATGAAGAAAGGGTGGACTGAAGACACAGAGAGATCTAAAGTCAGAGGGAGACTGTCGACAGAGAGAGAGCTGAAGTCAGATGGAGAGCTGAAGGCAGTGTGAACTGATCACAGAAAGAGATCTGAATGCAGATGGAGCAATGAAGACAGAGGCAGAAATGAAGGAAGGGTGAACTGACCACAGAAACAGAACTTAATGCAGATGTAGTAATGAAGATAGAGGGGGAAATGAGGACAGGGTGGACTGATCACAGAAAGAGAACTGAATGCAGACGGAGTAATGAAGACAGAGAGATAACTGAAAACAGGACGAACTGATCACAGCAAGGGAACTGAATGCAGATGGAGTAATTAAGACAGAGGGAGATTTGAAGAAAGGGTGGACTGAAGACACAGAGAGATATAAAGTCAGAGGGAGACTGTCGACAGAGAGAACTGAAGTCAGAGGGGGAACTGAAGACAGGGTGAACTGATCGCAAAAAGAGAACAGAAGACAGATGGAGTAATGAAGACAGAGGGAGAAATGAAGAAAGAGAGGAATGATGGCACAGAGTGATCTAAAGTCAGAGGGAAACTGTTGACAGAGAGAGAGCTGAAGTCAGAGGGAGAACTGAAGGCAGGATGAACTGATCACAGAAAGAGAACTGAATGCAGATGTAGTAATGAAGACAGAGAGAGAACTGAAAACAGGATGAACTGATCACAGCAAGGGAACTGAATGCAGATGGAGTAATGAAGACAGAGGGAGAAATGAAGAAAGGGTTCACTGATCACTGAAAGAGAACTGAATGCAGATGGAGTAATGAAGAGAGAGGGTGAAATAAGAAAGAGTGGAATGAAGACACAGAGAGATCTGAAGTCAGAGGGAGAATGTCGACAGAGAGGGAACTGAAGTCAGTGACATAACTGAAGACAGGGTGAACTGATCACAGAAAGAGAACTGAATGCAGATGAAGCAATGAAGACAGAGGGAGAAATGAAGGAAGGGTGAACTGATCACAGAAAGAGAACTGAATGCAGATGGATTAAAGATGACAGAGGGAGAAATGAAGAAAGGGTATGCTGATCACAGAAAGAGAACTGAATGCAGATGTAGTAATGAAGACAGAGAGAGAACTGAAGTCACAGAGAGAACTGAAGACAGGGTGAACTGATCACAAAAAGAAAACTGAAGACAGATGGAGTATAGAAGACAGAGGGAGAAATGAAGACTGGGTGAACTGATCGCAGAAAGTGATCTGAATGCAGATGTAGTAACGAAGACAGAGGGAGAAATGAAGAAAGGGTGGTCTGATCAGAGAAAGGGAACTGAATGCAGATTGAGAAATCAAGACAGAGGGCGTAATGAAGAAAGGGTGGACTGAAGACACAGAGAGATATAAAGTCAGAGGGAGACTGTCGACAGAGAGAGAGCTGAAGTCAGAGGGAGAGCTGAAGGCAGTGTGAACTGATCACAGAAAGAGAACTGAATGCAGATGTAGTAATGAAGACAGAGAGAGAACTGAAGACTGGATGAACTGATCACAGAAAGAGAACTGAATGCAGATGGAGTAATGAAGACAGAGGGAGAAATGAAGAAAGGGTGGACTGATCACAGAAAGAGAACTGAATGCAGAGTGAGAAATCAAGACAGAGGGCGAAATGAAGAAAGGGTGGACTGAAGACACAGAGAGATCTAAAGTCAGAGGGAGACTGTCGACAGAGAGAGAGCTGAAGTCAGAGGGAGAACTGAAGGCAGAATGAACTGTTCACAGAAAGAGATCTGAATGCAGATGGAGCAATGAAGACAGAGGAAGAAATGAAGGAAGGGTGAACTGATCACAGAAACAGAACTTAATGCAGATGTAGTAATGAAGACAGAGGGGGAAATGAAGACAGGGTGGACTGATCACAGAAAGTGAACTGAATGCAGATGGAGTAATGAAGACAGAGGTAGAAATGAAGACAGGGTGGATTGAAGTCACAGAGAGATCTAAAGTCAGAGGGAAATTGTTGACAGAGAGAGAGCCGAAGTCAGAGGGAGAACTGAAGGAAGGGAGGACTGAAGACACAGAGAGATATAAAGTCAGAGGGAGACTGTCGACAGAGAGAACTGAAGTCAGAGGGGGAACTGAAGACAGGGTGAACTGATCACAAAAAGAGAACTGAAGACAGATGGAGTAATGAAGACAGAGAGATAACTGAAAACAGGACGAACTGATCACAGCAAGGGAACTGAATGCAGATGGAGTAATTAAGACAGAGGGAGATTTGAAGAAAGGGTGGACTGAAGACACAGAGAGATATAAAGTCAGAGGGAGACTGTCGACAGAGAGAACTGAAGTCAGAGGGGGAACTGAAGACAGGGTGAACTGATCGCAAAAAGAGAACAGAAGACAGATGGAGTAATGAAGACAGAGGGAGAAATGAAGAAAGAGAGGAATGATGGCACAGAGTGATCTAAAGTCAGAGGGAAACTGTTGACAGAGAGAGAGCTGAAGTCAGAGGGAGAACTGAAGGCAGGATGAACTGATCACAGAAAGAGAACTGAATGCAGATGTAGTAATGAAGACAGAGAGAGAACTGAAAACAGGATGAACTGATCACAGAAAGGGAACTGAATGCAGATGGAGTAATGAAGACAGAGGGAGAAATGAAGAAAGGGTTCACTGATCACTGAAAGAGAACTGAATGCAGATGGAGTAATGAAGAGAGAGGGTGAAATAAGAAAGGGTGGAATGAAGACACAGAGAGATCTAAAGTCAGAGGGAGAATGTCGACAGAGAGAGAACTGAAGTCAGTGACATAACTGAAGACAGGGTGAACTGATCACAGAAAGAGAACTGAATGCAGATGGAGCAATGAAGACAGAGGGAGAAATGAAGGAAGGGTGAACTGATCACAGAAAGAGAACTTAATGCAGATGTCGTAATGAAGACAGAGGGAGAAATGAAGGAAGGGTGAACTGATCACAGAAAGAGAACTTAATGCAGATGTAGTAATGAAGACAGAGAGAGAACTGAAAACAGGATGAACTGATCACAGCAAGGGAACTGAATGCAGATGGAGTAATGAAGACAGAGGGAGAAATGAAGAAAGGGTTCACTGATCACTGAAAGAGAACTGAATGCAGATGGAGTAATGAAGACAGAGGGAGAAATGAAGAAAGGGTGGACTGAAGGCACAGAGAGATATAAAGTCAGAGGGAGACAGTCGACAGGGAGAACTGAAGTCAGAGGGGGAACTGAAGACAGGGTGAACTGATCACAAAAAGAGAACAAAAGACAGATGGAGTAATGAAGACAGAGAGAGAACTGAAAACAGGATGAACTGATCACAGCAAGGGAACTGAATGCAGATGGAGTAATGAAGACAGAGGAAGAAATGAAGAAAGGGTGGACAGATCACAGAAAGAGAACAGAATGCAGATGGAGTAATGAAGACAGAGGGAGAAATAAGAAAGGGTGGATTGAAGACACAGAGAGATCTGAAGTCAGAGGGAGAATGTCGACAGATATAGAACTTTTTTTAGTTTAGAGATACAGCACTGAAACAGGCCCTTCGGCCCACCGAGTCTGTGCCGACCATCAACCACCCATTTATACTAATCCTACACGAATCCCATATTCGAATAACATCCCCACCTGTCCCTATATATTTCCCTACCACCTACCAATACTAGGGTCAATTTATAATGGCCAATTAACCTATCAACCTGCAAGTCTTGGGCATGTGGGAGGAAACCGGAGCACCCGGAAGAAACCCACGCAGACACAGGGAGAACTTGCAAACTCCGCACAGGCAGTACCCAGAATCGAACCCGGGTCCCCGGAGCTGTGAGGCTGCAGTGCTAACCACTGTGCCACTGTGCCGCCCTGAAGTCAGTGAGAGAACTGAAGACAGGGTGAACTGATCACAGAAAGAGAAATGAATGCAGATGGAGCAATGAAGATATAGGGAGAAATGAAGGAAGGCTGAACTGATCACAGAAAGAGAACTTAATGCAGATGTAGTAATGAAGACAGAGGGAGAAATGAAGACAGGGTGGACTGATCACAGAAAGTGAACTGACTGCAGATGGAGTAATGAAGACAGAGGGAGAAAAGAAGAAAGGGTGGACTGAAGACACAGAGGGATCTAAAGTCAGAGGGAGAAGTTCGACAGAGAGAGAGCTGAAGTCAGAGGGAGAACTAAAGGCAGGATGAACTGATCACAGAAAGAGAACTGAATGCAGATGTAGTAATGTAGACAGAGAGAACTGAAGACAGGATGAACTGATCACAGAAAGAGAACTGAATGCAGATGGATTAATGAAGACAGAGGGAGAAATGAAGAAAGGGTGGACTTATCACTGAAAGAGAACTGAATGCAAATGGAGTAATGAAGACAGAGGGAGAAGTGAAGACAGGGTGAACTGAACACAGAAAGAGAACTGAATGCAGATTGAGAAATCAGGACAGAGGGCGTAATGAAGAAAGGGTGGACTGAAGACACAGAGAGATATAAAGTCAAAGGGAGACTGTCGATAGAGAGAGAGCTGAAGTCGGAGGGAGAGCTGAAGGCAGGATGAACTGAACACAGAAAGAGAACTGAATGCAGATGTAGTAATGAAGACAGAGGGAGAAATGAAGACTGGGTGAACTGATCGCTTAAAGTGATCTGAATGCAGATGTAGTAACGAAGACAGAGGGAGAAATGAAGAAAGGGTGGTCTGATCAGAGAAAGGGAACTGAATGCAGATTGAGAAATCAAGACAGAGGGCGTAATGAAGAAAGGGTGGACTGAAGACACAGAGAGATATAATGTCAGAGGGAGACTATCGACAGAGAGAGAGCTGAAGTCAGAGGGAGAGCTGAAGGCAGTGTGAACTGATCACAGAAAGAGAACTGAATGCAGATGTAGTAATGAAGACAGAGAGAGAACTGAAGACCGGATGAACTGATCATAGAAAAAGAACTGAATGCAGATGGAGTAATGAAGACAGAGGGAGAAATGAAGAAAGGGTGGACTGATCACAGAAGGAGAACTGAATGCAGATGGAGTAATGAAGACAGAGGGAGAAATGAAGAAAGGGTGGACTGATCACAGGAGGAGAACTGAATGCAGAGTGAGAAATCAAGAGAGAGGGCGAAATGAAGAAAGGGTGGACTGAAGACGCAGAGAGATCTAAAGTCAGAGAGAGACTGTCGACAGAGAGAGAGCTGAAGTCAGAGGGAGAACTGAAGGCAGAATGAACTGTTCACAGAAAGAGATCTGAATGCAGATGTAGTAATGAAGACAGAGAGAACTGAAGACAGGATGAACTGATCACAGAAAGAGAACTGAATGCAGATGGAGTAATGAAGACAGAGGGAGAAATGAAGAAAGGGTGGACTGATCACAGAAAGAGAACAGAATGCAGATGGTGTAATGAAGACTGAGGGAGAAATGAAGAAAGGGTGGACTGATCACTGAAAGAGAACTGAATGCAGATGGAGTAATGAAGACAGAGGGAGAAATGAAGAAAGGGTGGTCTGATCACAGAAAGGGAACTGAATGCAGATGGAGTAATGAAGATAGAGGGAGAAGTATGAAAGGGTGGACTGAAGACACAGAGGGATCTAAAGTCAGAGGGAGAATGTCGACAGAGAGAGAACTGAAGTCAGTGAGAGAACTGAAGACAGGGTGAACTGATCAAAGAAAGAGAACTGAACGCAGATGTAGTAATGAAGACAGAGGGAGAAATGAAGACTGGTGGACTGATCACAGAAAGTGAACTGAATGCAAATGGTGTAGTGAAGACAAAGGGAGAAATGAAGAAAGGTTGGACTGAAGACACGGAGAGATCTTACGTCAGAGGGAAAGTATTGACAGAGACAGAGCTGAAGTCACAGGGAGAACTGAAGAAAGGGTGGACTGAAGACACAAAGAGATATAAAGTCAGAGGGAGACTGTCGACAGAGAGAACTAAAGTCAGCAGGAGAACTGAAGACAGGATGAACTGATCACGGAAAGAGAACTGAATGCAGATGGAGTAATGAAGACAGAGGGTGAAATGAAGAAAGGGTTTACTATTCACAGAAAGAGAACTGAATGCAGATGGAGTAATGAAGGCAGAGGGAGAAATGAAGAAAGTGTGGACTGATCACAGAAAGAGATCTGAATGCAGATGGAGTAATGAAGACAGAGGGAGAAATGAAGAAAGGGTGGACTGATCACAGAAAGAGAACTGAATGCAGATGTTGTACTGAAGACAGAGAGTGAACTGAAGGCAGGGTGAACTGATCACAGAAAGAGAACTGAATGCAGATGGAGTAATGAAGACAGAGGGACAAATAAAGAAAGGGTGGACTGATCACAGAAAGAGAACTGAATGCAGATTGAGAAATCAAGTCAGAGGGAGAAATGAAGAAAGGGTGGACTGAAGACACAGAGAGATATAAAGTCAGAGGAGACTGTCGACAGAGAGAGAGCTGAAGTCAGAGGGAGAACTGAAGACAGGGTGAACTGATCACAGAAAGAGAACTGAATGCAGGTGTAGTAATGAAGACAGAGAGAGAACTGAAGACAGGATGAATTGATCACAGAAAGAGAACTGAATGCAGATGGAGGAATGAAGACAGAGTGTGAAATGAAGAAAGGGTGGACTGATCACAGAAAGAGAACTGAATGCAGAAGGAGTAATGAAGACAGATGGAGAAATGAAGAAAGTGTGGACTGATCACAGAAAGAGAACTGAATGCAGATGGAGTAATGAAGACAGAGGGAGAAATGAAGACAGGATGAACTGATCACAGAAAGAGAACTGAATGCAGATGGGGGAATGAAGACAGAGGGTGAAATGAAGAAATTGTGGACTGATCACAGAAAGAGTACTGAATGCAGATGGAGTAATGAAGACAGAGGGAGAAATGAAGAAATTGTTGACTGATCACAGAAAGAGAACTGAATGCAGATGGAGCAATGAAGACAGAGGGAAAAATGAAGAAAGGGTGGACTGAAGACACAGAGAGATCTCAAGTCAGAGGGAGAATGTCGACAGAGAGAGAACTGAAGTCAGAGAGGGAACTGAAGACAGGGTGAACTGATCACAGAAAGAGAACTGAATGCAGATGGATTAAAGATGACAGAGGGAGAAATGAAGAAAGGGTATACTGATCACAGAAAGAGAACTGAATGCAGATGTAGTAATGAAGACAGAGAGAGAACTGAAGTCACAGAGAGAACTGAAGACAGGGTGAACTGATCACAAAAAGAAAACTGAAGACAGATGGAGTATAGAAGACAGAGGGAGAAATGAAGACTGGGTGAACTGATCGCAGAAAGTGATCTGAATGCAGATGTAGTAACGAAGACAGAGGGAGAAATGAAGAAAGGGTGGTCTGATCAGAGAAGGGGAACTGAATGCAGATTGAGAAATCAGGACAGAGGGCGTAATGAAGAAAGGGTGGACTGAAGACACAGAGAGATATAAAGTCAGAGGGAGACTGTCGATAGAGAGAGATCTGAAGTCAGAGGGAGAGCTGAAGGCAGTGTGAACTGATCACAGAAAGAGAACTGAATGCAGATGTAGTAATGAAGACAGAGAGAGAACTGAAGACCGGATGAACTGATCACAGAAAGAGAACTGAATGCAGATGGAGTAATGAAGACAGAGGGAGAAATGAAGAAAGGGTGGACTGATCACAGAAAGAGAACTGAATGCAGAGTGAGAAATGAAGACAGAGGGCGAAATGAAGAAAGGGTGGACTGAAGACACAGAGAGATCTAAAGTCAGAGGGAGACTGTCGACAGAGAGAGAGCTGAAGTCAGATGGAGAGCTGAAGGCAGTGTGAACTGATCACAGAAAGAGATCTGAATGCAGATGGAGCAATGAAGACAGAGGCAGAAATGAAGGAAGGGTGAACTGACCACAGAAACAGAACTTAATGCAGATGTAGTAATGAAGATAGAGGGGGAAATGAGGACAGGGTGGACTGATCACAGAAAGAGAACTGAATGCAGACGGAGTAATGAAGACAGAGAGATAACTGAAAACAGGACGAACTGATCACAGCAAGGGAACTGAAGGCAGATGGAGTAATTAAGACAGAGGGAGATTTGAAGAAAGGGTGGACTGAAGACACAGAGAGATATAAAGTCAGAGGGAGACTGTCGACAGAGAGAACTGAAGTCAGAGGGGGAACTGAAGACAGGGTGAACTGATCGCAAAAAGAGAACAGAAGACAGATGGAGTAATGAAGACAGAGGGAGAAATGAAGAAAGAGAGGAATGATGGCACAGAGTGATCTAAAGTCAGAGGGAAACTGTTGACAGAGAGAGAGCTGAAGTCAGAGGGAGAACTGAAGGCAGGATGAACTGATCACAGAAAGAGAACTGAATGCAGATGTAGTAATGAAGACAGAGAGAGAACTGAAAACAGGATGAACTGATCACAGCAAGGGAACTGAATGCAGATGGAGTAATGAAGACAGAGGGAGAAATGAAGAAAGGGTTCACTGATCACTGAAAGAGAACTGAATGCAGATGGAGTAATGAAGAGAGAGGGTGAAATAAGAAAGAGTGGAATGAAGACACAGAGAGATCTGAAGTCAGAGGGAGAATGTCGACAGAGAGGGAACTGAAGTCAGTGACATAACTGAAGACAGGGTGAACTGATCACAGAAAGAGAACTGAATGCAGATGAAGCAATGAAGACAGAGGGAGAAATGAAGGAAGGGTGAACTGATCACAGAAAGAGAACTGAATGCAGATGGATTAAAGATGACAGAGGGAGAAATGAAGAAAGGGTATACTGATCACAGAAAGAGAACTGAATGCAGATGTAGTAATGAAGACAGAGAGAGAACTGAAGTCACAGAGAGAACTGAAGACAGGGTGAACTGATCACAAAAAGAAAACTGAAGACAGATGGAGTATAGAAGACAGAGGGAGAAATGAAGACTGGGTGAACTGATCGCAGAAAGTGATCTGAATGCAGATGTAGTAACGAAGACAGAGGGAGAAATGAAGAAAGGGTGGTCTGATCAGAGAAAGGGAACTGAATGCAGATTGAGAAATCAAGACAGAGGGCGTAATGAAGAAAGGGTGGACTGAAGACACAGAGAGATATAAAGTCAGAGGGAGACTGTCGACAGAGAGAGAGCTGAAGTCGGAGGGAGAGCTGAAGGCAGTGTGAACTGATCACAGAAAGAGAACTGAATGCAGATGTAGTAATGAAGACAGAGAGAGAACTGAAGACTGGATGAACTGATCACAGAAAGAGAACTGAATGCAGATGGAGTAATGAAGACAGAGGGAGAAATGAAGAAAGGGTGGACTGATCACAGAAAGAGAACTGAATGCAGAGTGAGAAATCAAGACAGAGGGCGAAATGAAGAAAGGGTGGACTGAAGACACAGAGAGATCTAAAGTCAGAGGGAGACTGTCGACAGAGAGAGAGCTGAAGTCAGAGGGAGAACTGAAGGCAGAATGAACTGTTCACAGAAAGAGATCTGAATGCAGATGGAGCAATGAAGACAGAGGAAGAAATGAAGGAAGGGTGAACTGATCACAGAAACAGAACTTAATGCAGATGTAGTAATGAAGACAGAGGGGGAAATGAAGACAGGGTGGACTGATCACAGAAAGTGAACTGAATGCAGATGGAGTAATGAAGACAGAGGTAGAAATGAAGACAGGGTGGATTGAAGTCACAGAGAGATCTAAAGTCAGAGGGAAATTGTTGACAGAGAGAGAGCCGAAGTCAGAGGGAGAACTGAAGGAAGGGAGGACTGAAGACACAGAGAGATATAAAGTCAGAGGGAGACTGTCGACAGAGAGAACTGAAGTCAGAGGGGGAACTGAAGACAGGGTGAACTGATCACAAAAAGAGAACTGAAGACAGATGGAGTAATGAAGACAGAGAGATAACTGAAAACAGGACGAACTGATCACAGCAAGGGAACTGAATGCAGATGGAGTAATTAAGACAGAGGGAGATTTGAAGAAAGGGTGGACTGAAGACACAGAGAGATATAAAGTCAGAGGGAGACTGTCGACAGAGAGAACTGAAGTCAGAGGGGGAACTGAAGACAGGGTGAACTGATCGCAAAAAGAGAACAGAAGACAGATGGAGTAATGAAGACAGAGGGAGAAATGAAGAAAGAGAGGAATGATGGCACAGAGTGATCTAAAGTCAGAGGGAAACTGTTGACAGAGAGAGAGCTGAAGTCAGAGGGAGAACTGAAGGCAGGATGAACTGATCACAGAAAGAGAACTGAATGCAGATGTAGTAATGAAGACAGAGAGAGAACTGAAAACAGGATGAACTGATCACAGCAAGGGAACTGAATGCAGATGGAGTAATGAAGACAGAGGGAGAAATGAAGAAAGGGTTCACTGATCACTGAAAGAGAACTGAATGCTGATGGAGTAATGAAGAGAGAGGGTGAAATAAGAAAGGGTGGAATGAAGACACAGAGAGATCTAAAGTCAGAGGGAGAATGTCGACAGAGAGAGAACTGAAGTCAGTGACATAACTGAAGACAGGGTGAACTGATCACAGAAAGAGAACTGAATGCAGATGGAGCAATAAAGACAGAGGGAGAAATGAAGGAAGGGTGAACTGATCACAGAAAGAGAACTTAATGCAGATGTCGTAATGAAGACAGAGGGAGAAATGAAGGAAGGGTGAACTGATCACAGAAAGAGAACTTAATGCAGATGTAGTAATGAAGACAGAGAGAGAACTGAAAACAGGATGAACTGATCACAGCAAGGGAACTGAATGCAGATGGAGTAATGAAGACAGAGGGAGAAATGAAGAAAGGGTTCACTGATCACTGAAAGAGAACTGAATGCAGATGGAGTAATGAAGACAGAGGGAGAAATGAAGAAAGGGTGGACTGAAGGCACAGAGAGATATAAAGTCAGAGGGAGACAGTCGACAGGGAGAACTGAAGTCAGAGGGGGAACTGAAGACAGGGTGAACTGATCACAAAAAGAGAACAAAAGACAGATGGAGTAATGAAGACAGAGGAAGAAATGAAGAAAGGGTGGACAGATCACAGAAAGAGAACAGAATGCAGATGGAGTAATGAAGACAGAGGGAGAAATGAAGAAAGGGTTCACTGATCACTGAAATAGAACTGAATGCAGATGGAGTAATGAAGACAGAGGGAGAAATAAGAAAGGGTGGATTGAAGACACAGAGAGATCTGAAGTCAGAGGGAGAATGTCGACAGATATAGAACTTTTTTTAGTTTAGAGATACAGCACTGAAACAGGCCCTTCGGCCCACCGAGTCTGTGCCGACCATCAACCACCCATTTATACTAATCCTACACGAATCCCATATTCGAATAACATCCCCACCTGTCCCTATATATTTCCCTACCACCTACCAATACTAGTGTCAATTTATAATGGCCAATTAACCTATCAACCTGCAAGTCTTGGGCATGTGGGAGGAAACCGGAGCACCCGGAAGAAACCCACGCAGACACAGGGAGAACTTGCAAACTCCGCACAGGCAGTACCCAGAATCGAACCCGGGTCCCCGGAGCTGTGAGGCTGCAGTGCTAACCACTGTGCCACTGTGCCGCCCTGAAGTCAGTGAGAGAACTGAAGACAGGGTGAACTGATCACAGAAAGAGAAATGAATGCAGATGGAGCAATGAAGATATAGGGAGAAATGAAGGAAGGCTGAACTGATCACAGAAAGAGAACTTAATGCAGATGTAGTAATGAAGACAGAGGGAGAAATGAAGACAGGGTGGACTGATCACAGAAAGTGAACTGACTGCAGATGGAGTAATGAAGACAGAGGGAGAAAAGAAGAAAGGGTGGACTGAAGACACAGAGGGATCTAAAGTCAGAGGGAGAAGTTCGACAGAGAGAGAGCTGAAGTCAGAGGGAGAACTAAAGGCAGGATGAACTGATCACAGAAAGAGAACTGAATGCAGATGTAGTAATGTAGACAGAGAGAACTGAAGACAGGGTGAACTGATCACAGAAAGAGAAATGAATGCAGATGGAGCAATGAAGACAGAGGGAGAAATGAAGAAAGGGTGGACTTATCACTGAAAGAGAACTGAATGCAAATGGAGTAATGAAGACAGAGGGAGAAGTGAAGACAGGGTGAACTGAACACAGAAAGAGAACTGAATGCAGATTGAGAAATCAGGACAGAGGGCGTAATGAAGAAAGGGTGGACTGAAGACACAGAGAGATATAAAGTCAAAGGGAGACTGTCGATAGAGAGAGAGCTGAAGACAGAGGGAGAGCTGAAGGCAGTGTGAACTGATCACAGAAAGAGAACTGAATGCAGATGTAGTAATGAAGACAGAGAGAGAACTGAAGACCGGATGAACTGATCACAGAAAGAGAACTGAATGCAGATGGAGTAATGAAGACAGAGGGAGAAATGAAGAAAGGGTGGACTGATCACAGAAAGAGAACTGAATGCAAATGGAGTAATGAAGACAGAGGGAGAAGTGAAGACAGGGTGAACTGAACACAGAAAGAGAACTGAATGCAGATGGAGTAATGACAGACAGAGGGAGAACAGAAGAAAGGGTGGACTGAAGACAAAAATAGATCTAAAGTCAGAGGGTGTCTGTCGACACAGAGAAATCAGAAGTCAGAGGGAGAACTGAAGACAGGGTGAACAGATGATTGAAAGAGAACTGGCGACAGATGGAGTAATGAAGACAGAGGCAGAAATGAAGAGAGGGTCATTTGATCACAGAAAGAGAACTGAATGCAGATGGAGTAATGAGGACACAGGGAGAATGAAGAAAGGGTGGACTGATCACAAATAGCGAAATGAAGACAAATGGAGTAATGATGACAGAGGGAGAAATGAAGAAAGTATGGACTGATTACAGAAAGAGAACATGAATGCAGATTGAGAAATCAAGACACAGGGCGAAATGACGAAAGGGTGGACTGAAGACACAGAGAGATCTAAAATCAGAGGTACACTGTCGACAGAGAGAGAGCTGAAGTCAGAGGGAGAACAGAAGACAGGGTGAACAGATGACAGAAATAGATCTGACGACAGTTGGAGTAATGAAGACAGAGGCAGAAATGAAGACAGTGTGCACTGATCACAGCAAGTGAACTGAATGTAGATGGAGTAATGAAGACAGAGGGTGAAATGAAGAAAGGGTGGACTGAAGACACAGAGTGATCTAAAGTCAGAGGGAGACTGCTGACAGACAGAGAGCTGAAGTCAGAGGGAGAACTGAAGAAAGGTTGGACTGAAGACACAGAGAGATCGAAAGTCAGAGGGAGTCTGTCGACAGAGAGAGAACTGAGGTCAGAGGGACAACTGAAGACAAGGTGAACTGATCACAGAAAGAGAACTGAATGCAGATGGAGTAATGAAGACAGAGGGAGAAATAAGAAATGGTGGACTGATCGCAGAAAGAGAACTGAATGCAGATGAAGCAATGAAGACAGATGGAGAAGTGAAGAAACGGTGGACTGATCACAGAAAGAGAACTGAATGCAGATGGAGTAATGAAGACAGAGGGAGAAATGAAGAAAGGGAGAACTGAAGACACAGAGAAATCTAATGTCAGATGGTGACTGTCAACAGAGAGAAAAGTGATGTCAGAGGGAGAACTGAAGATCGGGTGAACTGATGACAGAAATAGAACTGACGACAGATGTAGTAATGAAGACAGAGGCAGAAATGAAGATAGGGTGGACTGATCACAGAAAGTGAACTGAATGTAGATGGAGTAATGAAGACAGAGGGTGAAATGAAGAAAGGGTGGACTGATTACAGAAAGAGAACTGAATGCAGATGGAGTAATGAAGACAGAGGGAAAAGTGATGACAGGGTGAAATGATCACATGAAGAGAACTGAATGCAGATGGAGTTATGAAGTCAGAGTGAGAAATGAAGAAAGGGTGGACTGAAGACAAAAAGAGATCGAAAGACAGATGGTGACTGCCGACAGAGAGAAAATTGAAGTCAGAGGGAGAACTGAAGACAGTGTCAACTGATGACAGAAATCGAACTGACGACAGATGGAGTAATGAAGACAGAGGCAGAAATGAAGACAGGGTGGACTGATCACAGAAAGTGAACTGAATGTAGATGAAGTAATGAAGACAGAGGGAGAAATGAAGAAACGGTGGACTGATCCCTGAAAGAGAACTGAATGCGGATGGAGTAATGAAGACAGAGGGAGAAATGAAGAAAGGGTGGACTGAAGACACAGAGAGATCTAACGTCAGAGGGAGACTGTCGGCAGAGAGAGAGAGCTGAAGTCAGAGGGAGAACTGAAGGCAGGGTGAACTGATCACAGAAAGAGAACTGAATGCAGATGGAGCAATGAAAACAGAGGGAGAACTGAAGAAAGGGTGGACTGATCACAGAAAGAGAACTGAATGCAGATGGAGTAATGAAGACAGAGTGAGAAATGAAGAAAGGGTTCACTGAAGACAAAAAGAGATCTAAAGTCAGATGGTGACTGTCGACAGAGAGAAAACTGAAGTCAGAGGGAGAACTGAAGACAGGGTGCACTGATGACAGAAATAGAACTGACCACAGATGGAGTAATGAAGACAGTGGCAGAAATGAAGACAGGGTGGACTGATCACAGAAAGTGAACTGAATGTAGATGGAGTAATGAAGAGAGAGGGAGAAATGAAGAAAGGGTGGACTGAAGACACAGTGTGATCTAAAGTCAGAGGGAGACTGTTCACAGAGAGAGAGCTGAAGTCAGAGGCAGAACGGAAGAAAGGTTGGACTGAAGACACAGAGAGATCTAATGTCAGAGAGAGTCCGTCGACAGAGAGAAAACTGAGATCAGAGGGAGAACTGAAGACACGGTGAACTGATCACAGAAAGAGAACTGAATGCAGATGGAGTATTGAAGACAGAGGGAGAAATGAAGAAACGGTGGACTGATCACAGAAAGAGAACAGAATGCAGATTGAGTAATGAAGAGAGAGAGAGGACGGAAGTCAGGATGAACTGATCACAGAAAGAGAACTGAATGCAGATGAAGCAATGAAGACAGGTGGAGAAATGATGAAACGGTGGACTGATCACAGAAAGAGAACTGAATGCAGATGGAGTAATGAAGACAGAGGGAGAATTGAAGAAAGGGAGAACTGAAGACACAGAGCAATCTAATGTCAGATGGTGACTGTCGACAGAGGGAAAACTGAAGTCAGAGGGAGAACTGAAGACAGGGTGAACTGATGTCAGAAAGTGAACTGAATGCAGATGGAGTAATGAAGACAGAGTGAGAAATGAAGAAAGGGTGGACTGAAGACAAAAAGAGATCTAAAGTCAGATGGTAACAGTCGACAGAGAGAAAACTGAAGTCAGAGGGAGAACTGAAGACAGGGTGACCTGATGACAGAAATAGAACTGACGACAGATGTAGTCATGAAGACAGAGGCAGAAATGAAGATAGGGTGGACTGATTACAGAAAGTGAACTGAATGTGGATGGAGTAATGAAGACAGAGGGTGAAATGAAGAAAGGGTGGACTGATTACAGAAAGAGAACTGAATGCAGATGGAGTAATGAAGACAGAGGGAAAAGTGACGACAGGGTGAACTGATCACATAAAGAGAACTGAATGCAGATGGAGTAATGAAGACAGAGTGAGAAATGAAGAAAGGGTGGACTGAAGACAAAAAGAGATCGAAAGACAGATGGTGACTGCCGACAGAGAGAAAATTGAAGTCAGAGGGAGAAATGAAGACAGTGTGAACTGATGACAGAAATAGAACTGACGACAGATGGAGTAATGAAGACAGAGGCAGAAATGAAGACAGGGTGGACTGATCGCAGAAAGTGAACTGAATGTAGATGGAGTAATGCAGACAGAGGGAGAAATGAAGAAAGGGTGGACTGAAGACACAGAGAGATCTAAAGTCAGAGGGAGAACTGAATGCAGGGTGAACTGATCACAGAAAGAGAACTGAATGCAGATGGAGTAATGAAAACAGAGGGAGAACTGAAGACAGGATGAACTGATCACAGAAAGAGAACTGAATGCAGATGAAGCAATGAAGACAGATGGAGAAGTGAAGAAACGGTGGACTGATCACAGAAAGAGAACTGAATGCAGATGGAGTAATGAAGACAGAGGGAGAAAGAAGAAATGGTGGACTGATCGCAGAAAGAGAACTGAATGCAGATGGAGTAATGAAGACAGAGAGAGGACTGAAGACAGGATGAACTGATCACAGAAAGAGAACTGAATGCAGATGAAGCAATGAAGACAGATGGAGAAGTGAAGAAACGGTGGACTGATCACAGAAAGAGAACTGAATGCAGATGGAGTAATGAAGACAGAGGGAGAAATGAAGAAAGGGAGAACTGAAGACACAGAGAAATCTAATGTCAGATGGTGACTGTCGACAGAGAGAAAAGTGATGTCAGAGGGAGAACTGAAGACAGGGTGAACTGATGACAGAAATAGAACTGACGACAGATGTAGTAATGAAGACAGAGGCAGAAATGAAGATCGGGTGGACTGATCACAGAAAGAGAACTGAATGCAGATGGAGCAATGAAGACAGAGGGAAAAGTGATGACAGGGTGAAATGATTACATAAAGAGAACTGAATGCAGATGGAGTTATGAAGTCAGAGTGAGAAATGAAGAAAGGGTGGACTGAAGACAAAAAGAGATCTAAGGACAGATGGTGACTGCCGACAGGGAGAAAATTGAAGTCAGAGGGAGAACTGAAGACAGTGTCAACTGATGACAGAAATAGAACTGACGACAGATGGAGTAATGAAGACAGAGCCAGAAATGAAGACAGGGTGGACTGATCACAGAAAGTGAAATGAATGTAGATTGAGTAATGAAGACAGAGGGAGAAATGAAGAAACGGTGGACTGATCCCAGAAAGAGAACTGAATGCAGATGGCGTAATGCTGACAGAGGGAGAAATGAAGAAAGGGTGGACTGATCGCAGAAAGAGAACTGAATTCAGATGGAGTAATGAAGACAGAGAGAGGACTGAAGACAGGATGAACAGATCACAGAAAGAGAACTGAATGCAGATGGAGTAATGAAGACAGAGGGAGAAATGAAGAAAGGGAGAACTGAAGACAAAGAGAAATCTAATGTCAGATGGTGACTGCCGACAGAGAGAAAACTGAAGTCAGAGGGAGAACTGAAGACTGGGTGAACTGATGACAGAAATGGAACTGACGACAGATGGAGTAATGAAGACAGAGGCAGAAATGAAGAAAGGGTGGACTGAAGACACAGAGAGATCTCAAGTCAGAGGGAGACTGTCGACAGAGAGAGAGCTGAAGTCAGAGGGAGAACAGAAGGCAGGGTGAACTGATCACAGAAAGAGAACTGAATGCAGATGGAGTAATGAAAACAGAGGGAGAACTGAAGAAAGGGTGGACTGATCACAGAAAGAGAACTGAATGCAGATGGAGTAATGAAGACAGAGGGAGAAATGAAGAAAGGGTGGACTGAAGACAAAAAGAGATCTAAAGTCAGAGGGTGACTGTCGACAGAGAAAACTGAAGTCAGAGGGAGAACTGAAGGCAGGTTGAACTGATCACAGAAAGAGAACTGAATGCAGATGGAGTAATGAGGACAGAGTGAGAAATGAAGAAAGGGTTCACAGAAGACAAAAAGAGATCTAAAGTCAGATGGTGACAGTCGACAGAGAGAAAACTGAAGTCAGAGGGAGAACAGAAGACAGTGTGAACTGATGACAGAAACAGAACTGTCGACAGATGGAGTAATGAAGACAGAGGCAGAAATGAAAACAGTGTGGACTGATCACTGAAAGTGAACTGAATGTAGATGGAGTAATGAAGACAGAGGGTGAAATGAAGAAATGGTGGACTGATTACAGAAAGAGAACTGAATGCAGATGGAGTAATGAAGACAGAGGGAAAAGTGACGACAGGGTGAACTGATCACATAAAGGGAACTGAATGCAGATACAGTAATGAAGAAAGAGTGAGAAATGAAGAAAGGGTTCACAGAAGACAAAAAGAGATCTAAAGTCAGATGGTGACAGTCGACAGAGAGAAAACTGAAGTCAGAGGGAGAACAGAAGACAGTGTGAACTGATGACAGAAACAGAACTGTCGACAGATGGAGTAATGAAGACAGAGGGAGAACTGAAGACAGTGTGAACTGATGACAGAAATAGAACTGACGACAGATGGAGTAATGAAGACAGAGCCAGAAATGAAGACAGGGAGGACTGATCACAGAAAGTGAAATGAATGTAGATTGAGTAATGAAGACAGAGGGAGAAATGAAGAAACGGTGGACTGATCCCAGAAAGAGAACTGAATGCAGATGGAGTAATGCTGACAGAGGGAGAAATGAAGAAAGGGTGGACTCAAGACACAGAGAGATCGAATGTCAGAGGGAGACTGTCGACAGAGAGAGAGCTGAAGTCACAGGGAGAACTGAAGGTAGGTTGAACTGATCGCAGAAAGAGAACTGAATGCAGATGGGGTAATGAAAGCAGAGGGAGAACTGAAGAAAGGGTGGACTGATCACAGAAAGAGAACTGAATGCAGATGGAGTAATGAAGACAGAGGGAGAAATGAAGAAAGGGTGGTCTGACGACAAAAAGAGATCTAAAATCAGAGGGTGACTGTCGACAGAGAGAAAACTGAAGTCAGAGGGAGAACTGAAGGCAGGGTGAACTGATCACAGAAAGAGAACTGAATGCAGATGGAGTAATGAGGACAGAGTGAGAAATGAAGAAAGGGTTCACTGAAGACAAACAGAGATCTAAAGTCAGATGGAGTAATGAAGACAGAGGGAGAAATGAAGAAATGGTGGACTGATCGCAGAAAGAGAACTGAATGCAGATGGAGTAATGAAGACAGAGAGAGGACTGAAGACAGGATGAACTGATCACAGAAAGAGAACTGAATGCAGATGGAGTAATGAAGACAGAGGGAGAAATGAAGAAAGGGAGAACTGAAGACACAGATAAATCTAATGTCAGATGGTGACTGTCGACTGAGAGAAAACTGAAGTCAGAGGGAGAACTGAAGACTGGGTGAACTGATGACAGAAATGGAACTGACGACAGATGTAGTAATGAAGACAGAGGCCGAAATGAAGAAAGGGTGGACTGAAGACACAGAGAGATCTAAAGTCAGAGGGAGACTGTCGACAGAGAGAGAGCTGAAGTCAGAGGGAGAACTGAAGGCAGGGTGAACTGATCACAGAAAGATAACTGAATGCAGATGGAGTTATGAAAACAGAGGGAGAACTGAAGAAAGGGTGGACTGATCACAGAAAGAGAACTGAATGCAGATGGAGTAATGAAGACAGAGGGAGAAATGAAGAAAGGGTGGACTGAAGACAAAAAGAGATCTAAAGTCAGAGGGTGACTGTGGACAGAGAGAAAACTGATGTCAGAGGGAGAACTGAAGGCAGGTTGAACTGATCACAAAAAGAGAACTGAATGCAGATGGGGTAATGAGGACAGAGTGAGAAATGAAGAAAGGGTTCACTGAAGACAAAAAGAGATCTAAAGTCAGATGGTGACTGTCGACAGAGAGAAAACTGAAGTCAGAGGGAGAACAGAAGACAGGGTGAACTGATGACAGAAATAGAACTGTCGACAGATGGAGTAATGAAGACAGAGGCAGAAATGAAGACAGTGTGGACTGATCACAGAAAGTGAACTGAATGTAGATGGAGTAATGAAGACAGAGGGTGAAATGAAGAAAGGGTGGACTGAAGACACAGAGTGATCTAAAGTCAGAGGGAGATGCTGACAGAGAGAGATCTGAAGTCAGAGGGAGAACTGAAGAATGGTTGGACTGAAGAGACAGAGAGATCTAAAGTCAGAGGGAGTCTGTCGACAGAGAGAGAACTGAGGTCAGAGGGAGAACTGAAGGCAGGGTGAACTGATCACAGAAAGAGAACTGAATGCAGATGGAGTAATGAAAACAGAGGGAGAACTGAAGAAAGGGTGGACTGATCACAGAAAGAGAACTGAATGCAGATGGAGTAATGAAGACAGAGGGAGAAATGAAGAAATGGTGGACTGATCACAGAAAGAGAACTGAATGCAGACGGAGTAATGAAGACAGAGAGAGGATTGAAGAAAGGATGAACAGATCACAGTAAGAGAACTGAATGCAGATGAAGCAATGAAGACAGATGGAGACCTGAAGTAACGGTGGACTGATCACAGAAAGAGAACTGAATGCAGATGGAGTAATGAAGACAGAGGGAGAAATGAAGAAAGGGAGAACTCAAGACACAGAGAAATCTAATGTCAGATGGTGACTGTCGACAGAGAGAAAAGTGATGTCAGAGGGAGAACTGAAGACAAGGTGAACTGATGACAGAAATAGAACTGAGGACAGATGTAGTAATGAAGACAGAGGCAGGAATGAAGACAGGGTGGACTGACCACAGAAAGTGAACTGAATGCAGATGGAATAATGAAGACAGAGGGAGAAATGAAGAAAGTGTGGACTGAAGACACAGTGTGATCTAAAGTCAGAGGGAGACTGTTGACAGAGAGAGAGCTGAATTTAGAGGCAGAACTGAAGGTAGGTTGAACTGATCGCAGAAAGAGAACTGAATGCAGATGGAGTAATGAAAGCAGAGGTAGAACTGAAGAAAGGGTGGACTGATCACAGAAAGAGAACTGAATGCAGATGGAGTAATGAAGACAGAGGGAGAACTGAAGAAAGGGTGGACTGAAGACAAAAAGAGATCTAAAGTCAGAGGGTGACTGTCGACAGAGAGAAAACTGAAGTCAGGGGGAGAACTGAAGGCAGGGTGAACTGATCACAGAAAGAGAACTGAATGCAGATGGAGTAATGAGGACAGAGTGAGAAATGAAGAAAGGGTTCACTGAAGACAAAAAGAGATCTAAAATCAGATGGAGTAATGAAGACAGAGGGAGAAATGAAGAAATGGTGGACTGATCGCAGAAAGAGAACTGAATGCAGATGGAGTAATGAAGACAGAGAGAGGACTGAAGACAGGATGAACTGATCACAGAAAGAGAACTGAATGAAGATGGAGTAATGAAGACAGAGGGAGAAATGAAGAAAGGGAGAACTGAAGACACAGAGAAATCTAATGTCAGATGGTGACTGTCGACAGAGAGAAAACTGAAGTCAGAGGGAGAACTGAAGACAGGGTGAACTGATGACAGAAATGGAACTGACGACAGATGTAGTAATGAAGACAGAGGCAGAAATGAAGAAAGGGTGGACTGAAGACACAGAGAAATCTAAAGTCAGAGGGAGACTGTCGACAGAGAGAGAGCTGAAGTCAGAGGGAGAACTGAAGGCAGGGTGGACTGATCACAGAAAGAGAACTGAAAGCAGATGGAGTAATGAAGACAGAGGGAGAAATGAAGAAAGGGTGGACTGAAGACAAAAAGAGATCTAAAGTCAGAGGGTGACTGTCGACAGAGAGAAAACTGAAGTCAGAGGGAGAACAGAAGACAGGGTGAACTGATGACTGAAATAGAACTGTCGACAGATGGAGTAATGAAGACAGAGGGAGAAATGAAGAAATGGTGGACTGATCGCAGAAAGAGAACTGAATGCAGATGGAGTAATGAAGACAGAGAGAGGACTGAAGACAGGTTGAACTGATCACAGAAAGAGAACTTAATGCAGATGGAGTAATGAGGACAGAGTGAGAAATGAAGAAAGGGTTCACTGAAGACAAAAAGAGATCTAAAGTCAGATGGTGACTGTCGACAGAGAGAAAACTGAAGTCAGAGGGAGAACAGAAGACAGGGTGAACTGATGACTGAAATAGAACTGTCGACAGATGGAGTAATGAAGACAGAGGCAGAAATGAAGACAGTGTGGACTGATCACAGAAAGTGAACTGAATGTAGATGGAGTAATGAAGACAGAGGGTGAAATGAAGAAATGGTGGACTGATTACAGAAAGAGAACTGAATGCAGATGGAGTAATGAAGACAGAGGGAAAAGTGTCGACAGGGTGAACTGATCACATAAAGAGAACTGAATGCAGATGGAGTAATGAAGACAGCGTGAGAAATGAAGAAAGGGTGGACTGAAGACAAAAAGAGATCGAAAGACAGATGGTGACTGCCGACAGAGGGAAAATTGAAGTCAGAGGGAGAACTGAAGACAGTGTGAACTAATGACAGAAATAGAACTGACGACAGATGGAGTAATGAAGACAGAGCCAGAAATGAAGACAGGGTGGACTGATCACAGAAAGTGAAATGAATGTAGATTGAGTAATGAAGACAGAGGGAGAAATGAAGAAACGGTGGACTGATCCCAGAAAGAGAACTGAATGCAGATGGAGTAATGCTGACAGAGGGAGAAATGAAGAAAGGGTGGACTCAAGACACAGAGAGATCGAAAGTCAGAGGGAGACTGTCGACAGAGAGAGTGCTGAAGTCAGAGGGAGAACTGAAGGTAGGTTGAACTGATCGCAGAAAGAGAACTGAATGCAGATGGAGTAATGAAAGCAGAGGGAGAACTGAAGAAAGGGTGGACTGATCACAGAAAGAGAACTGAATGCAGATGGAGTAATGAAGACAGAGGGAGAAATGAAGAAAGGGTGGACTGAAGACAAAAAGAGATCTAAAGTCAGAGGGTGACTGTCGACAGAGAGAAAACTGAAGTCAGAGGGAGAACTGAAGGCAGGGTGAACTGATCACAGAAAGAGAACTGAATGCAGATGGAGTAATGAGGACAGAGTGAGAAATGAAGAAAGGGTTCACTGAAGACAAACAGAGATATAAAGTCAGATGGAGTAATGAAGACAGAGGGAGAAATGAAGGAATGGTGGACTGATCGCAGAAAGAGAACTGAATGCAGATGGAGTAATGAAGACAGAGAGAGGACTGAAGGCAGGATGCACTGATCACAGAAAGAGAACTAAATGCAGATGGAGTAATGAAGACAGAGGGAGAAATGAAGAAAGGGAGAACTGAAGACACAGAGAAATCTAATGTCAGATGGTGACTGTCGACAGAGAGAAAACTGAAGTCAGAGGGAGAACTGAAGACTGGGTGAACTGATGACAGAAATGGAACTGACGACAGATGTAGTAATGAAGACAGAGGCAGAAATGAAGAAAGGGTGGACTGAAGACACAGAGAGATCTAAAGTCAGAGGGAGACTGTCGACAGAGAGAGAGCTGAAGTCAGAGGGAGAACTGAAGGCAGGGTGAACTGATTACAGAAAGAGAACTGAATGCAGATGGAGTAATGAAAACAGAGGGAGAACTGAAGAAAGGGTGGACTGATCACAGAAAGAGAACTGAATGCAGATGGAGTAATGAAGACAGAGGGAGAAATGAAGAAAGGGTGGACTGAAGAAAAAAGTGATCTAAAGTGAGAGGGTGACTGTGGACTGAGAGAAAACTGAAGTCAGAGGGAGAACTGAAGGCAGGTTGAA
The DNA here is from genome assembly GCF_036365525.1 of Heterodontus francisci. Lineage (NCBI taxonomy): Eukaryota > Metazoa > Chordata > Chondrichthyes > Heterodontiformes > Heterodontidae > Heterodontus > Heterodontus francisci. The sequence goes on from NW_027140172.1 coordinate 1,270,237, forward strand.
CTGATCACAGAAAGAGAACTGAATGCAGTTGGGGTAATGAGGACAGAGTGAGAAATGAAGAAAGGGTTCACTGAAGACAAAAAGAGATCTAAAGTCAGATGGTGACTGTCGACAGAGAGAAAACTGAAGTCAGAGGGAGAACAGAAGACAGTGTGAACTGATGACAGAAATAGAACTGTCGACAGATGGAGTAATGAAGACAGAGGCAGAAATGAAGACAGTGTGGACTAATCACAGAAAGTGAACTGAATGTAGATGGAGTAATGAAGACAGAGGGTGAAATGAAGAAAGGGTGGACTGAAGACACAGAGTGATCTAAAGTCAGAGGGAGATGCTGACAGAGAGAGAGCTGAAGTCAGAGGGAGAACTGAAGAAAGGTTGGACTGAAGAGACAGAGAGATCTAAAGTCAGAGGGAGTCTGTCGACAGAGAGAGAACTGAGGTCAGAGGGAGAACTGAAGACAAGGTGAACTGATCACAGAAAGAGAACTGAATGCAGATGGAGTAATGAAGACAGAGGGAGAAATGAAGAAATGGTGGACTGATCGCAGAAAGAGTACTGAATGCAGATGGAGTAATGAAGACAGAGAGAGGATTGAAGAAAGGATGAACTGATCACAGAAAGAGAACTGAATGCAGATGGAGTAATGAAGACAGATGGAGACCTGAAGTAACGGTGGACTGATCACAGAAAGAGAACTGAATGCAGATGGAGTAATGAAGACAGAGGGAGAAATGAAGAAAGGGAGAACTGAAGACACAGAGAAATCCAATGTCAGATGGTGACTGTCGACAGAGAGAAAACTGAAGTCAGAGGGAGAACTGAAGACAGGGTGAACTGATGACAGAAATATAACTGACGACAGATGGAGTAATGAAGACAGAGGCAGAAATGAAGACAGGGTGGACTGATCACAGAAAGTGAACTGAATGTAGATGGAGTAATGAACACAGAGGGAGAAATGAAGAAACGCTGGACTGATCCCAGAAAGAGAACTGAATGCAGATGGAGTAATGAAGACAGAGAGAGAAATGAAGAAACGGTGGGCTGAAGACACAGAGAGATCTAAATTCAGAGGGAGAGCGTCGACAGAGAGAGAGCTGAAGTCAGAGGGAGAACTGAAGGCAGGGTGAACTGATCACAGAAAGAGAACTGAATGCAGATGGAGTAATGAAAACAGAGGGAGAACAGAAGAAAGGGTGGACTTATCACAGAAAGAGAACTGAATGCAGATGGAGTAATGAAGACAGAGGGAGAAATGAAGAAAGGGTGGACTGAAGACAAAAAGACATCTAAAGTCAGAGGGTGACTGTCGACAGAGGGAATACTGAAGTCAGAGGGAGAACTGAAGGCAGGTTGAACTGATCACAGAAAGAGAACTGAATGCACATGGAGTAATGAGGACAGAGTGAGAAATGAAGAAAGGGTTCACTGAAGACAAATAGTGATCTAAAGTCAGATGGTGACTGTCGACAGAGAGAAAACTGAAGTCAGAGGGAGAACTGAAGGCAGGGTGATCTGATCACAGAAAGAGAACTGAATGCAGATGGAGTAATGAGGAGAGAGTGTGAAATGAAGAAAGGGTTCACTGAAGACAAAAAGTGATCTAAAGTCAGATTGTGACTGTCGACATAGGGAAAACTGAAGTCAGAGTGAGAACTGAAGACCGGGGAACTGATGACAGAAATAGAACTGACGACAGATGGAGTAATGAAGACAGAGGCAGAAATGAAGACAGGGTGGACTGATCACAGAAAGTGAACTGAATGTAGATGGAGTAATGAAGACAGAGGGAGAAATGAAGAAAGGGTGGACTGAAGACACAGATTGATCTAAAGTCAGAGGGAGAATGTTGACAGAGAGAGAGCTGAAGTCAAAGGGAGAACTGAAGAAAGGTTGGACTGAAGACACAGAGAGTTATAAAGTCAGAGGGAGACGGTCGACAGAGAGAACTGAAGTCAGAGGGAGAACTGAATACAGGGTGAACTCATCACAAAAAGAGAACTGAAGACAGATGGAGTAATGAAGAAAGAGGGAGAAATGGGAAATGGTGGACTGATCGCAGAAAGAGAACTGAATGCAGATGGTGTAATGAAGACAGAGGGAGAAATGAAGAAAGGGTGGACTGATCACAGAAAGGGAACTGAATGAAGATGGAGTAAAGTAGACAGAGGGAGAAATGAAGAAACGGTGGACTGATCCCAGAAAGAGAACTGAATGCAGATGGAGTAATGAAGACAGAGGGTGAAATGAAGAAAGGGTGGACTGAAGACACAGAGTGATCTAAAGTCAGAGGGAGATGCTGACAGAGAGAGAGCTGAAGTCAGAGGGAGAACTGAAGAAAGGTTGGACTGAAGAGACAGAGAGATCTAAAGTCAGAGGGAGTCTGTCGACAGAGAGAGAACTGAGGTCAGAGGGAGAACTGAAGACAAGGTGAACTGATCACAGAAAGAGAACTGAATGCAGATGGAGTAATGAAGACAGAGGGAGAAATGAAGAAATGGTGGACTGATCGCAGAAAGAGTACTGAATGCAGATGGAGTAATGAAGACAGAGAGAGGATTGAAGAAAGGATGAACTGATCACAGAAAGAGAACTGAATGCAGATGGAGTAATGAAGACAGATGGAGACCTGAAGTAACGGTGGACTGATCACAGAAAGAGAACTGAATGCAGATGGAGTAATGAAGACAGAGGGAGAAATGAAGAAAGGGAGAACTGAAGACACAGAGAAATCCAATGTCAGATGGTGACTGTCGACAGAGAGAAAACTGAAGTCAGAGGGAGAACTGAAGACAGGGTGAACTGATGACAGATATATAACTGACGACAGATGGAGTAATGAAGACAGAGGCAGAAATGAAGACAGGGTGGACTGATCACAGAAAGTGAAATGAATGTAGATGGAGTAATGAACACAGAGGGAGAAATGAAGAAACGGTGGACTGATCCCAGAAAGAGAACTGAATGCAGATGGAGTAATGAAGACAGAGGGAGAAATGAAGAAACGGTCGACTGAAGACACAGAGAGATCTAAATTCAGAGGGAGAGCGTCGACAGAGAGAGAGCTGAAGTCAGAGGGAGAACTGAAGGCAGGGTGAACTGATCACAGAAAGAGAACTGAATGCAGATGGAGTAATGAAAACAGAGGGAGAACAGAAGAAAGGGTGGACTTATCACAGAAAGAGAACTGAATGCAGATGGAGTAATGAAGACAGAGGGAGAAATGAAGAAAGGGTGGACTGAAGACAAAAAGACATCTAAAGTCAGAGGGTGACTGTCGACAGAGGGAATACTGAAGTCAGAGGGAGAACTGAAGGCAGGTTGAACTGATCACAGAAAGAGAACTGAATGCACATGGAGTAATGAGGACAGAGTGAGAAATGAAGAAAGGGTTCACTGAAGACAAATAGTGATCTAAAGTCAGATGGTGACTGTCGACAGAGAGAAAACTGAAGTCAGAGGGAGAACTGAAGGCAGGGTGATCTGATCACAGAAAGAGAACTGAATGCAGATGGAGTAATGAGGAGAGAGTGAGAAATGAAGAAAGGGTTCACTGAAGACAAAAAGTGATCTAAAGTCAGATTGTGACTGTCGACATAGGGAAAACTGAAGTCAGAGTGAGAACTGAAGACCGGGGAACTGATGACAGAAATAGAACTGACGACAGATGGAGTAATGAAGACAGAGGCAGAAATGAAGACAGGGTGGACTGATCACAGAAAGTGAACTGAATGTAGATGGAGTAATGAAGACAGAGGGAGAAATGAAGAAAGGGTGGACTGAAGACACAGATTGATCTAAAGTCAGAGGGAGAATGTTGACAGAGAGAGAGCTGAAGTCAAAGGGAGAACTGAAGAAAGGTTGGACTGAAGACACAGAGAGTTATAAAGTCAGAGGGAGACGGTCGACAGAGAGAACTGAAGTCAGAGGGAGAACTGAATACAGGGTGAACTCATCACAAAAAGAGAACTGAAGACAGATGGAGTAATGAAGAAAGAGGGAGAAATGGGAAATGGTGGACTGATCGCAGAAAGAGAACTGAATGCAGATGGTGTAATGAAGACAGAGGGAGAAATGAAGAAAGGGTGGACTGATCACAGAAAGGGAACTGAATGAAGATGGAGTAAAGAAGACAGAGGGAGAAATGAAGAAACGGTGGACTGATCCCAGAAAGAGAACTGAATGCAGATGGAGTAATGAAGACAGAGGGAGAAATGGTGAAAGGGTGGACTGAAGACTTAGAGAGATCTAAAGTCAGAGGGAGACTGTCGACAGAGAGAGAGCTGAAGTCAGAGGGAGAACTGAAGGCAGGGTGAACTGATCACAGAAAGAGAACTGAATGCAGATGGAGTAATGAAAACAGAGGGAGAACTGAAGAAAGGGTGGACTGATCACAGAAAGAGAACTGAATGCAGATGGAGTAATGAAGACAGAGGGCGAAATGAAGAAAGGGTGGACTGAAGACAAAAAGAGATCTAAAGTCAGAGGGTGACTGTCGACAGAGAGAAAACTGAAGACTGAGGGAGAACTGAAGGCAGGGTGAACTGATCACAGAAAGAGAACTGAATGCAAATCTAGTAATGAGGACAGAGGGAGAAATTAAGATAGTGTGGACTGAAGAAACAGGGAGATCTAAAGTCAGAGGGAGTCTGGCGACCGAGAGAAAACTGATGTCAGAGGAGAACTGAAGACAGGGTGAACTGATGACAGAAATAGAACTGACGACAGATGGAGTAATGAAGACAGAGGGAGAAATGAAGACCGGGTGGACTGATCACAGAAAGTGAACCGAATGCAGATGGAGTAATGAAGACAGAGGGAGAAATGAAGAAAGGGTGGACTGAAGACACAGAGAGATCTAAAGTCAGAGGGAGACTGTTGACAGAGAGAGAGCTGAAGTCAGAGGGAGAACTGAAGAAAGGGCAGACTGAAGACTCAGAGAGACATATGGGTGGCACAGTGGCGCAGTGGTTCGCACCGCAGCCTCACAGCTCCAGGGACCCGGGTTCGATTCCGGGTACTGCCTGTGTGGAGTTTGCAAGTTCTCCCTGTGTCTGCGTGGATTTTCTCCTGTTGCTCCGGTTTCCTCCCACAAGCCAAAAGACTTGCAGTAGGTAAGTTGGCCATTATAAATTGTCACTAGTATAGGTAGGTGGTGTGGTAATACAGAGACAGGTGGGGATGTTTGGTAGGAATGTAGGATTCGTATAAATGGGTGGTTGATGTTCGGCACAGACTCGGTGGGCCGAAGGGCCTGTTTCAGTGTAGTATCTCTAATCTAATAAAGTCAGAGGGAGACCGTCGACAGAGAGAACTGAAGTCAGAGGGAGGACTGAAGACAGGGTGAACTGATCACAAAAAGAGAACTGAAGACAGATGGAGTAATGAAGACAGAGAGAAGACTGAAGACAGGATGAACTGATCACAGAAAGAGATCTGAATGCAGATGGAGTAATGAGGAGAGAGGGAGAAATGAAGAAACGGTGGACTGATCCCAGAAAGAGAACTGAATGCAGATGGAGTAATGAAGACAGAGGGAGAAATGAAGAAAGGGTGGACCGATAACAGAAAGAGAAATGAATGCAGATGGAGTAATGAAGACAGAGGGAGAAATGAAGAAACGGTGGACTGATCCCAGAAAGAGAACTGAATGCAGATGGAGTAATGAAGACAGAGGGAGAAATGATAAAGTTTGGACTGAAGACACAGAGAGATCTAAAGTCAGAGGGAGACTGGCGACAGAGAGAGAGCTGAAGTCAGAGGGAGAACTGAAGGCAGGGTGAACTGATCACAGAAAGAGAATTGAATGCAGATGTAGTAATGAAAACAGAGGGAGAACTGAAGAAAGGGTGGACTGATCACAGAAAGAGAACTGAATGCAGATGGAGTAATGAAGACAGAGGGAGAAATGAAGAAAGGGTGGACTGAAGACAAAAAGAGATCTAAAGTCAGAGGGTGACTGTCGACAGAGAGAAAACTGAACTCAGAGGGAGAACTGAATGCAGGGTGAACTGATCACAGAAAGAGAACTGAATGCAGATGGAGTAATGAGGACAGAGGGAGAAATGAAGATAGTGTGAACTGAAGACACAGAGAGATCTAAAATCAGAGGGAGTCTGTCGACATAGCGAAAACTGATGTCAGAGGGAGAACTGAAGACAGGGTGAACTGATGACAGAAATAGAACTGACGACAGATGGAGTAATGAAGACAGAGGGAGAAATGAAGACCTTGTGCGCTGATCACAGAAAGTGAACCGAATGCAGATGGAGTAATGAAGACAGAGGGAGAAATGATGAAAGGGTGGACTGAAGACACAGAGAGATCTAAAGTCAGAGGGAGACTGTCGACAGAGAGAACTGAAGTCAGAGGGAGGACTGAAGACAGGGTGAACTGATGACAGAAATAGAACTGACGACAGATGGAGTAATGAAGACAGAGGCAGAATTGAAGACTGGGTGGACAGATTACAGAAAGTGAACTGAATGTAGATGGACTAATGAAGACAGAGGGAGTAATGAAGAAACGGTGGACTGATCCCAGAAAGAGAACTGAATGCAGATGGAGTAATGAAGAAAGAGGGAGAAATGAAGAAAGTGTGGACTGATCACAGAAAGAGAACTGAATGCAGATGGAGTAATGAAGACAGAGGGAGAAATGAAGAAAGGGTGTACTGAAGACACAGAGAGATCTCAAGTCAGAGGGAGACTGTCGACAGAGAGAGAACTGAAGTCAGAGGGACAACTGAAGGCAGGGTGAACTGATCACAGAAAGAGAACTGAATGCAGATGGAGTAATGAAGACAGAGGGAGAAATGAAGAAAGGGAGAACTGAAGAGACAGAGAAATCTAATGTCAGATGGTGACTGTCGACAGAGAGACAATTGAAGTCAGAGGGAGAACTGAAGACAGGGAGAACTTATGACAGAAATAGAACTGACGACAGATGTAGTAATGAAGACAGAGGCTGAAATGAAGACAGGGTGGACTGATCACAGAAAGTGAACTGAATGTGGATGGAGTAATGAAGACAGAGGGTGAAATGAAGAAAGGGTGGACTGATTACAGAAAGGGAACTGAATGCAGATGGAGTAATGAAGACAGAGGGAAAAGTGACGACAGGGTGAACTGATCAGAGAAAGAGAACTGAATGCAGATGGAGTAATGAAGACAGAGAGAGAAATGAAGAAAGGGTGGACTGAAGACAAAAAGAGATCTAAAGTCAGATGGTGACTGTCGACAGAGAAAACTGAAGTCAGAGGGAGAACTGAAGACAGGGTGAACTGATGACAGAAATAGAACTGACGACAGATGGAGTAATGAAGACAGAGGCAGAATTGAAGACAGGGTGGACAGATTACAGAAAGTGAACTGAATGTAGATGGACTAATGAAGACAGAGGGAGAAATGAAGAAACGGTAGACTGATCCCAGAAAGAGTACTGAATGCAGATGGAGTAATGAAGACAGAGGGAGAAATGAAGAAAGGGTGGACTGAAGACACAGAGAGATCTAAAGTCAGAGGGAGACTGTCGACAGACAGAGAGCTGAAGTCAGAGGGAGAACTGAAGGCAGGGTGGACTGATCACAGAAAGAGAACTGAATGCAGATGGAGTAATGAAGAAAGAGAGAGGACTGAAGACAGGATGAACTTATCACAGAAAGAGAACTGAATGTAGATGGAGTAGTGAAGACCGAGGGAGAAATGAAGAAAGGGTGTACTAAAGACACAGAGAAATCTAAAGTCAGAGGGAGACTGTCGACATGGAGAGAACTGAAGTCAGAGGGAGAACTGAAGGGAGCGTGAACTGATCACAGAAAGAGAACAGAATGCAGATGGAGTAATGAGGACAGAGGGTGAAATGAAGAAAGAGTGGACTGAAGACACAGAGAGATCTAAAGTCAGAGAGAGTCTGTCGACAGAGAGAGAACTGAGGTCAGAGGGAGAAGTGAAGACAGAGTGAACTGATGACAGAAATAGAACTGACGACAGATGGAGTAATGAAGACAGAAGGAGAAATTAAGACCTTGTGCGCTGATCACAGAAAGTGAACCGAATGCAGATGGAGTAATGAAGACAGAGGGAGAAATGATGAAAGGGTGGACTGAAGACAAAAAGAGATCTAAAGACAGAGGGAGACTGTCGACAGAGAGAACTGAAGTCAGAGGGAGGACTGAAGACAGGGTGAACTGATGACAGAAATAGAACTGACGACAGATGGAGTAATGAAGACAGAGGCAGAATTGAAGACAGGGTGGACAGATTACAGAAAGTGAACTGAATGTAGATGGACTAATGAAGACAGAGGGAGAAATGAAGAAACGGTAGACTGATCCCAGAAAGAGTACTGAATGCAGATGGAGTAATGAAGACAGAGGGAGAAATGAAGAAAGGGTGGACTGAAGACACAGAGAGATCTAAAGTCAGAGGGAGACTGTCGACAGACAGAGAGCTGAAGTCAGAGGGAGAACTGAAGGCAGGGTGGACTGATCACAGAAAGAGAACTGAATGCAGATGGAGTAATGAAGAAAGAGAGAGGACTGAAGACAGGATGAACTTATCACAGAAAGAGAACTGAATGTAGATGGAGTAGTGAAGACCGAGGGAGAAATGAAGAAAGGGTGTACTAAAGACACAGAGAAATCTAAAGTCAGAGGGAGACTGTCGACATGGAGAGAACTGAAGTCAGAGGGAGAACTGAAGGGAGCGTGAACTGATCACAGAAAGAGAACAGAATGCAGATGGAGTAATGAGGACAGAGGGTGAAATGAAGAAAGAGTGGACTGAAGACACAGAGAGATCTAAAGTCAGAGAGAGTCTGTCGACAGAGAGAGAACTGAGGTCAGAGGGAGAACTGAAGACAGAGTGAACTGATGACAGAAATAGAACTGACGACAGATGGAGTAATGAAGACAGAAGGAGAAATTAAGACCTTGTGCGCTGATCACAGAAAGTGAACCGAATGCAGATGGAGTAATGAAGACAGAGGGAGAAATGATGAAAGGGTGGACTGAAGACAAAAAGAGATCTAAAGACAGAGGGAGACTGTCGACAGAGAGAACTGAAGTCAGAGGGAGGACTGAAGACAGGGTGAACTGATGACAGAAATAGAACTGACGACAGATGGAGTAATGAAGACAGAGGCAGAATTGAAGACTGGGTGGACAGATTACAGAAAGTGAACTGAATGTAGATGGACTAATGAAGACAGAGGGAGAAATGAAGAAACGTGGACTGATCCCAGAAAGAGAACTGAATGCAGATGGAGTAATGAAGACATAGGGAGAAATGAAGAAAGTGTGGACTGATCACAGAAAGAGAACTGAATGCAGATGGAGTAATGAAGACAGAGGGAGAAATGAAGAAAGGGTGTACTGAAGACACAGAGAGATCTAAAGTCAGAGGGAGACTGTCGACAGAGAGAGAACTGAAGTCAGAGGGACAACTGAAGGCAGGGTGAACTGATCACAGAAAGAGAACTGAATGCAGATGGAGAAATGAAGACAGAGGGAGAAATGAAGAAAGGGAGAACTGAAGACACAGAGAAATCTAATGTCAGATGGTGACTGTGGACAGAGAGACAATTGAAGTCAGAGGGAGAACTGAAGACAGGGAGAACTGATGACAGAAATAGAACTGACGACAGATGTAGTAATGAAGACAGAGGGTGAAATGAAGAAAGGGTGGACTGATTACAGAAAGAGAACTGAATGCAGATGGAGTAATGAAGACAGAGGGAAAAGTGACGACAGGGTGAACTGATCACAGAAAGAGAACTGAATGCAGATGGAGTAATGAAGACAGAGAGAGAAATGAAGAAAGGGTGGACTGAAGACAAAAAGAGATCTAAATCAGATGGTGACTGTCGACAGAGAGTAAAACTGAAGTCAGAGGGAGAACTGAAGACAGGGTGAACTGATGACAGAAATAGAACTGACGACAGATGGAGTAATGAAGACAGAGGCAGAATTGAAGACAGGGTGGACAGATTACAGAAAGTGAACTGAATGTAGATGGACTAATGAAGACAGAGGGAGAAATGAAGAAACGGTGGACTGATCCCAGAAAGAGTACTGAATGCAGATGGAGTAATGAAGACAGAGGGAGAAATGAAGAAAGGGTGGACTGAAGACACAGAGAGATCTAAAGTCAGAGGGAGACTGTCGACAGAGAGAGAGCTGAAGTCAGAGGGAGAACTGAAGGCAGTGTGGACTGATCACAGAAAGAGAACTGAATGCAGATGGAGTAATGAAGAAAGAGAGAGGACTGAAGACAGGATGAACTGATCACAGAAAGAGAACTGAATGTAGATGGAGTAGTGAAGACCGAGGGAGAAATGAAGAAAGGGTGTACTGAAGACACAGAGAAATCTAAAGTCAGAGGGAGACTGTCGACATGGAGAGAACTGAAGTCAGAGGGAGAACTGAAGGGAGCGTGAACTGATAACAGAAAGAGAACAGAATGAAGATGGAGTAATGAGGACAGAGGGAGAAATGAAGAAAGAGTGGACTGAAGACACAGAGAGATCTAAAGTCAGAGAGAGTCTGTCGACAGAGAGTGAACTGAGGTCAGAGGGAGAACTGAAGACAGAGTGAATTGATGACCGAAAGAAAACAGACGACAGATGGAGTAATGAAGACAGTGGGAGAAATGAAGACAGGGTGGACTGATCACAGAAATTTAACTGATTGCAGATGGAGTAATGAGGACAGAGGGAGAAATGAAGAAAGGGTGGACTGAAGACACAGTGAGATCTAAAGTCAGAGAGAGGCTGTTGACAGAGAGAGAGCTGAATTCATAGGGAGAACAGAATAAAGGGTGGACTGAAGACACAGAGAGATCTAAAGTCAGAGGGAGACTGTCGACAGCGAGAACTGAAGTCAGAGGGAGAACTGAAGACAGGGTGAACTGATCACAAAAATGGAACTGAAGACACATGGAGTAATGAAGACAGCGGGAGAATTGAAGAAAGGGTGGACTGATCACAGAAAGAGAACTGAATGCAGATGGAGTAATGAAGACAGAGGGAGAAATGAAGAAAGGGTGAACTGATCACAGAAAGGGAACTGAATGCAGATGGAGTAATGAAGACAGCGGGCGAAATGAAGAAAGGGTGGACTGAAGGCACAGAGAGCTCTGAAATCAGAGGGAGACTGCCGGCAGACAGAGAACAGAATTCAGAGGAAGTACTGAAGACAGGGTGAACTGATCACAAATAGAGAACTGAAGACAGATGGAGTAATGAAGACAGAGGGAGAAATGAAGAAATGGTGGACTGATCGCAGAAAGAGAACTGAATGCAGATGGAGTCATGAAGACAGAGAGAGGACTGAAGACAGGATGAACTGATCACAGAAAGAGAACTGAAAGCAGATGGAGTAATGAAGGCAGAATGAGAAATGAAGAAAGGGTGGACTGATCACAGCAAGAGAACTGAATGCAGATGGAGTAATGAAGACAGAGGGAGAAATGAAGAAAGGGTGTACTGAAGACACAGAGAGATCTAAAGTCAGAGGGAGACTGTCGACAGAGAGAGAACTGAAGTCAGAGGGACCACTGAAGGCAGGGTGAACTGATCACAGAAAGAGAACTGAGTGCAGATGTAGTAATGAAAACAGAGAGGGAACTGAAGACAGGGTGACCTGATCACAGAAAGAGAACTGAATGCAGATGGAGTAATGAAGACAGAGGGAGAAATGAAGAAATGGTGGACTGATCGCAGAAAGAGAACTGAATGCAGATGGAGTAATGAAGACAGAGAGAGGACTGAATTCAGGATGAACTGATCACAGAAAGAGAACTGAATGCAAAAGAAACAATGAAGACAAATGGAGAAATGAAGTAACGGTGGACTGATCACAGAAAGTGAACTGAATGCAGATAGAGTAATGAAGACAGAGGGAGAAATGAAGAAAGGGAGAACTAAAGACACAGAGAAATCTAATGTCAATTGGTGACTGTCGACAGAGATAAAACTGAAGTCAGAGGGAGAACTGAAGACAGGGTGAACTGATGACAGACATAGAACTGACGACAGATGTAGTAATGAAGACAGAGGCAGAAATGAAGACAGGGTGGACTGATCACAGAAATTGAACTGAATGTGGATGGAGTAATGAAGACAGAGGGTGAAATGAAGAAAGGGTGGACTGATTACAGAAAGAGAACTGAATGCAGATGGAGTAATGAAGACAGAGTGAGAAATGAAGAAAGGGTGGACTGAAGACAAAAGAGATCTAAAGTCAGATGGTGACTGTCGACAGAGAGAAAACTGAAGTCAGAGGGAGAACTGAAGACAGGGAGAACTGATGACAGAAATAGAACTGACGACAGATGGAGTAAAGAAGACTGAGGCAGAAATGAAGACAGGGTGGACTGATTACAGAATGTGAACTGAATGTAGATGGACTAATGAAGACAGAGGGAGAAATGAAGAAACGGTGGACTGATCCCAGAAAGAGAACTGAATGCAGATGGAGTAATGAAGACAGAGAGAGGACTGAAGACAGGATGAACTGATCACAGAAAGAGAACTGAATGCAGATGGAGTAATGAAGACCGAGGGAGAAATGAAGAAAGGGTGGACTGATCACAGAAAGAGAACTGAATGCAGATGGAGTAATGAAGACAGAGGAAGAAATGAAGAACGGGTGTACTGAAGACAGAGAGAAATCTAAAGTCAGAGGGAGACTGTCGACAGGGAGAGAACTGAAGTCAGAGGGAGAACTGAAGGCAGGTTGAACTGATCACAGAAAGAGAACTGAATGCAGATGGAGTAATGAAAACAGAGGGAGAACTGAAGAAAGGGTGGACTGATCACAGAAAGAGAACTGAATGCAGATGGAGTAATGAAGACCGAGGGAGAAATGAAGAAAGGGTAGACTGATCACAGAAAGAGTACTGAATGCAGATGGAGTAATGAGGACAGAGGGAGAAATGAAAAAAGGGTGGACTGAAGACACAGAGAGATCTAAAGTTAGAGGGATTCTGTCGACAGAGAGAGAACTGAGGTCAGAGGGAGAACTGAAGACAGGGTGAACTGATGACCGAAAGAGAACAGATGACAGATGGAGTAATGAAGACAGTGGGAGAAATGAAGACAGGGTGGGCTGATCACAGAAAGTGAACTGAATGCAGATGGAGTAATGAGGACAGAGGGAGAAATGAAGAATGAGTGGACTGAAGACACAGAGAGATCTAACGTCAGAGGGAGGCTGTTGACAGAGAGCTGCAGTCATAGGGAGAACAGAATAAAGGGTGGAATGAAGACAAAGAGAGTTTTAAAGTCAGAGGGAGACTGTCGACAGAGAGAACTGAAGTCAGAGGGAGAATTGATGACAGGGTGAACTGATCACAAAGATAGAACTGAAGACAGATGGAGTAATGAAGACAGCGGGAGAATTGAAGAAAGGGTGGACTGATCACAGAAAGAGAACTGAATGCAGATGGACTAATGAAGACAGAGGGAGAAATGAAGAAAGGGTGACCTGATCACAGAAAGAGAACTGAATGCAGATGGAGTAATGAAGACAGCGGGCGAAATGAAGAAATGTTGGACAGATCACAGAAAGAGAACTGAATGAAGATGGAGTAATGAAGACAGAGGGAGAAATGAAGAAACGGTGGACTGATCCCAGAAAGAGAACTGAATGCACATGGAGTAATGAAGACAGAGGGAGAAATGAAGAAAGGGTGGACTGAAGACACAGAGAGATCTAAAGTCAGAGGGAGACTGTCGACAGGGAGAGAGCTGAAGTCAGAGGGAGAACTGAAGGCAGGGTGAAATGATCACAGAAAGAGAACTGAATGCAGATGGAATAATTAAGGCAGAGGGAGAAATGATGAAAGGGTGGACTGAAGACAAAAAGAGATCTAAAGTCAGAGGGTGACTGTCGACAGAGAGAAAACTGAAGTCAGAGGGAGAACTGAAGGCAGGGTGAACTGATCACAGAAAGAGATCTGAATGCAGATGGAGTAATGAGGACAGAGGGAGAAATGAAGAAACGGTGGACTGATCCCAGAAAGAGATCTGAATGCAGATGGAGTAATGAAGACAGAGGGAGAAATGAAGAAAGGGTGGACTGATCACAGAAAGAGAACTGAATGCAGATGGAGTAATGAAGACAGAGGGAGAAATGAAGAAACGGTGGACTGATCACAGAAAGAGAACTGAATTCAGATGGAGTAATGAAGACAGAGGGAGAAATGAAGAAAGGGTGGACTGAAGACACAGAGAGATCTAAAGTCAGAGGGAGACTGTCGACAGGGAGAGAGCTGAAGTCAGAGGGAGAACTGAAGGCAGGGTGAAATGATCACAGAAAGAGAACTGAATGCAGATGGAATAATTAAGACAGAGGGAGAAATGATGAAAGGGTGGACTGAAGACAAAAAGAGATCTAAAGTCAGAGGGTGACTGTCGACAGAGAGAAAACTGAAGTCAGAGGGAGAACTGAAGGCATGGTGAACTGATCACAGAAAGAGATCTGAATGCAGATGGAGTAATGAGGACAGAGGGAGAAATGAAGAAACGGTGGACTGATCGCAGAAAGAGATCTGAATGCAGATGGAGTAATGAAGACAGAGGGAGAAATGAAGAAAGGGTGGACTGATCACAGAAAGAGAACTGAATGCAGATGGAGTAATGAAGACAGAGGGAGAAATGAAGAAACGGTGGACTGATCACAGAAAGAGAACTGAATTCAGATGGAGTAATGAAGACAGAGGGAGAAATGAAGAAAGGGTGGTCTGAAGATACAGAGAGATCTAATGTCAGAGGGAGACTGTCGACAGAGATAGAGCTGAAGTCAGAGGGAGAACTGAAGGCAGGGTGAACTGATCACAGAAAGAGAATTGAATGCAGATGGAGTAATGAAAACGGAGGGAGAACTGAAGAAACGGTGGACTGATCACAGAAAGAGAACTGAATGCAGATGGAGTAATGAAGGCAGAGAGAGGACTGAAGACAGGATGAACTGATCACAGAAAGAGAACTGAATGCAGATGAAGCAATGAAGACAGATGGAGAAATGAAGAAACGGTGGACTGATCACAGAAAGAGAACTGAATGCTGATGGAGTAATGAAGACAGAGGGAGAAATGAAGAAAGGGAGAACTGAAGACACAGAGAAATCTAACGTCAGATGGTGACTGTCGACGGAGAGAAAACTGAAGTCAGAGGGAGAATTGAAGACAGGGTGAACTGATGACAGAAATAAAACTGACGACAGATGTAGTAATGAAGGCAGAGGCAGAAATGAAGACAGGGTGGACTGATCACAGAAATTGAACTGAATGTGGATGGAGTAATGAAGACAGAGGGTGAAATGAAGCAAGGGTGGACTGATTACAGAAAGAGAACTGAATGCAGATGGAGTAAAGAAGACAGAGGGAAAAGTGACGACAGGGTGAACTGATCCCAGAAAGAGAACTGAATGCAGATGGAGTAATGAAGACAGAGTGAGAAATGAAGACAGGGTGGACTGATCACAGGAAGAGAACTGAATGCAGATGGAGTAATGAAGACAGAGGGAGAAATGAAGAAATGGTGGACTGATCGCAGAAAGAGAACTGAATGCAGATGGAGTAATGAAGACAGAGAGAGGACTGAATTCAGGATGAACTGATCACAGAAAGAGAACTGAATACAAAAGAAACAATGAAGACAGATGGAGAAATGAAGAAACGGTGGACTGATCACAGAAACAGAACTGAATGCAGATGGTGACTGTCGACAGAGAGAAAACTGAAGTCAGAGGGAGAACTGAAGACAGGGTGAACTGATGACAGAAATAGAACTGACGACAGATGGAGTAAAGAAGACTGAGGCAGAAATGAAGTCAAGGTGGACTGATTACAGAAAGTGAACTGAATGTAGATGGACTAATGAAGACAGAGGGAGAAATGAAGAAAGGGAGAACTAAAGACACAGAGAAATCTAATGTCAATTGGTGACTGTCGACAGAGAGAAAACTGAAGTCAGAGGGAGAACTGAAGACAGGGTGAACTGATGACAGAAATAGAACTGACGACAGATGTAGTAATGAAGACAGAGGCAGAAATGAAGACAGGATGGACTGATCACAGAAAGAGAACTGAATGTGGATGGAGTAATGAAGACAGAGGGTGAAATGAAGAAAGGGTGGACTGATTGCAGAAAGAGAACTGAATGCAGATGGAGTAATGAAGACAGAGGGAAAAGTGACGACAGGGTGAACTGATCACAGAAAGAGAACTGAATGCAGATGGAGTAATGAAGACCGAGGGAGAAATGAAGAAAGGGTGGACTGATCACAGAAAGAGAACTGAATGCAGATGGAGTAATGAAGACAGAGGGAGAAATGAAGAAAAGGGGGACTGATTGCAGAAAGAGAACTGAATGCAGATGGAGTAATGAAGACAGAGGAAAAAGTGACGACAGGGTGAACTGATCACAGAAAGAGAACTGAATGCAGATGGAGCAATGAAGAGAGAGTGAGCACTGAAGACAGGATGAAATGATCACAGAAAGAGAACTGAATGCAGATGGAGTAATGAAGACCGAGGGAGAAATGAAGACAGGGTGGACTGATCACTGAAAGAGAACTGAATGCAGATGGAGTAATGAAGACCGAGGGAGAAATGAAGAAAGGGTGGTCTGATCTCAGGAAGAGAACTGAATGCAGATGGAGTAATGAAGACCGAGGGAGAAATGAAGAAAGGGTGGTCTGATCTCAGGAAGAGAACTGAATGCAGATGGAGTAATGAGGACAGAGGGAGAAATGAAGAAAGGGTGGACTGAGGACACAGAGAGATCGAAAGTCAGAGAGAGGCTGTTGACAGAGAGAGAGCAGAAGTCATAGGGAGAACAGAATAAAGGGTGGACTGAAGACAAAGAGAGGTTTAATGTCAGAGGGAGACTGTCGACAGAGAGAACTGAAGTCAGAGGGAGAACTGAAGACAGCGTGAACTGATCACAAAAATAGAACTGAAGACAGATGCAGTAATGAAGACAGCGGGAGAATTGAAGAAAGGGCGGACTCATCACAGAAAGAGAACTGAATGCAGATGGAGTAATGAAGACAGAGGGAGAACTGAAGACAGGGTGAACTGATGACAGAAATAGAACTGACGACAGATGTAGTAATGAAGACAGAGGCAGAAATGAAGACAGGATGGACTGATCACAGAAAGAGAACTGAATGTGGATGGAGTAATGAAGACAGAGGGTGAAATGAAGAAAGGGTGGACTGATTGCAGAAAGAGAACTGAATGCAGATGGAGTAATGAAGACAGAGGGAAAAGTGACGACAGGGTGAACTGATCACAGAAAGAGAACTGAATGCAGATGGAGTAATGAAGACCGAGGGAGAAATGAAGAAAGGGTGGACTGATCACAGAAAGAGAACTGAATGCAGATGGAGTAATGAAGACAGAGGGAGAAATGAAGAAAAGGGGGACTGATTGCAGAAAGAGAACTGAATGCAGATGGAGTAATGAAGACAGAGGAAAAAGTGACGACAGGGTGAACTGATCACAGAAAGAGAACTGAATGCAGATGGAGCAATGAAGAGAGAGTGAGCACTGAAGACAGGATGAACTGATCACAGAAAGAGAACTGAATGCAGATGGAGTAATGAAGACCGAGGGAGAAATGAAGACAGGGTGGACTGATCACTGAAAGAGAACTGAATGCAGATGGAGTAATGAAGACCGAGGGAGAAATGACGAAAGGGTGGTCTGATCTCAGGAAGAGAACTGAATGCAGATGGAGTAATGAGGACAGAGGGAGAAATGAAGAAAGGGTGGACTGAGGACACAGAGAGATCGAAAGTCAGAGAGAGGCTGTTGACAGAGAGAGAGCAGAAGTCATAGGGAGAACAGAATAAAGGGTGGACTGAAGACAAAGAGAGGTTTAAAGTCAGAGGGAGACTGTCGACAGAGAGAACTGAAGTCAGAGGGAGAACTGAAGACAGCGTGAACCGATCACAAAAATAGAACTGAAGACAGATGCAGTAATGAAGACAGCGGGAGAATTGAAGAAAGGGCGGACTCATCACAGAAAGAGAACTGAATGCAGATGGAGTAATGAAGACAGAGGGAGAAATGAAGAAAGGGTGAACTGATCACAGAAAGAGAACTGAATGCAGATGGAGTAATGAAGACAGCGGGCGAAATGAAGAAAGGGTGGACTGAAGCCACAGAGTGATCTGAAATCAGAGGGAGACTGTCGGCAGAGAGAGAACTGAATTCAGAGGAAGTACTGAAGACAGGGTGAACTGATCACGAAAAGATAACTGAAGACAGATGGAGTAATGAAGACAGAGGGAGAAATGAAGAAATGGTGGACTGATCGCAGAAAGAGAACTGAATGCAGATGGAGTAATTAAGACAGAGAGAGGACTGAAGATAGGATGAACTGATGACAGAAAGAGAACTGAATGCAGATGGAGTAATGA
Organism: Heterodontus francisci; assembly: GCF_036365525.1. Taxonomy (NCBI): domain Eukaryota; kingdom Metazoa; phylum Chordata; class Chondrichthyes; order Heterodontiformes; family Heterodontidae; genus Heterodontus; species Heterodontus francisci. Next base: position 1,288,673 of record NW_027140172.1, read on the forward strand.
AGACAGAGGGAGAAATGAAGAAACGGTGGACTGATCACAGAAAGAGAACTGAATGCAGATTGAGTAATGAAGACAGAGGGAGAAATGAAGAAAGGGTGGACTGAAGACACAGAGAGAGCTAAAGTCAGAGGGAGAACTGAAGGCAGGGTGAACTGATCACAGAAAGAGAACTGAATGCAGATGGAGTAATGAAAACACAGGGCGAACTGAAGAAAGGGTGGACTGATCACAGAAAGAGAACTGAATGCAGATGGAGTAATGAAGACAGAGGGAGAAATGATGAAAGGGTGGACTGGAGACAATAAGAGATCTAAAGTCAGAGGTTGACTGTCGACAGAGAGAAAACTGAAGTCAGAGGGAGAACTGAAGGCAGGGTGAACTGATCACAGAAAGAGAACTGAATGCAGATGGAGTAATGAGGACAGCGGGAGAAATGAAGATAGTGTGGACTGAAGACAAAGAGAGATTTAAGTCAGAGGGAGTCTGTCGACATAGAGAAAACTGATGTCAGAGGGAGAACTGAAGACAGGGTGAACTGATGACAGAAATAGAACTGACGACAGATGGAGTAATGAAGACAGGGGGGAGAAATGAAGACCGGGTGGACTGATCACAGAAAGTGAACCGTATGCAGATGGAGAAATTAAGACAGAGGGAGAAATGATGAAAGGGTGTACTGAAGACACAGAGAGATCTAAAGTCAGAGGGAGACTGTTGACAGAGAGAGAGCTGAAGTCAGAGGGAGAACTGAAGAAAGGGCGGACTGAAGAATCAGAGATATATATGGGCGGCACAGTGGCGCAGTGGTTCGCACCACAGCCTCACAGCTCCAGGGACCCGGGTTCGATTCCGGGTACTGCCTGTGTGGAGTTTGCAAGTTCTCCCTGTGTCTGCATGGGTTTTCTCCGGGTGCTCCGGTTTCCTCCCACAAGCCTAAAGACTTGCAGGTTGATAGGTAAATTGGCCATTATAAATTGACACTAGTATAGGTAGGTGGTAGGGAAATATAGAGACAGGTGGGGATGTTTGGTAGGAATGTAGGATTCGTATAAATGGGTGGTTGATGTTCGGCACAGACTCGGTGGGCCGAAGGGCCTGTTTCAGTGCAGTATCTCTAATCTAATAAAGTCAGAGGGAGAACGTCGACAGAGAGAACTGAAGTCAGAGGGAGTAATGAAGACAGCGGGAGAATTGAAGAAAGGGTGGACTGATCACAGAAAGAGAACTGAATGCAGATGGAGTAATGAAGACAGAGGGAGAAATGAAGAAAGGGTGAACTGATCAGAGAAAGAGAACTGAATGCAGATGGAGTAATGAAGACAGATGGAGAAAAGAAGAAAGGGTGGACTGAAGACAAAAAGAGATCTAAAGTCAGAGGGCGACTGTCGACAGAGGGAAAACTGAAGTCAGAGGCAGAACTGAAGACAGGGTGATCTGATGACAGAAAGAGATCTGACGACAGATGGAGTAATGAAGACAGAGGGAGAAATTAAGACAGGATGGACTGATTCAGAAAGTGAACTGAATGCAGATGGAGTAATGAAGACAGAGGGAGAAATGATGAAAGGGTGGACTGAAGACACAGAGAGATTTAATGTCAGAGGGAGACTGTTGACAGGGAGAGGGCGCTGAAGTCAGAGGGAGAACTGAAGACAGGGTGAACTGATCACAGAAAGAGAAGTGAAGACAGATGGAGTAATGGAGACAGAGGGAGAAATGAAGAAAGAGTGGACTGATCGCAGAAAGAGAACTGAATGCAGATGGAGTAATATAGACAGAGGGAGAAATGAAGAAACGTTGGACTGAAGACAAAAAGAGATCTAAAGTCAGAGGGTGACTGTCGACAGAGAGAAAACTGAAGTCAGAGGGAGAACTGAAGGCAGGGTGAACTGATGTCTTTAAGAGAACTGTTGACAGAGAGAGAGCTGAAGTCAGAGGGAGAACTGAAGAAAGGGTGGACTGAAGACACAGAGAAATATAAAGTCAGAGGTAGACTGTCGACAGACAGAAGTGAAGTCAGAGGGAGAAATGAAGAAAGGGTGGACTGATCACAGAAAGTGAACTGAATGCAGATGGAGTAATGAGGACAGAGGGAGAAATGAAGAAAGGGTGGACTGAAGACACAGAGAGATCTAAAGTCAGAGGGAGACTGTTGACAGAGAGAGAGATCAAGTCATAGGGAGAACAGAACAAAGGGTGGACTGAAACAACGAGATATTTAAAGTCAGAGGGAGACTGTCGACAGAGAGAACCGAAGTCAGGGTGGACTGATCACAGAAAGTGAACTGAATGCAGATGGAGTAAAGAAGACAGAGGGAGAAATGACGAAAGGGTGAACTGATCACAGAAAGAGAACTGAATGCAGATGGAGTAATGAAGACAGAGCGCGAAATGAAGAATGGGTGGACTGAAGACACAGAGAGATCTAAAATCAGAGGGAGACTGCCGACAGAGAGAGAACAGAATTCAGAGGAAGTACTGAAGACAGGGTGAATTGATCACAAAACGAGAACTGAAGACCGATGGAGTAATGAAGACAGAGGGAGAAATGAAGACAGGGTGAACTGATCACAGAAAGAGAACTGAATGCAGATGGATTAATGAAGAAAGAGGGAGAAATGAAGAAAGGGTGGACTGAAGACAAAAAGAGATCTAAAGTCAGAGGGAGTCTGTCGACAGAGAGAGAACTGAGGTCAGAGGGAGATCTGAAGATTGGGTGAACTGATGACCGAAAGAGAACAGACGACAGATGGAGTAATGAAGACAGAGGGAGAAATGAAGACAGGGTGGACTGATCACAGAAAGTGAACTGAATGCAGATGGATTAATGAGGACAGAGGGAGAAATGAAGAAAGGGTGGACTGGAGACACAGAGAGATCTAAAGTCAGAGGGAGACTGTTGACAGAGAGAGAGATGAAGTCATAGGGAGAACAGAATAAAGGGTGGACTGAAGACAAAGAGAGATTTAAAGTCAGAGTGAGACTGTCGACAGAGAGAACTGAAGTCAGAGGGAGAACTGAAGACAGGGTGAACTGATCACAAAAATAGAACGGAAGACAGATGGAGTAATGAAGACAGCGGGAGAATTGAAGAAAGGGTGGACTGATCACAGAAAGTGAACTGAATGCAGATGGACTAATGAAGACAGAGGGAGAAATGAAGAAAGGGTGAACTGATCACAGAAAGGGAACTGAATGCAGATGGAGTAATGAAGACAGCGGGCGAAATGAAGAAAGGGTGGACTGAAGGCACAGAGAGCTCTGAAATCAGAGGGAGACTGCCGGCAGAGAGAACTGAAGTCAGAGGAAGTACTGAAGACAGGGTGAACTGATCACAAAAAGAGGACTGAAGACCGATGGAGTAATGAAGACAGAGGGAGAAATGACAAAAGGGTGGAAAGATCACAGAAAGAGAACTGAATGCAGATGGAGTAATGAAGACAGAGGGAGAAATGATGACAGGGTGAACTGATCACAGAAAGAGAACTGAATGCAGATGGATTAATGAAGGCAGATATAGAAATGAAGAAAGGGTGGACTGAAGACAAAAAGAGAACTAACGTCAGAGGGCGACTGTCAACAGAGAGAAAACTGAATTCAGAGGGAGAACTGAAGAGAGGGTGATCTGATGACAGAAAGACGACTGACGACAGATGGAGTAATGAAGACAGAGCGAGAAATTAAGACAGGATGGACTGATCACAGAAAGTGAACTGAATGCAGATGGAGTAATGAAGACAGAGGGAGAAATGAAGAAAGGGTGGACTGAAGACAAAGAGAGTTTTAATGTCAGAGGGAGACTATTGACAGAGAGAGAGCTGAAGTCAGAGGAAGTACTGAAGACAGGGAGAACTGATCACAAAAAGAGGACTGAAGACATATGGAGTAATGAAGACAGAGGAAGAAATGACGAAAGGGTGGAAAGATCACAGAAAGAGAACTGAATGCAGATGGAGTAATGAAGACAGAGGGAGAAATGAAGAGAGGGTGAACTGATCACAGAAAGAGAACCGAATGCAGATGGATTAATGAAGACAGAGGGAGAAATGAAGAAAGGGTGGACTGAAGACAAAAAGAGATCTAAAGTCAGAGGGAGGCTGTCGACAGAGAGAGAACTGAGGTCAGAGGGAGATCTGAAGACTGGGTGAACTGATGACCGAAAGAGAACAGACGACCGATGGAGTAACGAAGACAGAGGGAGAAATGAAGACAGGGTGGACTGATCACAGAAAGTGAACTGAATGCAGATGGAGTAATGAAGACAGAGGGAGAAATGAAGAAAGGGTGGACTGAAGACACAGAGAGATCTAAAGTCAGAGAGAGACTGTTGAAAGAGAGAGAGCTGAAGTCATAGGGAGCACAGAATAAAGTGTGGACTGAAGCCAAAGAGATATTTAAAGTCAGAGTGAGACTGTCGACAGAGAGAACTGAAGTCAGAGGGAGAACTGAAGACAGGGTGAACTGAGCACAAAAATAGAACTGAAGAGAGATGGACTAATGAAGACAGAGGGCGAAATGAAGAAAGGGAGGACTGAAGACACAGAGAGATCTAAAATCAGAGGGAGACTGCCGACAGAGAGAGAACAGAATTCAGAGGAAGTACTGAAGACAGGGTGAACTGATCACAAAAAGAGGACTGAAGACCGATGGACTAATGAAGACAGAGGGAGAAATGACGAAATGGTGGACTGAAGACACAGAGAGATCTAAAGTCAGAGGGAGACTGTCGACAGGGAGAGAACTGAAGTCAGAGGGAGAACTGAAGGGAGGGTGAACTGATCACAGCAAGAGAACAGAATGCAGATGGAGTAATGAGGACAGAGGGAGAAATGAAGAAAGGATGGACTGAAGACACAGAGAGATCTACAGTCAGAGGGAGTCTGTCGACAGAGAGAGCACTGAGGTCAGAGGGAGAACTGAAGACAGTGTGAATTGATGACCGAAAGAGAACAGACGACAGATGGAGTAATGAAGACAGTGGGAGAAATGAAGACAGTTTGGACTGATCACAGAAAGAGAACTGAATGCAGATGGAGTAATGAGGACAGAGGGAGAAATGAAGACAGGGTGAACTGATCACAGAAAGAGAACTGAATGCAGATGGATTAATGAAGACAGATATAGAAATGAAGAAAGGTTGGACTGAAGACAAAAAGAGATCTAAAGTCAGAGGGTGACTGTCGACAGATAGAAAACTGAAGTCAGAGGGAGAACTGAAGACAGGGTGATCTGATGACAGAAAGAGAACTGACGACAGATGGAGTAATGAAGACAGAGGGAGAAATTAAGACAGGATGGACTGATCACAGAAAGTGAACTGAATGCAGATGGAGTAATGAAGACAGAGGGAGAAATGAAGAAAGGGCGGACTGAAGACACAGAGAGATTTAATGTCAGAGGGAGACTGTTGACAGAGAGAGAGCTGAAGTCATAGGGAGAACAGAATAAAGGGTGGACTGAAGACAAAGAGAGATGTAAAGTCAGAGGGAGACTGTTGACAGAGAGAGAGCAGAAGTCAGAGGGAGAAATGAAGACAGGGTGAACTGATCACAGAAAGAGAAGTGAAGACAGATGGAGTAATGAAGACAGAGGGAGAAATGAAGACAGAGTGGACTGATCACAGAAAGTGAACTGAATGCAGATGGAGTAATGAAGACAGAGGGAGAAATGAAGAAAGGGCGGACTGAAGACACAGAGAGATTTAATGTCAGAGGTAGACTGCTGACAGAGAGAGAGCTGAGGTCAGAGGGAGAAATGAAGACAGGGTGAACTGATCACAGAAAGAGAAATGAAGTCAGATGGAGTAATGAAGACAGAGGGAGAAATGAAGAAAGAGTGGACTGATCGCAGCAAGAGAACTGAATGCAGATGGAGTAATGTAGAAAGAGGGAGAAATGAAGAAAGGTTGGACTGAAGACAAAAAGAGATCTAAAGTCAGAGGGAGACTGTCGACAGAGAGAAAACTGAAGTCAGAGGGAGAACTGAAGACAGGGTGAATTGATCACAAAATGAGAACTGAAGACCGATGGAGTAATGAAGACAGAGGGAGAAATGAAGACAGGGTGAACTGATCACAGAAAGAGAACTGAATGCAGATGGATTAATGAAGAAAGAGGGAGAAATGAAGAAAGGGTGGACTGAAGACAAAAAGAGATCTAAAGTCAGAGGGAGTCTGTCGACAGAGAGAGAACTGAGGTTAGAGGGTGATCTGAAGATTGGGTGAACTGATGACCGAAAGAGAGCCGACGACTGATGGAGTAATGAAGACAGCGGGAGAATTGAAGAAAGGGTGGACTGATCACAGAAAGTGAACTGAATGCAGATGGACTAATGAAGACAGAGGGAGAAATGAAGAAAGGGTGAACTGATCACAGAAAGAGAACTGAATGCAGATGGAGTAATGAAGACAGAGGGCGAAATGAAGAAAGGGAGGACTGAAGACACAGAGAGATCTAAAATCAGAGCGAGACTGACGACAGAGAGAGAACAGAATTCAGAGGAAGTACTGAAGACAGGGTGAACTGATCAGAAAATGAGAACTGAAGACCGATGGAGTAATGAAGACAGAGGAGAAATGACGAAAGTGTGGAAAGATCACAGAAAGAGAACTGAGTGCAGATGGAGTAATGAAGACAGAGGGAGAAATGAAGACAGGGTGAACTGATCACAGAAAGAGAACTGAATGCAGATGGATTAATGAAGACAGAGGGAGAAATGAAGAAAGGGTGGACTGAAGACAAAAAGAGATCTAAAGTCAGAGGGAGGCTGTCGACAGAGAGAGAATTGAGGTCAGAGGGAGATCTGAAGACTGGGTGAACTGATGACCGAAAGAGAACAGACGACAGATGGAGTAATGAAGACAGAGGGAGAAATGAAGACAGGGTGGACTGATCACAGAAAGTGAACTGAATGTAGATGGAGTAATGAGGACAGAGGGAGAAATGAAGAAAGGGTGGACTGAAGACACAGAGAGATCTAAAGTCAGAGGGAGACTGTTGAAAGAGAGAGAGCTGAAGTCATAGGGAGAACAGAATAAAGTGTGGACTGAAGACAAAGAGATATTTATAGTCAGAGTGAGACTGTCGACAGAGAGAACTGAAGTCAGAGGGAGAACTGAAGACAGGGTGAACTGAGCACAAAAATAGAACTGAAGACAGATGGAATAATGAAGACAGAGGGCGAAATGAAGAAAGGGAGGACCGAAGACACAGAGAGATCTAAATTCAGAGAGAGACTGCCGACAGAGAGAGAACGGAATTCAGAGGAAGTACTGAAGACAGGGTGAACTGATCACAAAAAGAGTACTGAAGACCGATGGAGTAATGAAGACAGAGGGAGAAATGACGAAAGGGTGGAAAGATCACAGAAAGAGAACTTAATGCAGATGGAGTAATGAAGACAGAGGGAGAAATAAAGACAGGGTGAACTGATCACAGAAAGAGAACTGAATGCAGATGGATTAATGAAGACAGATGGAGAAATGAAGAAAGGGTGGACTGAAGACAAAAAGAGATCTAAAGTCAGAGGGCGACTGTCGACAGATAGAAAACTGAAGTCAGAGGGAGAACTGAAGACAGGGTGATCTGATGACAGAAAGAGAACTGACGACAGATGGAGTAATGAAGACAGAGGGAGAAATTAAGACAGGATGGACTGATCACAGAAAGTGAACTGAATGCAGATGGAGTAATGAAGACAGAGGGAGAAATGAAGAAAGGGCGGACTGAAGACACAGAGAGATTTAATGTCAGAGGGAGACTGTTGACAGAGAGAGAGCTGAAGTCAGAGGGAGAAATGAAGACAGGGTGAACTGATCACAGAAAGAGAAGTGAAGACAGATAGATAATGAAGACAGAGGGAGAAATGAAGAAAGAGTGGACTGATCGCAGAAAGAGAACTGAATGCAGATGGAGTAATGTAGACAGAGGGAGAAATGAAGAAAGGTTGGACTGAAGACAAAAAGAGATCTAAAGTCAGAGGGTGACTGTCGACAGAGAGAAAACTGAAGTCAGAGGGAGAACTGAAGACAGGGTGAACTGATGACCGAAAGAGAACTGACGACAGATGGAGTAATGAAGACAGAGGGAGAAATTAAGACAGGATGGACTGATCACAGAAAGTGAACTGAATGCAGATGGAGTAATGAAGACAGAGGGAGAAATGAAGAAAGGTTGGACTGAAGACAAAAAGAGATCTAAAGTCAGAGGGTGACTGTCGACAGAGAGAAAACTGAAGTCAGAGGGAGAACTGAGGGCAGTGTGAACTGATCACAAAAAGAGAACTGAAGACAGATGGAGTAATGAAGACAGAGGGAGAAATGATGAAAGGGTGGATTGATCACAGAAAGTGAAATGAATGCAGATGGAATAATGAAGACAGAGGGAAAAATGAAGAAAGGGTGGACTGATCGCAGAAAGAGAACTGAATGCAGATGGAGTAATGAAGACAGAGGGAGAAATGAAGAAAGGGTGGACTGATCGCAGAAAGAGAACTGAATGCAGATGGAATAATGAAGACAGAGGGAGAAATGACGAAAGGGTGGAAAGATCACAGAAAGAGAACTGAATGCAGATGGAGTAATGAAGACAGAGGGAGAAATGGAGACAGGGTGGACTGAAGACAAAAGAGAGATCTAAAGTCAGAGGGTGACTGTCGGCAGAGAGAAAACTGAAGTCAGAGGGAGAACTGAAGACAGGGTGAACTGATGACCGAAAGAGAACTGACGACAGATGGAGTAATGAAGACAGAGGGAGAAATGAAGAAAGGGTGGACTGAAGACACAGAGAGATCTAAACTCAGAGGGAGACGGTCGACAGAGAGAACTGAAGTCAGAGGGAGAACTGAAGACAGGGTGAACTGATCACAAAAATAGAACTGAAGACAGATGGAGTAATGAAGACAGCGGGAGAAATGAAGAAAGGGTGCCTGATCGCTGAAAGAGAACTGAATACAGATCGAGTAATGAAGACAGAGAGAGAAATGAAGAAAGGGTGGACTGAAGACACAGAGAGTTCTAAAGTCAGAGGGAGACGGTCGACAGAGAGAACTGAAGTCAGCGGGAGAACTGAAGACACGGTGAACTGATCACAAAAATAGAACTGAAGACAGATGGAGTAATGAAGACAGCGGGAGTAATGAAGAAAGGGTGCCTGATCACAGAAAGAGAACTGAATGCAGATGGAGTAATGAAGAAAGAGAGCGAAATGAAGAAAGTTTGGACTGAAGACACAGAGGCATCTAAAGTCAGAGGGAGACTGCCGACAGAGAGTGAATTGATGTCAGAGGGAGAACTGAAGACAGGGTGAACTGATGACCGAAAGAGAACTGACGACAGATGGAGTAATGAAGACAGAATGAGAAATGAAGACAGGGTGGACAGATCACAGAAAGAGAACTGAATGCAGATGGAGTAATGAAGACAGAGGGAGAAATGAAGAAAGGTGGACTGAAGACACAGAGAGATCTAAAGTCAGAGGGAGACTGTTGACAGAGAGAGAGCTGAAGTCAGAGGGAGAAGTGAAGAAAGGGTGGACTGAAGACACAGAGGCATCTAAAGTCAGAGGGAGACTGCCGACAGAGAGTGAATTGATGTCAGAGGGAGAACTGAAGACAGGGTGAACTGCTCACAAAAAGAGTACTGAAGACAGATGGAGTAATGAAGACAGAGGGCGAAATGAAGAAAGGGTGGACTGATCGCAGAAAGAGAACTGAATGAAGTTGGAGCAATGAAGACAGAGGGAGAAACGAAGAAAGGGTGGACTGATCACAGAAAGAGAACTGAATGCCGATTGAGAAATCAAGACAGAGGGCGAAATGAAGAATGGGTGGACTGAAGACACAGAGAGAATTATAGTCAGAGGGAGACTGTCGACAGAGAGAGTGCTGAAGTCAGAGGGAGAACTGAAGACACGGTGAACTGATGACAGAAAGAGAGCTGAATGCAGATGTAGCAATGAAGTCAGAGAGAGAACTGAAGACTGGATGAACTGATCGCAGAAAGTGAACTGAAAGTAGATGGAGTATTGAAGACAGAGGGAGAAATGAAGAAAGGTGGACTGAAGGCACAGAGAGATCTAAAGTCAGAGGGAGACTGTTGACAGAGAGAGAGCTGAAGTAAGAGGGCAACTGTAGAAAGGGTGGACTGAAGACACAGAAATATATAAAGTCAGAGGGAGGCAGTCGACAGAGAGAACTGACGTCAGATGGAGAACTGAAGACAGGGTGAACTGATCACAAAAAGAGAACTGAAGACAGATGGAGTAATGAAGACAGAGGGAGAAATGAAGAAAGGGTGGACTGAAGACCAAAATAGATCTAAAGTCAGAGGGTGACGGTCGACAGAGAGAAAACTGAATTCAGAGGGAGAACTGAAGACAGGGTGAACTGATGACAGAAAGATAACTGACGACAGATGGAGTAATGAAGACAGAATGAGAAATGAAGACAGGGTGGACAGATCACAGAAAGAGAACTGAATGCAGATGGAGTAATGAAGACAGAGGGAGAAATGAAGAAAGGTGGACTGAAGACACAGAGAGATCTAAAGTCAGAGGGAGACTGTTGACAGAGAGAGAGATGAAGTCAGAGGGAGAACTGAAGAAAGGGTGGACTGAAGACACAGAGAGATGTACGGTCAGAGGGAGGCAGTCGACAGAGAGAACAGAAGTCAGAGGGAGAATTGAAGACAGGGTGAACTGATCACAAAAAGAGATCTGAAGACTGATGGAGTAATGAGGAGTGAGGGAGAAATGAAGAAAGGGTGGACTGATCACAGAAAGGGAACTGAATGCAGGTTGAGAAATCAAGACAGAGGGAGAAATGAAGAAAGGGTGAACTGATCACAAAATGAGAACTTAAGGCAGATGGATTAATGAAGACAGAGGAAGAAATCAAGAAAGGGTGGACTGAAGACACAGAGAGATCTAAAGTCATAAGGAGACTGTCGACAGAGGGAAAACTGAAGTCAGAGGGAGAACTGAAGGCAGGTTGAACTGATCACAGAAAGAGAACTGAATGCAGATGTCGTAATGAAGACAGAGAGAGAACTGAAGACAGGATGAACTGATCACAGAAGGAGAACTGAATGCAGATGGAGTAATGAAGACAGAGGGGGAAATGAAGCAAGGGCGGACTGAAGACACAGAGAGATCCAAAATCAAAGAGAGACTTTCGAAAGAGAGAGAACTGAAGCCAGATGGAGAACTGAAGACAGGGTGAACTGATCACAAAAAGAGAACTGCGGATAGCTGACGTATTGAAGACAGAGGGAGAAATGAAGAAATTGTGGACTAATCACAGAAAGAGAACTGAATGCAGATGGAGTAATGAAGACAGAGGGAGAAATGAAGAAAGGGTGGACTGAAGACGCAGAGAAATCTAAAGTCAGAGGGAGACTGTCGACGGAGGGAGAACAGAAGGCAGGGTGAACTGATCACAGAAAGAGAACTGAATTCAGATGGAGTAATGAAGACGGAGGGAGAAGTGAGGACAGGGTGAACACATCACAGAAGGAGAACTGAATGCAGATGGAGTAATGAAGACAGAGGGGGAAATGAAGCAAGGGTGGACTGAAGACACAGAGAGATCCAAAATCAAAGGGAGACTTTCGAAAGAGAGAGAACTGAAGTCAGATGGAGAACTGAAGACAGGGTGAACTGATCACAAAAAGAGAACTGAGGATAGATGACGTATTGAAGACAGAGGGAGAAATGAAGAAATTGTGGACTAATCACAGAAAGAGAACTGTATGCAGATGGAGTAATGAAGACAGAGGGAGAAATGAAGAAAGGGTGGACTGAAGACACAGAGAAATCTAAAGTCAGAGGGAGACTGTCGACGGAGGGAGAACAGAAGGCAGGGTGAACTGATCACAGAAAGAGAACTGAATTCAGATTGAGTAATGAAGACAGAGGGGAAGTGAAGACAGGGTGAACTGATCACAGAAAGGGAACTGAATGCAGATGGAGTAATGAAGACAGAGGGAGAAATGAAGAAAGGGTGGACTGAAGAGAAAAGAGATCTAAAGTCAGAGGGCGACTGTCGACAGAGAGAAGACTGAAGTCAGAGGGAGAACTGAAGACAGGGTGAACTGATCACAAAAAGAGAACTGAGGATAGATGACGTATTGAAGACAGAGGGAGAAATGAAGAAATTGTGGACTAATCACAGAAAGAGAACTGAATGCAGATGGAGTAATGAAGACAGAGGGAGAAATGAAGAAAGGGTGGACTGAAGACACAGAGAAATCTAAAGTCAGAGGGAGACTGTCGACGGAGGGAGAACAGAAGGCAGGGTGAACTGATCACAGAAAGAGAACTGAATTCAGATTGAGTAATGAAGACAGAGGGGAAGTGAAGACAGGGTGAACTGATCACAGAAAGGGAACTGAATGCAGATGGAGTAATGAAGACAGAGGGAGAAATGAAGAAAGGGTGGACTGAAGAGAAAAGAGATCTAAAGTCAGAGGGCGACTGTCGACAGAGAGAAGACTGAAGTCAGAGGGAGAACTGAAGACAGGGTGAACTGATCACAGAAACAGTACTGACGACAGATGGAGTAATGAAGACAGAGGGAGATATGAAGAAAGAGTGGACTGATCACAGAAAGAGAACTGAATGCAGATGGAGTAATGAAGACAAAGGGAGAAATGAAGAAAGGTTTGACTGAAGACAAAAAGAGATCTAAAGTCAGAGGGAGACTGTCGACAGGGAGAAAACTGATGTCAGAGGGAGAACTGAAGACAGGGTGAACTGATGACGGAAAGAGAACTGACGACAGATGGAGCAATGAAAACAGAGGGAGAAATGAAGACAGGGTGGACTGATCACAGAAAGTGAACTGAATGCAGATGGACTAATGAAGACAGAGGGAGAAATGAAGAAAGGGTGGACTGAAGACACAGACAGATCTAAAGTCAGAGGGAGACAGTTGAAAGAGAGAGAGCTGAAGTCAGAGGGAGAACTGAAGAAAGGGTGGACTGAAGACACAGAGAGATATAAAGTCAGAGGGAGACTGTCGACAGACAGAACTGAAGTCAGAGGGAGAACTGAAGACAGGGTGAACTGCTCACAAAAAGTCAACTGAATGCAGATGGAGTAATGAAGACAGAGGGAGAAATGAAGAAAGGGTGGACTGATCACAGAAAGAGAACTGAATGCAGATTGAGAAATCAAGAAAGAGGGCGAAATGAAGAAAGGGGGGACTGAAGACACAGAGAGATCTAAAGTCGGAAGGAGACTGTCGACAGAGAGAGAGCTGAAGTCAGAGGGAGAACTGAAGGCAGGATGAACTGATCACAGAAAGTGAACTGAATGCAGATGGAGTAATGAAGACAGAGGGAGAACTGAAGAAAGAGTGGACTGATGACACAGACAGATCTAAAGTCAGAGGGAGACTGTTGAAAGAGAGAGAGCTGAAGTCAGAGGGAGAACTGAAGAAAAGGTGGAGTGAAGACACAGAGAGATATATAGTCAGAGGGAGACTGTCGACAGACAGAACTGAAGTCAGAGGGAGAACTGAAGACAGGGTGAACTGATCACAGAAACAGTACTGACGACAGATGGAGTAATGAAGACAGAGGGAGATATGAAGAAAGAGTGGACTGATCACAGAAAGAGAACTGAATGCAGATGGAGTAATGAAGACAAAGGGAGAAATGAAGAAAGGTTTGACTGAAGACAAAAAGAGATCTAAAGTCAGAGGGAGACTGTCGACAGGGAGAAAACTGATGTCAGAGGGAGAACTGAAGACAGGGTGAACTGATGACGGAAAGAGAACTGACGACAGATGGAGCAATGAAAACAGAGGGAGAAATGAAGACAGGGTGGACTGATCACAGAAAGTGAACTGAATGCAGATGGACTAATGAAGACAGAGGGAGAAATGAAGAAAGGGTGGACTGAAGACACAGACAGATCTAAAGTCAGAGGGAGACAGTTGAAAGAGAGAGAGCTGAAGTCAGAGGGAGAACTGAAGAAAGGGTGGACTGAAGACACAGAGAGATATAAAGTCAGAGGGAGACTGTCGACAGACAGAACTGAAGTCAGAGGGAGAACTGAAGACAGGGTGAACTGCTCACAAAAAGTCAACTGAATGCAGATGGAGTAATGAAGACAGAGGGAGAAATGAAGAAAGGGTGGACTGATCACAGAAAGAGAACTGAATGCAGATTGAGAAATCAAGAAAGAGGGCGAAATGAAGAAAGGGGGGACTGAAGACACAGAGAGATCTAAAGTCGGAAGGAGACTGTCGACAGAGAGAGAGCTGAAGTCAGAGGGAGAACTGAAGGCAGGATGAACTGATCACAGAAAGTGAACTGAATGCAGATGGAGTAATGAAGACAGAGGGAGAACTGAAGAAAGAGTGGACTGATGACACAGACAGATCTAAAGTCAGAGGGAGACTGTTGAAAGAGAGAGAGCTGAAGTCAGAGGGAGAACTGAAGAAAAGGTGGAGTGAAGACACAGAGAGATATATAGTCAGAGGGAGACTGTCGACAGACAGAACTGAAGTCAGAGGGAGAACTGAAGACAGGGTGAACTGCTCACAAAAAGTGAACTGAATGCAGATGGAGTAATGAAGACAGAGGGAGAAATGAGTAAAGGGTGGACTGATCACAGAAAGAGAACTGAATGCAGATTGAGAAATCAAGAAAGAGGGCGAAATGAAGAAAGGGTGGACAGAAGACACAGAGAGATCTAAAGTCAGAAGGAGACTGTCGACAGAGAGAGAGAGCTGAAGTCAGAGGGAGAACTGAAGGCAGGATGAACTGATCACAGAAAGTGAACTGAATGCAGATGGAGTAATGAAGACAGAGGGAGAACTGAAGAAAGGGTGGACTGAAGACACAGACAGATGTAAAGTCAGAGGGAGACTGTCGACAGACAGAACTGAAGTCAGAGGGATAACTGAGGACAGGGTGAACTGCTCACAAAAAGTGAACTGAATGCAGGTGGAGAAATGAAGACATAGGGAGAAATGAGGAAAGGGTGGACTGATCACAGAATGAGAACTGAATGCAGATTGAGAAATCAAGACAGAGGGCGATTTGAAGAAGGGGTGGTCTGAAGACACAAAGAGATCTAAAGTCAGAAGGAGACTGTCGACAGAGAGAGAGCTGAAGTCAGAGGGAGAACTGAAGGCAGGTTTGACTGATCACAGAAAGTGAACTGAATGCAAATGGAGTAATGAAGACAGAGGGAGAAATGAAGAAATGGTGGACTGAAGACACACAGAGATCTAAAGTCAGAGGGAGACTGTTGACACAGAGAGAGCTGAAGTCAGAGGGTGAACTGATGAAAGGGTGGACTGAAGACACAGTGAGATATAAAGTCAGAGGCAGACCGTCCACAGAGAGAACTGAAGTCAGAGGGAAAACTGAAGACAGGTTGAACTGAACACAAAAAGAGAACTGAAGACAGATGGAGTAATGAAGACAGAGGGAGAAATGAAGAAAGGGTGGACTGATCGCAGAAAGAGAACTGAATGCAGATGGAATAATGAAGACAGGGAGAGGACTGTAGACAGGACGAACTGATCACTGAAAGAGAACTGAATGCAGATGGAGTAATGAAGACAGAGGGAGAAATGAAGAAAGGGAGAACTGAAGATACAGAGATATTTAAAGTCAGAGGGAGTCTGCCGACAGAGAGAGAGCTAAAGTCAGAGGGAGAACTGAAGGCAGGGTGAACTGATCACAGAAAGAGAACTGAATGCAGATGGAGCAATGAAAACAGAGGGAGAACTGAAGAAAGGGTGGACTGATGACACAGACAGTTTTAAAGTCAGAGGGAGACTGTGGAAAGAGAGAGAGAGCAGAAGTCAGAGGGAGAACTGAAGAAAAGGTGGACTGAAGACACAGAGAGGTATATAGTCAGAGGGAGACTGTCGACAGACAGAACTGAAGTCAGAGGGAGAACTGAAGACAGGGTGAACTGCTCACAAAAAGTGAACTGAATGCAGATGGAATAATGAAGACAGAGGGAGAAATGAGTAAAGGGTGGACTGATCACAGAAAGAGAACTGAATGCAGATTGAGAAATCAAGACAGAGGGCGAAATGAAGAAAGGGTGGACAGAAGACACAGAGAGATCTAAAGTCAGAAGGAGACTGTCGACAGAGAGAGAGAGCTGAAGTCAGAGGGAGAACTGAAGGCAGGATGAACTGATCACAGAAAGTGAACTGAATGCAGATGGAGTAATGAAGACCGAGGGAGAACTGAAGATAGGGTGGACTGAAGACACAGACAGATATAAAGTCAGAGGGAGACTGTCGACAGAGAGAGAGCTGAAGTCAGAGGGAGAACTGAAGGCAGGGTGAACTGATCACAGAAAGAGAACAGAATGCAGATGAAGCAATGAAAACAGAGGGAGAACTGAAGAAAGAGTGGACTGATCACAGAAAGAGAACTGAATGCAGATGGAGTAATGAAAACAGAGGGAGAAATGAAGAAAGGGTGGACTGAAGACAGAAAGAGATCTAAAGTCAGAGGGTGACTGTCAACAGAGAGAAAACTGAAGTCAGAGGGGGAACTGAAGACAGAAAGAGAACTGACGACAGAGGGAGAAATGAAGACAGGGTGGACTGATCACAGAAAGTGATCTGAATGCAGATGGAGTAATGAAGACAGAGGGAGAAATGAAGGAAGGGTGAACTGATCACAGATAGAGAACTGAATGCAGATTGAGAAATCAAGACAGGGGGCGAAATGAAGAAAGGGTGGACTGATCACAGAAAGTGAACTGAATGCAGATGCAGTAATGATGACAGAGTGTGGACTGAAGACAGGATGAACTGATCACAGAAAGAGAACTGAAAGCAGATGGGGTAATGAAGACGAAGGGAGAAATGAATAAATGTTGGACTGAAGACACAGAGCTATCGAAAGTCAGAGCGCGCCTGTTGACAGAGGGAGAGCTGAAGTCAGAGGGAGAACTGAAGAAAGGGTGGACTGATGACACAGAGATATAAAGTCAGAGGGCGACTGTCGACAGAGAGAACTGAAGTCAGAGGGAGAACTGAAGACAGGGTGAACTGATCACAAAAATAGAACTGAAGACAGATGGAGTAATGAAGAGAGAGGGAGAAATGAAGAAAGGGTGGACTGATCACAGAAAGAGAACTGATTGCAGATGGAGTAATGAAGACAGTGGGAGAAATGAAGAAAGGGTAAACTGATCACAGAAAGAGAAGTGAATGCAGATGGAGTAATGAAGACAGAGGGAGTAATGAAGAAAGGGTGGACTGAAGACACAGAGAGATCTGAAGTCAGAGGGATACTGTCGACAGAGAGAGAGCTGAAGTCAGAGGGAGAACTGAAGGCAGGTTGAACTGATCACAGAAAGAGAACTGAATGCAGATGTAGTAATGAAGACAGAGAGAGAACTGAAGACAGGATGACTTGATCACAGAAAGAAAACTGAATGCAGATGGAGTAATGAAGACAGAGCGAGAAGTGAAGAAAGGTTGGACTGAAGACACAGAGAGATCTAAAATCTGATGGAGACTGTCGACAGAGAGAGAGCTGAAGTGAGAGGGAGAACTGAAGACAGGGTGAAATGATCACAGAAAGAGAACGGAATGCAGTTGGAGTAATGAAGACAGAGGGAGAAATGAAGACAGGGTGAACTGATCACAGAAAGGGAACTGAATGCAGATTGAGTAATGAAGACAGAGAGATAACTGAAGACAGGGTGAACTGAAGACAGAGAGATCTAACGTCAGATGGTGACTGTCGACAGAGAGAGAGCTGAGGTCAGAGGGAGAAATGAAGAGAGGGTGAACTGATCACAGAAAGAGAACTGAATGCAGATGGAGTAATGAAGACAGAGGGAGAAATGAAGAAAAGGTGGACTGAAGACAGAGAGATCTAACGTCAGATGGTGACTGTCGACAGAGAGAGAACTGAACTCAGAAGGAGAACTGAAGACAGGGTGAACTGATCACAGAAAGAGAACTGAATGCAGATGGAGTAATGAAGACAGAGGGAGAAATGAAGAAAAGGTGGACTGAAGACAGAGAGATCTAACGTCAGATGGTGACTGTCGACAGAGAGAGAACTGAACTCAGAAGGAGAACTGAAGACAGTGTGAACTGATCACAGAAAGAGAACTGAATGCAGAATGGAGTAATGAAGACAGAGGGAGAAATGAAGACAGGCTGAACTGATCACAGAAATAGAACTGAAGGCAGATGGAGTAAAGAAGATAGAAGGAGAAATGAAGTAAGGGTGGCCTGATCACCGAAAGAGAGCTGAATGCAGATGGAGTAATGAAGACAGAGGGAGAAATGAAGAAAGGGTTGACTGAAGACACAGAGAGATCTAAAGTCAGTGGGAGAATGTCGACAGAGAGAGAACTGAATTCAAAGGGAGAACAGAAGACACAGAGACAACTGAAGACAGAGGAATAACTGAAGGCAGAGTTAGGACAGCGGGAGGTGGAGGAGCAGATATGTGGTCAGATTTTGGAAAGATGTAAAGGTAACAGGCTTATCTGAAGGACATTCGTGAACTAGATGGGTTTTTACAGTAATTGATAATGGTTTCAATGTCACCATTAGACGAGATATATTTTTATTCCAGATTTATTAATTGATTCAAATTTCACCATCTGCCGTGGTGGGATTCGAACACATGTCCTCAGACCATTAGCCTGCGCCTCTTGATTACTATCTCGTGACATTACCACTGCACCACCACCTCCCTTCAGTTCTCCCAATGTCTTCATTTCTCCCGCTGTCTTTAGTTCTCCCTCGGTCTTCAGTTCTCCATCTTTCTTCAGTTCTCCATCTGTTTTCAGTTCAGTCTCTGTCTTCAGCTCTCTGCAGATGCTGACAGACGTGCTGATTGTTAGAGCATTTCCTGCTTTTATTTGAGCTAAATCCGCCCTGGGCACACAGTAAAATAGACAAAGCTGCCAATCACAGTGGCTACTGTGGCCCTGATCAGAATGGGAGACCTCCACATCAATGGAGAGAAGGAGACAGAGACACACTTAAAGACAGGTGACACACTGGAAACCCATAGAACTCAATCGTACCACAGATTTCACTGCCTGGTCCTCTGTTTCTTTGCCTCTCAATGCTCGCTCTTTCTTTCACTCTCTGTCTCTCTGCATCGTTGTCCCTCTTTGTCTCTGTTCTCTCTAACTCCATGGCTGTCACCACTCTATTTCGCTCTCCTCCATTATGTCTCTCTCTCTCTCTGTTCCTTGTCTCTCTTCAGCACAGTTCCTCTTTCTCTCTCCACCTCTGTTCCTCTTTCCCTGTGTGCCTTTGTCCCACTGTCCACCCATCTCTCCCCTCGCTCTCTTTCCAGCTCGAATTCAAATTCCTTATCTGTACATCTATTTCTGCACGTCTCTCCTACTCTGCCTTATCAATTTGTCTGTCTGTATCCCTGCCCCTCTATCTCTCTCCTCTATTTTCCATCTGCCTCTCTCATAGTCTCTCTCTATCTGCAAATCTGTCCCTCTTACTTCTCTCCTCTTCTGTCCACCACTCTCTCTCTCTCTCTCTCTCTCTCTGTTTGTCCATTTTGGTCCGTCTGTTTTTCTCTGCCTCTCCATCTCTTCTCCTATGTTTCTCTCTCTCTATCTATCTTTCTCTCGCTCTCTCCATCGGTCCAACTCTCCCCTCTCTCTCTCTCCTTGTCTCCATATATTTTTCGACCTACCTCCATCTCCATGTCTTCCTCTCTCTGCCCCTCTCTCGCTCTCTCTATTTATCTCTCTATTTAAGACAGTCTCTCTCCATGTCTGTCTCTTCATATGCTGGCTCTTTGTTTCTCTCCCTCCTTGTCTCTCCAATTATGATCGTATTTCCCTCTCCATGCGTTTCTGCATCTGTCTGCGTCTCCCTTTGCATCTGTTTCTTTTCCGAACCATTTCTCTCTCTCATTCGCATTCTCTCTCTCTCTCTGTCTCTCCCCCTCCCTCTTTGTCTCTCTATGTCTGGCCAGTAGGTAATAGTAGAGAGTAAAATCCAAATACACAGGGAATAGGGAGGTACAGAAAACTTTGGATAAAAATAGTAAGTTATTAATAGGTTTCTGTGCCTTAAACCTTCTATGATTCTATGAATAGGTGGGATCAGTGTAAGAGGGAATGTATAAGGCCTAAATTAGGTGCAATGTGTTTACAGATGAATGCGTGGAGTATGATAAATAAGCTTCATGAGGTGCAGACACAGCCCACCCCGTGGAAGTATGATGTTATTATAATGGAGAAATGACTCAAGAAGTGCAGGACTGTGTACTAAATAATCCTGGATGCAGGAACCATCAGGAAGGATGACAAGAGGAAGAATAGCAGGATTAATAAAGGAAAATATTACAATAATAGAGGTAGAATGGCCTAGAGAGGCCACGAACAGAATCCGTTTGGTTAGATCTAAAAAACAGCCGAGGTACCATTACATAGTGGTGGCTTTTCTAAAGGTAAAGGCCATTAACTAGTGGGAACTACGCAGAGGAACACATTTGCAAGGAAATTACAGAGAAGTGCAAGAAATTTCGATGAGTTAAAACGGGAACTTTAACTATCCTACAATAGAATGGGAGAGAAGCAGTGTATTGGGCAATGAGGGACAAGAGGATGTTCAGGAGAAATATATACGTCACTCTATTTCCAGTACAACGATAAAGGAGACATTGCTGGGTCGGGTTCTGGGGAATGAGGTGGGTCAAGTGGATCAGGTGACAGTAAGGGAAAATTTAGTGGATCCTGACCATGGTATCTATCATACGTTTGAGCTTAGTTGTGCAAAAGGACAAGGGAAATCCAAAGTATATTTAATTAATTGTCCATGTCTCCGCTTTAAAGACGTCTGCAAACGCGACATTAAATCCAGTGACATTGATCACAAGTCGTGGGAGTCAGTTGCCAGCGTTTGCCAGAGCTGGTGGGCATCCATAAAGACGGGGCCAGAATGTGGCGAGTCGAAGAGACTTAGTAGTTGGCAGGAAAAAAGACTGAGGCGCAAGGGGAGAGCGAACTGTGCAACAGCCCCGACAAACAAATTTCTCTGCAGCACCTGTGGAAGAGCCTGTCGCTCTAGAATTGGCCTTTATAGCCACTCCAGGCGCTGCTTCACAAACCACTGACCACCTCCAGGCGCGTATCCATTGTCTCTCGAGATAAGGATGCCAAAGAAAAAAAAATAATTAATTGGGCAGGAACAACTTTAATGGGTTGAGAGCAGATGTGGACCAAATAATTTGGAATCTGAAATTGGCAAGCAAATATGTAACTGATCAACGGGTTCCTTTTAAGGAGAGATAATATGGTTTCAGTCGAAGTACATTTTCACAAGGGGAAATCTAAGGCAAACAGGTCCAGAGCTTGGTGGATGCAGATAGAGAGGAAGATCAAGCAGATGTCAGGAAGATAATCGAACTGAGAACCAGGCTAAATTTAGAAGGTTCGGACTGGGTGCAATAAAAAACAAATAAGGCAAGTATGGACTAGCAGCTGATTGTTTGTGCTTTCAGCTAGATTTCTGCTGAACGTTTCCTTTCCATGACTCGTTCCCTTTTAAAACGTTTGGCTTCAAAAATACTTGATGAATGAAGATCAAATGTCGTTTTCCCATTCTATCACATCTCAACCATCATTAACCAGAGTGAAACATCAGCAGGATTAAAATATAACTCTGTATAAACATTATCTTATCATAACCAATGAAATGTCTGATATGCAATTGGTCAGACTTAGTAATTAAATGCGTTAGAAAACCATAGTAAGGAACGATAGTAAACCACAGCAAGAGGCCATTCAATCCATCGTGTCTGTGCCAGTTGAAAAATCTAACCGCTCATTTTAATTCCACCTTCCAGCACCTGGACTGTCGCCTTGTAGATTAAAGCACCTCAGGTGCAGGTGCTGGTACATTTAAATGAGATGAGGGTTTCTGCTGCCACCACCGATCCGGGCAGTGAATTCCAGACACCCATCACCCTCTGGGCGAAAACGTTTTTCCTCATGTCCCCTCTAATCCTTCTACAAATCACGTTAAATATGTGCCCCCTGGTAATTGACTTCTCTGCTAGGGCAAACAGGTTCTTCGTATCTGCTCTATCTAAGCCCCTCATAATTTTGTGCACCTCTATTAAGCCTCGGTTCAAAGAAACACATCCCAAACTTATCCTATCGCTCCTCATAGCTGTAGGTTTCAAGGTCTGGTAACTTTCTTGTAAATCTCCTCTATACTCTCTCCAGAGGAATTATTTTCCTTTCTGTAATGTGGTGACCAGGACTGTATGCAATTCTCCAGCTGTGGTCTAACCAGTGTTTTATAAACTTCCAGAATTACATCCCTGCTTTTGTATTCTATACCTTGTCCAACGAAGGAAAGCATTCCATTTGCCTTATTCATCACGTTATCCACCTTCAGGGACCTGTGGACACGCACTCCAAGGTCTCTCACTTCCTCTACCCCTCTCAATATCCTCCCGTTTATTGTGTATTCCCTCACTTCGTTTGCTCTCCGCAAATGCATTACGTCACATCTCACTGGACTGAATTCCATTTCCCGCTTTTCCATCCATTCAAGCAAACCATTGATATCATTCTGGAGTCTATAGCTACCTTCAAACGGCCAATTTTTGTGTCATCTGCAAATTTCCCAATCTTGCCTCCCACATTCTAAATCATTAATATATACCACAGACAGCAAGGGACACAACACTGAGCCCTGTGGATCACCACGAGAAACCGCTTTCCATTTTTTAAAAAAAACATCCGTCGACCACTACCCTTTGTTGCCTGACACTGAGCCAATTTTCTGTCCAACTCATCAGATCCTTAAATCCTATGGGCTGTTACATTTCTGACCAGTCTGCCATGTGGGACATTGTTAAGTGCCTTACTATAATCCATGTGGACAACATCCATTGCACTGCTCTCATGAATCCTCCATGTTACTTCCTCGAAATATTAATTTAAGTTAGCAAGTCACTACCTTGCCATAAGAATCCATGCTGACTATCCCAGATTATTCTGTACCTTTCTAAGTAAATGTTTGCCCTAGCTCTCAGAATTGATTCTAATAATTTGCCAACCACCAAGGTCAGACTGACCAGCTGACAATTATTTGGTCTATTCCTCGCAACATTTTTTAAAACAATAGTACGACGTTTGCAGACCTCCAATCCTCTGGTACCTCACCTGTATCTCGTAAGAATTTGAAGATGATCCTCAGAGAATCCGTTATTTCTTCCTGACTTCCTTTAATAGTCTGGGATACAATCCATCCAGCACTCGTGTTAATCTACTTTCAAGACTTTCAGACGCTCCAGTACTTACTCTCTCATTATGCTCATTGTAACTACTCCAATCTATCTTCATAACTGAAGGTTCTCATCACTGAAACCACTCTCATGAATCTTTTCTCTACTCCCTACAACGTCCTTATGTCTTTCCTACAATGACTACATTCAGCACTCACATCTGTGAAGAGACGTTTCCTTTCTTACCGACACCTGTCTAATTCAGCCCTGGTGAATCTCCCGCCCTTCTGTCTAATTCCCCAAGGGAACACCAACCCCTCCTATTTAAATCCCATGTGAACACCCCTACCTGTCTAAT
Source organism: Heterodontus francisci (assembly GCF_036365525.1). Taxonomy (NCBI): domain Eukaryota; kingdom Metazoa; phylum Chordata; class Chondrichthyes; order Heterodontiformes; family Heterodontidae; genus Heterodontus; species Heterodontus francisci. Next base: position 1,312,255 of record NW_027140172.1, read on the forward strand.
GCCCCCTGCAAACATTGTACACTTGTATTATACCCGACTGGGAACATCCTCTCCTGTCCAATTCTCCCTGTGGGCAAGCCATCTGCCCAAGTCAACCCTGGTGGACACCACGCCCTCATGTCTAATTCCCCATTGTGAACACCCCACTTCGATCAAGTTCCTGCTGTGAATACCTGCATCCTGTCTAATTCAGCACTAGTGATTACCCCGCCTTCTGCTTAACTCCCCTCTGTCAACCCCTGCCTCCTGTCTAATTCCTGCTATAAAGACTCCCCTCCTGCCTAATTCCCACTGTGAACACCCGCTCCTATCTAACTCCACCCTGTGAACACGCTGCCCTGCCTAATTCCGCCCTCTGAACACCCCGCCTTACCAGTTTCCCCTCACTACCGACCAACAGTCCCTCCTGTATAATTGACCCTGTGAACAGTCCAATGCTCTCCAATTGCCTGTGAACAACCCGTCTTGTCTAAATCCAGCTGTGAAAAGCTCGTCCTGTCTAACTATCCGGTGAATATCTACTCCTATTTCACTCCCCCCGATATCATCCTCCTATGAAATTCCCCTTCAGAACAAAGCCCCTGTCCAATGCTCCCTGTGAATAACCATTTTTCTATACATCCCCGCACGAAATCACCCTACTGTATGATTTCCCCTGTGAAGAACCCCTCCTGTCCAATTCCCACTGTGAATACCTCCTCATGTCTAATTACCCCTGTGAACCCCTCCTCCTGTCTATTTCCCTCATGAACACCTTCTCCTGTCTAAACCGCAGAATCACAGAACCACAGATAAATACAGTGCAGAAGAGGCCCTTCGGCCCATCGAGTCTCCACCGATGCATTAAAGACACCTGACCTGTCTACCCAATCCCATTTGCCAGCACTTTGCCCATAGCCTTGAATGCTATGACGTGTCAAGTGCTCATCCAGGTACTTTGTAAAGGATGTTAGGCAACCCGCCTCTACCACCCACACAGGCAGTGCATTCCATACCGTTCCCACCCTCTGGGTAAAAAGGTTCTTCCTCAAATCCCCCTCAACCTCCTGCCCCTTTGGCAGAACCAAAGTATGCATTCAGTTGGTCAACCATTTCTTTGTTACCCAAACTAAATTCCCCTGTTTCTGACTGTAACGGACCTACATTTGCCTTCACCAATATTTTTCACTTCGCATGCCTACAGAAACCTTTTCAGTCAGTTTTCATATTCCCCAGAAGCTTGCTCTCGTACTCTATTTTCCCCTTCTGAATCAATCCTTTGGTCCTCCTTTGCTGAATTCGAAACTGCTCCCAATCCTCAGGTCTGTTCTTTTTTTCTGGCGAATTTATATGCCTCTTTCTTGGATCTATTGCTGTGTATAATTTCCATTGTAAGCCATGGTTATGCTTCCTTTCCCTTTTTACTTTTACGCTAGAAAGGAATAAACAATTGTTGCAGTTCATCCATGCGCTCCTTGAATGGTTGCCATTGTCTTTCCACCATCGTCCCTTTATGTAACATTTCCCAATCCATCATAGCCAACTCGCACCTCATACCTTCGTAGTTTCCTTCAGTAAGATTCGGGACCCTAGTCTCAGAATGAACTACGTCACTCTCCATCTTGATGAAGAATTCTATCATATTATGGTCGCTCGTCCCCAAGGGGTCTCGCACAACGAGATTGTCAATTATTCCTCTCTCATTACACAATACCCAGTCTAGGATGGCCTGTTCTCTAGTTGGTTCCTCAACGTGTTAGTCCAGAAACCCATCCCGTTTCCACTTCAAGAATTCCTCCTCTATGGTATTGTGACAAATTTGATTTGCTCAATCTCTCTGCAGATTTAAGTCACCCATAATTACAGATGTTCCTTTATCACTTGCATCTCTCATTCCCTGTTTAATACCGTTCCCAACATCACCACTACAACCCCCACTAACGTTTTCTGCCCCTTAGTGTTTCTCAGCTCTACCCATGCTGATTCCACCTCGCCTGAGCTACTATCTGACCTCACTATTGTGTTAATTTCCTCTTTAACCAGCAATGGAACTCCACCGCCTTTTGCTTTTTGTCTGTCCTTCCTAAATACTGAATACCCCTGGATGTTCATTTCCCATCCCTGGTCACCTTGCAGCCATGTCTCCGTAATCCTGTCTGTATCATACCTGTTTACATCTATCTGCGTGATTAATTCATCCACTTTATTGCAAATGCTCAACTAGTTCAGGCACAAAGCCTCAAGGCTTGTCTTTTTAACATTACCTGCCCCCTTCCCACTATTTTTCACTGTGGCCTGTTTGTGTCTGGCCCTTGATTTCTCTGCCTGTCATCTTACTTATTCCCCTTACTGTGTTTTGTTCTTGTCTTTGATCGGCCTCCTCTGACTCCTGGCAAAGGTTCCCATCCCCCTACCATTTTAGTTCAAACCCTCCGCAACTTCTCTAGCCAATACTCCCCCTAGGACATCAGTACCAGTCCTGCCCAGGTGTAACTCGTCGAGTTTGTACTGGACCCACCTCCCCCAGAGCCGGTCCCAAAGTCCCAGGAATCTAAAACCCTCTCCCTCACACCATCTCTTCAGCCACATATTCATCCGATGTATCCTGCTATTTCTACTTTGACTGTAATATTCCAAAATTCCCTGGATGCGGGAAAGGTTCCTGTGGATTGGAAAAATGCTAATATAACGGACTTATTCCTAAAAAGGAGGGAGGCAGAAAGTAGGAAACTATAGACCAGTTAGTTTAACATCTGTCGTTGGGAAATTGTTGGACTCCGTTATTAAGGAAGTAATAACATGACATTTAGAAAGCCAAAACGCAATCCATCAGAGACATTACGGTTTTATGAAGTGTAAATCATGTTTGACTAATTTGCTAGAGTTCTTCAAAGATGTAACAAGTAAATTGGATAATGAGGATCCTGTAGCTGCAGTATACTGGACTTCCAGAAGGCATTTGATAAGGTGATGCACAAAACGTTAATACACAAAATAAGATCACATAGGGTTAGGGGCAATTTATTATCTTGAATACAGGATTGGCTAACCAACAGAAAACGGGAAGTCGGGAAAAATGGGTCCTTTTTCTGGTTGGCATGATGTAACAAGTGGGGTGCCACAGGGTTCGGTCCTCGTGCCCCAACTATTTGCAATTTATATTATTTATATTAATGATGCAGGGATAGAATATACTATAGCCATATTTGCAGCTGACGCTAAAATAGGTGGGACAGTAAATTACAATAAAAAATACATTGATAAATGGATATGGATAGATGAGTTGAATGGAGCAAAACTTGGCAGATAGAATTTAACGTGGACAAGTGTGAGGCTATTCCTTTTGGTTGGAAGAATAGAAAGACAAATTATTATCTAAATGGAGAGAAACTTCAGAGTGCTTCGGTACAGAGGGATCTGCGTGTCCTCGTGCATGAAGCACAGAAAGCTAGTTTGCAGGTGCAGCAAGTAATAAGGAAGGCAAATGGAATTTTGGCATTTATTGCTAAAGGAATAGAGTATAAAAGTAGGGAAGTGTTGCTGCAACTGTACAAGGCATGAGTGAGACCGCACTTGGAGCATTGTGTACAGTTTTGGTCCCCTTACTTGGGGAGGGATGTAGTTGCATTGAAGGTAGATCAGAGGAGATTCACTAGATTGATTCCAGAGATGAGGGGCTTGTCTTATGAAGAGAGATTGAATTGTTTAGGCCTTTACTGTCTAGAGTTTAGAAGAATGAGAGAAGATTTAATTGAGGTATATAAGATGATTAAAGGGATTGAAAAAGTAGACGTGGAGAGGATGTTTCATCTTGTGGGGCAATCTAGAAAAAGAAGTCGTTGTTTTAGGATAAGGGATAGCAGATTTAAAACAGAGATGAGGAGAAATTACTTCTCTCAAAGGTTCGTGAGTCTGTGTAATTCACTACCCCAGAGTGGGGTGATGCCGGGACATTGAGTAAGTTTAAGGAGGAGATAGACATACCTTTAATTAGTAATGAGTTGAAGGGTTATGGAGAACGGGCAGAAAAGTGGAGTTGAGGCCGAGATGTGATCAGTCATGATCGTATTGAATGGCGGAGCAGACTCGAGGGACTGAATTGCCTACTCCTGCTCCAAGCTGTTATGTTCCACAAAGTGGTCTCCCCTGTGTAGAGACGGCTGCAATGGGAGGGGCAAATACACCATGAAAGCAGCATGTAGAAATGGTTTCTAAAAATATATATTTTAAGGCTTCAGACATCTGATCAAAAAGCATACCTCTTTCTTTGAATCTAACTCCATTTAGGGCTAAGAGCCTATCCATATTCGATATCCTAGCACAATCCAACAATTGAAGGCAAGTACTGATTTAAGAATTTCCAAGCAGAATCGCTGCAATCTTGCATGTAGTCGGTTAAATTCCATAATATATTCTTCTGATAACTATGAGGCATGGTCGGACTTTGTTATTTTTTAAAAAATAGAAAATGGTTCCCAGAAATAAAGATTGGAGAGTCAGATTTATTTTCAGTCTGTCAGTAAGTAAAAGTGCAAGGGCTATTCCTTGTTTTCTCTTTGGTACAGACATAGCCCATGTCCATAGATAAACTTATTTTTTCTATTGCTCTAAGTTTCAGCTTTAGAAAATAGTAGGGGGAAATCATTTCCCGACACCTTAAACCTGGTTTTCGTGATTTATTTTTCAATTCAATTAAAAGCTCCAATTACAATCTTCTGACTGAAAATAAATCTTTGGCTCCAATCTTGACATCTCAGCAACCGTTTTCTGCTATCACTGTCAGAAAAACTTCCAAGCCTATTGTGAAGAAGACATTGAGACTAGCATGCTTTTGTGGAGGCTGTTTAGTCCTTGCCCAAGAGCATACTACTCCACTCCTAACAATCTCCAGCCACTGCTGACTGGCTCTTCTTAATATATACATCTGAGAACAATTAAATAATCAACAGCCAAAACCTATTCAACCTATTAACTTCAACTACTCGATATTTATCAGCGGTCGCAGTGACAGTGCGAGCCAGGGGGCAGCTGGGAAGGTAAGTTTCAGTATAAAGTACTTACCTCGTGATTCAGCGGACGCGGACACGGGGACTGCTGGGTAAGTGCACATATATATTCGGGCAGTGTCAATTTTGAGCAGAGGGGATGGAAGCTAGGGCAGTTGCATACTCCTCTTGCGGGATGTGGGAGGTAAGGGTCACCACGTGTGTCCCTGCTGACTTCACTGTTAGAAGTGCACCCAACGCCAGCTCCTCACAGACCGTGTTAGGGAACTGGAGCTGGAGCTGGATGAACTTCGGATCACTCAGGCGGCTGAGGGGGTGATAGAGAGCAGAAATAGGGAAGTAGTGACACCTGAGTTACAGGATAAAGGTAGCTGGGTGACCGCAGGGGAGGGAAAGGGTATAGGCGCACAGTGCAGGTATACCCTGTGGTCGTTCCCCTCAATAATAAGGATACCGTTTTGGATACGGTTGGGGGGGGCGACCTACCAGGGGAAAGCCATAGCGGCCAGGTCTCTGGCACTGAGCCTGGCTCTGTGGCTCAGAAGGGAAGGGGGGAGAATAGGAGAGCGATTGTGGTAGGAGATACAATGGTTAGAGGAACAGACAGGAGATTCTGTGGTCGCGAAGGAGACTCCCGGATGGGGTGTTGCCTCCCGGGTGCCAGGGTCAGGGATGTCTCGGATCGAGTCTACAGGATTCTTAAGGGGGAGGGGGAGTTTCCAGAAGTCGTGGTACATATCGGTACCAATGATAAAGCTAGGAAAAGGGATGAGGACCTGAAAAGCGAATATAGGGAGTTAGGTTGGAAGGTAAAAGGCAGGACGAGCAGAGTAGAAATCTCAGGATTGATACTATAGCCACGTGCTAGTGAGGCTAGAAACATGGAGCGAGTGCAGCTGAACACGTGGCTACAGAGCTGGTGTAGGAGGGAGGGCTTCAGATATGTGGATCATTGGGATACCTTCTGGGGAAGGTGGGACCTGTACAAGAAGGACGGGTTGCATCTGAACTGGAGGGGCACCAATTTCCTGGGTCGGAGGTTTGCTAGAGCTCTTCGGGAGGGTTCAAACTAGTTTGGCAGGGGGACGAGAACCGGAGCTACGGATCAGTGGATGGGGTAGCTGTTGAACAGGCATATACCGAGTGCAGAGAGTCTGTGAGGAAGGTTAGACAGTTGACATGGTGAAGTTGAAGCCTGTATGCTGGGTTGAAGTGTGTCTATTTTAACACAAGAAGAGTCAGGAATAAGGGTGATGAACTTAAAGCATGGATCAGTACTTGGAGCTACGATGTTGTTGTCATTACGGAGACGTGGATATCACAGGGACAGGAATGGATGGTGGATGTTCCGGTGTTTAGATGTTTCAAAAGGAGTAGGGAGGGAGGTAAAAGAGGTGGGGCAGTGGCATTGCTAATCAGGGATAGTATCACAGCTGCAGAAAGGGAGGTCATCGAGCAGGGTTTGTCTACTGAGTCATTATGGGTGGAATTCAGAAACAGGAAAGGTGCAGTCACTTTGTTGGCAGTTTTCTATAGACCCCACAATAGCAACAGAGACACGGAGGAATAGATTGGGAGGCACATTTTGGAAAGGTGCAGAAGTAACAGGGTTGTTGTCATGGGTGACTTCAACTTCCCTAATGTTGATTGGAACCTCCTTTGTGCAAATAGTTTAGATGGAGCAGTTTTTGTCAGCTATGTCCAGGAAGGTTTCCCGACTCAATATGTAGATAGGCCGACTGGAGGGGAGATTATGTTGGACTTGGTGCTCGGCAACGAACCATTCCATCTGGCAGATCTCTCGGTGGGAGAGCATGTCGGTGATAGTGATCACAACTCCCTGACCTTTACTATAGTCATGGCGAGGGACAGGAGCAGACGGGATGGGAAAATATTTAATTGGGGGAGGTGGAATTACAATGCTATTAGGCAGGAACTGGGGAGCATAAATTGGTAACAGATGTTCTCAGTGAAATGCACGACAGAAATGTTGTGGTTGTTTAGGGAGCACTTGCAGCGACTGCTGGATAGGTTTGTCCCGATGAGGCAAGGAAGGGATGGTCGGGTGAACGAACCTTGGATGACAAGAGATGTGGAACAGCTACTCAAGAGGAAGAAGGAAGCTTACTTAAGGTTGAGGAAGCAAGGATTAGAAAGGGCTGTAGAGGGTTTGAAGGTAGCCAGGAAGGAACTGAAGAATGGACTTAGGAGAGCGAGAAGGGGACATGAAAAGGTCTTGGCGGGGAGGATTAAGGAAAATCCCAAGGCGTTCTACACTTTTGTGAGGAACAAGAGGATGGCCAGAGTGAGTGTAGGGCCGATCAGGGATAGTGGAGGGAACTTGTGCCTGGTGTCGGAGGAGGTAGGGGAGGTCCTAAATGAACTCTTTGCTTCAGTATTCACGAGTGAGAGGGACCTGGTCGTTTGTGAGGACAGCGTGGAACAGGCTGGTATGCTCGAACAGGTTGAGGTTAAGAGGGAGGATGTGCTGGAAATTTGAATGATATGAGGACAGATAAGTCCCCGGGGCCAGACGGGATATACCCAAGGCTGTTACGGGAAGCGAGGGAAGAGATTGCTGCGCCTTTGGCGATGAACTTTGCATCTTCACTGTCCACTGGAGTAGTTTCGGATGACTGGAGGGTGGAAAATGTTGTTCCCTTGTTCAAGAAAGGGAATAGGGATAACCCTGAGAATTATAGACCAGTCAGTCTTACGTCGGTATTGGGCAAATTACTGGAGATGATTCTGAGAGACAGGATTTATGATTATTTGGAAAAGCATGGTTTGATTAGAATCAGTCAGCATGGCTTTGTGAGGGGCAGGTCATGCCTCTCAAGCCTTATTGAATACTTTGAAGATGTGACAAAACACACTGATGAAGGAAGAGCAGTGGATGTGGTGTATATGGATTTCAGCAAGGCGTTTGATAAGGTTCCCCATGGTAGGCTCTTTCAGAAAGTAAGGAGGCATGGGATTCAGTGAAAGTTGCCTGTCTGGATACAAAATTGGTTGGCCCATAGAAGTCAGAGGGTGGTAGTAGATGGAAAGTATTCAGCATGGAGCTCGGTGACCAGTGGTGTTCCACAAGGATCTGTTCTGGGACCGCTGCTCTTTGTGATTTTTATAAATGACTTGGATGAGGAAGTGGAAGGCTGGGTTAGCAAGTTTGCCGATGACACAAAGGTTGTTGGAGTTGTGGATAGTGTGGAGGGCTGTTGTAGGTTGCAACGGGACATTGGCAGGATGCAGAGCTGGGCTGAGAAGTGGCAGATGGAGTTCAACCTGGAAAAGTATGAAGTTATTCATTTTGAAAGGTCGAATTTGTATGCGGAATACAGGCTTCAAGACAGGATTCTTGGTAGTGTGGAGGAACAGAGGGATCTTGGGGTCCATGTCCATAGTTCGCTCAAAGTTGCCACCCAAGTTGATAGGGTTGTTAAGAAGGCGTATGGTGTGTTGGCTTTCATTAACAGGGGGATTGAGTTTAAGAGCCGCGAGGTTATGCTGCAGCTCTATAACGCCCTGGTTCGACCACACTTGGAATATTGTGTTCAGTTCTGGTCGCCTCATTATGGGAAGGATGTGGAAGCTTTAGAGAGGGTGCAGAGGAGATTTACCAGGATGCTGCCTGGAGTAGAGGGCATGTCCTACGAAGAAAGATTGATGCAGATAGGGCTTTTCTCATTGGGGGGAAGAAGGATGAGAGGTGACTTGATAGAGGGGTACAAGATGATGACAGGCATAGATAGAGTGGATAGTCGGAGATTTTTTCCCAGGTTTGAAAGTGCTATCACCAGGGGGCATAATTTTAAGGTGATTGGAGGAAAGTTTCGGGGGATGTCAGAGGTAGGTTCTTTACACAGAGAGTGGTGGGTGCGTGGAATGCGCTGCCAGCGGTGATGGTAGAAGCAGATACGTTATGGGCATTTAAGCGACTCTTGGATATTTACATGGATGATAGTAGAATGAAGGGTAGTAGTTCGTTTGATCTTAGAGTAGGTTAAAGGTTCGCACAACATCGTGGGCCGAATTGCCTGTACTGTGCTCGACTGTTCTATGTTCTATGTTCAACTCCCCCACCCCTTTTACATTCCCCTCTATCCCGCCTGAAGTTTCTAAAGCCTGGAACATTTAGCTGCCAATCCTGCCCTTCCCTCAACCAAGTCTCTGTAATAGCAACAACATCATATTTCCATGTACTAATCCTAGCTCTAAATTCATCTGCCTTACCTGTTATACTTCTCGCATTGAAACAAATGCACTTCAGATCACCAGTCCCGCTGTGCTCAGCAACATCTCCCTGCCTGTTCTTCTTCTTAGTCCTACTGGCCTTCTTTACTATGTCCTCCTCATTTATTTCACTATCTGTCTTGCTGCTCTGGTTCCCACCTGCCTGCCACACTAGTTTAAACCCTCCCGAGTGACGCTAGCAAACCTTGCAGCCTGGATATTTGTGCCCCTCCAGTTTAGATGCAACCCATCCTTCTTGTACAGGTCCCATCTGTCCCTGAAGAGAGCCCAATGGTCCAGATGTCTGAAACCCTCCCTTCTACACCAGCTGTTCAGCCACGTGTTTAGCTGCACTATCTTCCTATTTCTAGCCTCACTGGCACGTGGCACAGGGAGTAATCCCGAGATTACAACCCTAGAGGTCCTGTTTTTTTAACTTACTACCTCACTCCCTAAACTCCCCCTTGCAGGACCTCATCACTCTTCCTGCCTTTGTCATTGGTACCGATGTGTACCACAACCTCTGGCTGTTCACCCTCCCCCTTCAGAACGCCCCCTGTCAGTTCAGAGACATCCTTGATCCTGGCACCAGGGAGGCAACATACCATCCTGGAGTCTCTTTCACTTCCACAGAAGCGCCTATATGTGCCCCTGATTATAGAGTCCCCTATAACTATTGCTGTTGTGCACTTTGTCCCTCCCTGCTGAACAACAGTGCCAGCCGTGGTGCCACTGCTCTGGCTACTGCTGTTTTCCCCTGATAGGCCATCCCCTCAACAGTATCCAAAACGATATACTTGTTAGAGAGGGGGATAACCACAGGGGATTGCTACACTGACTGCCGGCCCCTTCTAGCGGTCACCCATCGATCTGCCTGCACCTTAGATGTAACCACTTCGATAAAACCCCTTTCTATGACGCTTTCCGCCAACTGCATGCTCCTCAGTACATCCAGTTGACGCTCCAACCGATCCATGCTTCCAGCTCTTAATGCACATCATGAGGTCAGGTCTGGAGGTCAGTATTCCTGAAGGACTTCTGACCAATAAAATGGGTCCTGCATGGCCTCCTGATTTCTGAACCAAAATTCAGAAATGTAGTCGCAACAAAAATTCCACACTGATAATGTAAATTTTTTTAATTTGCCCTTCAACTACGAGTTCAATTGTATGATTACAATGGGAGATTGATAGGTTTTTGTTATGTATCAAGGGTTATGGGGCAAAGCTAGGAATATGCGGCGAGATTGCAGATCAGGCAAGATCTCATTGAACAGTGGAACAGATCCGAGAGACTAAATGGCCTACTCCTGATCCCATGTTCCTATGAAATGATGACTTCCAGGTCAATGAGACAACTCAATCAAGTCATCTGATATGCAGCAAACTGCCCCATTCAATTGACCCCAAATCATTTCTGCTTGTGTAGTAAGACACTGCTGCACCTACTTCACTCTCACTTGGCACCTTTATGTGTGTTAACATGGGAACATAGATGCTTGAGTATCTGAGTGACTGCATGGGTGCTATGTTCTGTACGAAAAATACCGTAAAATATCTGCCCATGTAAATAGTCAGCCTTTGGCGTCTGACAATCATGGCGTTGTAAAGGAAGTGTTATTCAATATAGTGAAATATTGAAGAGGGACTGACCTTACAGGAAAGCAACTGAGAAACTGTTCATCCATTGGCAAGGGGAAGATCCAAGGGAGTGTTGTGTAAAATTTCAAATCACATGCAAGTGATTTGGTGCAGTTTATGTTCTTGTACCAAAGTTTGGACAAAGGTGGCCTTTTGTGAGGAAGGTCGGTGAGCAACACCTTAAAATATTCGCCTCTATATTGGCATAGCCATAAAGTGACACATCTGACAGTGTAACCTGTGACATCTTTCATGTTCGTCATTCTTGCTTTATTACCTGCGTGTGCATAATCCAGGCTTTCCCATTGCCTTCTGTGTCATTGCCCCATTATAACATGTAAGTGAACAGGTCGTGTTCCCATCCATTGCTGCCGTTCAGCACAGATATTGCAGTGCAGCAAAAGTACCTACCACTCGGTGCCACCACTTAACAACAACCCCAGCTTTTCCAAACTAAACTTGTAACTAAAATCCCGCATCCCTGAACCATTCTGCTAAATCTGCTCTGCACCCTCACGTTCTTCATAAATTACAATGACCAGAATTGGACGTAATCCTCCAGTTGTGGCCTAACCAGAGCTTTGTAAATGTTCAGCATAACATTCCTGCTTTTATACTCAATACCTCTATTTATGATACCCAAGATCCCATACACTTTACTAACTAGCTTGCTACTTTCAAAGATCAATGCACATGCACCCCCAGGTCCCGCTGTCTCTGCACACCCTTTCAAACTGTGCCATTAAGTATATATTACTTCTCCCTATTTCTTCTGCCAAAATGAGTCACTGCACACTTGTCAGTATTAAATTCCATCTGCCACTTGTCTGCCCATTCTAGCCTACCTATGTCCTGTTGCAGGCGGTTCAAATCGTCCTCACTATTGGCCACACCACCAGGTTTGGTGCTATTATCAAATTTTGAGGTTCTACCCTGTATTCCAAGATCCATTACATTTATATATGGCAATAAAAGCAGTGGTCCCTTGGGGAATACAATTGTCTACCATCCTCCAGTCGGAAAACCAACCATGTAATATGATTCGCTGTTTTCTGTCCTTGAGCCATTTTGTTTGTTTTATCCATTTGGACACTGACTTTCCTATTCCATGAGTCTCAGTTTTGTTCACCAGCCTTTTATATGGTACCTTATCAAATGTGACCTTAAAATGCTTAGAAGCAAAATCCACAATATTCCTGTCATCAACTTCCTCTGTTACTTCATCCAACAACTAAATTAGATTATTCAAGCATGATCTGCCTTTTGCAAATCTGTGCTGGCTATCCTTAATTAATTCTAACGTCTCTAAGTGTCCATTGTCTTTTTGACGAGTTATTGTTCCAAAACTTTACCAATCACTGATGTTGACCTAACCGGCCTGTAGTTGCCAAGGCTGGCCTTACACCCTTTCTTGAATAAGGGTGCCAAATTTGCCGCTCTCCAATCCTCTGGCACCTTCCCCATATCGAGAGAAGATTGGAAGATTATGGCAAGAACTTCCGCTATCTTCATCCCCACTTTCTTTAGTATCCGAGGATGAAAGCCATCCGGACCAGGTGACTTACCTACCCTAGATATAGCCATGCTATTTTGTACCGCCCCATCTCAGTTTTTGTCCTATCCATTGCCTCTACTCTCTCTGCTCCTACCGAAATTTGGTCAGCCTCCACGTCCTTAGTGAACACTGAAATAAAGTAACCATTAAGTGTATTAGACGTGTCCTGTCCCTCTAATCATATATTACCTTGTTTGTCCCTAATAGACCCCACTCCACCTCTTACTACCCACTTATTATTTACATGCCAGTAGAATATCTTTGGTTTCCATTTTATATTGACTGTCATTCTATTCTCATGTTCTCTCTTTGCCAGTCTGATTTTCCTCTTCACCTTTCCTCTGGACCTGTTGTATACGGCCTGGTTCCCACATGATGAGTTCACCTGACATGAATCGTGCACCCTATATTTTGCTTCGTCATCATTTCTATCTCCCTGGTTAATCAAGGAACCCTGTTCTTGGTTCCTTATCTTTCATGCTTGTTGCAATATTCCTAGCCTGCAACTGCAGCATCTCTGCCTTAACGATAACACATTTATTGTCAGTCATTTAACAATTGGATGTTGATTGGTCTGGACAAGACTTATGGTAAGTCGGTTAATATTTGTAGGATATGAGGTGCTTAATGGTCAGTCCTTTAATAAGTGGATCCGATTGTCCCCAGAGGGCAGTGAAACCTCGAGGATTCTATCAGCTGATTTGGTCAGTGGTCAGTGATAAGTGACTGTGCTGCGAGTCAGGGATTTAAGATGATTGAGAAGCTGGAAGTTTTTCATAATTCATTCATGGGATGTGGGCGTCGTTGGCTAGGGATGGGCAGCACTTATTGCCCATCCCTAATTGCACTTGAGAAGGTGTGGTGAACTGCCTTCTTGAACTGCTGCAGTCCATGTGAGGTAGGTACACCCACAGTGCTGTTAAGAAGTGAGTTCCAGAATTTTGACCCAGCGACAGTGAAGGAATGGCGATATAGTTCCAAGTCAGGATGACGTGTGACTTGGAGGGGAACTTGCAGGTGGTGCTGTTCGCATGCATGTGCTGCCGTTGTCCTGGGTGGTACAGGTCGCGGGTTTGGAAGGTGGTGTCTAAGTAGCCTTGGTGCATTGCTGCAGTGCATCTTGTAGATGGGACACACTGCTGCCACTGTGTGTCAGTTGTGGAAGGAGTGAATGTTTGTTAATGGGGTGCCAATCAAGCGGGCTGCTTTATCCTGGATGGTGCCGAGTTTCTTGAGTGTTCTTTGAGCTGTATCCATCAAGATAAGTGGACAGTATTCCATCACACTCCTGACTCGTGCCTTGTTGATGGTGGACAGTCTTTGGTGAGTCAAAAGGTGAGTTACTCAGCACACAATTCCTAGCCTCTGACCTGCTCTTGTAGCCATGCTATTTATATGACTATTCCAGTTCAGTTTCTGGTCAATGGTAACACCCAGATTGTTGATGGTGGGGGATTCAGCGATGGCAATGCCATTGAATATCAAGGGGAGATGGTTAGATTCTCTCTTGTTGGAGGTCGTCATTGCCTGGCACTTGTGTGGCACGAATGCTACTTGCCACTTTTCAGCCCGAGCCTTGATATTGTCCAGGTCTTGCTGCATTTCTACACGGACTGCTTCAGTATCTGATGAGCCATGAATGGTGCTGAGTTTTGTGCAATCATCAGTGAACATCCCCAATTCTGACCTTATGATTGAAGGAAGGTTGATGAAGCAGCTGAAGATGGTTGAACCTAGGACACTACCATAAGGAACTCCTGCAGTGATATCCTGGAGCTGAGATTATTGACCTTCAACAAACACAAGCATATTCCTTTCTGTTCGGTATGAATCCAAGCGATGGAGAGTTTTTCCCTTGATTTCCACTGACTGCAGTTTTGCCAGGGCTCCTTGATGCTATACTCGGTCAAATGCTGCCTTGATGTCAAGAGAAGTCACTCTCACCTCACGTCTTGAGTTCAGCTCTTATGTCCATGTTTGAACGACGGTTGCAATGATGTCAGGAACTGAGTAGCTCTGGCAGAACCCAAACTGAGCGTTGTTGGACAGGTTATTGCGAAGCAACTGCTGCTTGATAGCACTGTCGATGACACACTCCATCACTTGAATGATGATTGAGAATAGACTGTTGGGATGGTAATTGGCTGGGTTGGACTTGCCCTGATTTCTACGTGCAGGACATACCTGAGGAATTTTCCAGATTGCCCGGTAGATGCCAGTGTTGTAATTGTATTGGAATAGCTTGGCTAGAGATGTAGCAGGTTCCAGAGCTCATGGCTTCAGTACTATTGCGGGAATGTTGTCAGGGCCCATAGCCTCTGCAATATCTAATGCCTTGAGTAGTCTCTTGATGTCACGCAAAGTGAGCCGAATTGGCTGAATATGGGTATCTGTGATGCTGGGGACTTCAGGAGGAGGCCGAGATGGATCATCAAATCGGTACTTCTGGCTAAAGATTATTGCAAATGCTTCAGCCTTATTTTTTGCACTGATATGCCGGGCTCCCCCATAAATGAGGCCGGGGATATTTGTGGAGCCACCTCCTCCAGTTAGTTCTTTAACTGTCCACCACCATTCACGGCTTGATGTTGTAGGACTGCAGAGCTTCGATCTGATCCATCGGTTATGGGATCACTTAGCTCAATCGATCGCATGCTGCTTATGTAGTGGCACGCAAGTAGTCTGGGTTGTAGCTTCACCAGGTTGACACCTCATTTTGAGGTATACCTGGTGTTGCTTCTGGCATGCAGTCCTGTACTCATAATAGATGCAAGGTTCATCTCCTGGCTTGATGGCAAAGGTAGAGTGGGGGATATGCTGGGCCATGAGGTTACAGTTTGTGATTGAGTGCAATTCTGCTGCTGCTGATGGCCCACAACGCCTCATGGATGTCCTATTTTAAGTCGCTAGATCTGTTCGAAATCTATCCCAAACAGCACAGTGGTAGTGCCACACAACACAATCGAGGATATCCTCAATGTGAAGGCAGGACTTTGTTTCCACATGGACTGCGCGGTGGTTACTCACAAAGAACAAAAAGAGCAAAGATAATTACAGCACAGGAACAGGCCCTTCGGCCCTCCAAGCCTGCGCCGATCCAGATCCTCTCTAGTCCTGTCATGGACAGATGCAACTGCGGCAGGAAGATTTGTGAGGATGAGGTCAAGTATGTTTTTCCATCTTGTATATTCCATCACCCCCTTCACCACGCACCCCACCCCCCCCCCCCCCGCCACGCCCCAGCCGCGTGCTCCATTTTAACAAAGTAATAATAGAATGAGAGTAAACTAGTGAGAAACATAAGGGACTGATAAAGCCTCAATAGGTGCGTAAAAAGGTAAAGTTAGCAAAACCAAATGTGGTGTGTAATATGCGGAGTTGGGCGAATTTATAATGGGGAATGAGGAAATGGCAAAGAAACTATAGAAATACGATGGGCTGCATTTTAAAGGCACTCCATCGCTGAGAACAGTGCCGAGGTAGTGGGGGGGGGGGGAATAACCGTAGTAATGGAGAAAATCCACCACGACCCAGCTGCCAGCAGGCCCCTATCGATCTCAGTGGCAGCAAGGCCTCGTGGTGGCTGCCCTGCCAGTCTGTGATGGGACCATGATTTCTATATTTAAATTAGTTTACCTACCTGACTTAATGAAGGCATCATCGCCTCTTTATTCTCCGCACTGATATTTATTCGTCTGGCTGGTAATGTTGTGCCTTCAAATCCCCATTCAGGGAGATGAGGGATGACTCCTGTGAGGAGAGTGGAGGAGTTACTTTTCTCAGCACTGCTCGGATTGGTTGGGGACAAAGTGGAAAGCGATTGAAGGCTAAAGGTTCAGAAATTTTTAGGGTGGAAGGTCACTTTGCAAAGTTAAGTATTTAGGGGGTGAGCGGGCACTGAATATAATGTACGGTTAGTGGGGGGGGGCGGGGTTGTGACTGCTGGGACTCCAACTTTTATTAATTTGTAATGTACTGTTGCTTTCAAAACTTAAATGCTCGTTGAGGGCTGTAAGCCATTTAAAAATGGCACCGGTGTCTGTGTATTGGCACTGGACGTGGTTGCCTGCACGTCATCAGAGGGGTGATGGTGGGAGGGGCGGGGTCTCACATGAGCTCCCACATTTGGAATCGTGGTGGTTATGCGATGTGGACCCTGAGCGGGTGGGCCATAGTTTTTTACACTCGCCTCCTATTTCAGTGGTGGGCTTTTAAAATGCATCCATTTGTGTCTGCCTTCAGGGACGAAAACACTAAAAAGCTCGCAGAAATATTGGAGAACTAAGGGATTAGTGTAAACGAGGAACTGCAAGATATTAATATTAGTTTAAAAAGTAGTAGAGACATTAAAGAGTCTTAAAATAGACAAGTGCCCTGGACCTAATGATTTACACCCCAGAGTGTTGAAAGAGGTGACAGTAGACATAGAAGATGCATTGGCAATCATCTTTCAAAATTATATAAACTCTGGAATCGTTCCTGCAGATTGGAAGTTGGTAACCCCACTATTTAATAAAGGAGGGAGAGAGAAAACGGGGAACCACAGACCTATTAGTTTACCTTAGTCGTAGAGAAAATGCTAGAATTTATCATAAAGAATATCTAGTACATGATAGGAAACTTACAAAATAATGTTAGGATTGGGAAGCATCAACATAGATATATGAAAGAGAAATAATTTTGTTTTAACAAACCTGTTGGAGTGTTTTGAGGATGTAAGTAGCATAATAGATAAGGAGGAACAGGTGGATGTGGCACATTTTGGTTTTCAGAAAGCTTTGATATGGTGTCACACAAGAGGCTAGTAAACAAAATTACATCACATGAGTTTGGAGGGAATACACTGGCATGGATTTAGAACTGGTTACCGGGCAGAAAACAGAATCTAGGAATAAATGGGTCATTTTCATGTTGGCAGGCTGTGACCAGTGGGGTACCGCAAGCATCAGTACTTGGGCCACAGTTATTGACAATCTATATCAATGATTTGGATGGAGGTACCAAATGTAACATTTCCAAGTTTTCGGATGACACAAAACTAAGTGCATGTATGATTCGTGTGGAGGATGCTAAGACGCATCAAAGTGTTTTGGAGAGGCTAAGCAAGTGGGAAACAAATTTCCAGGTGCAATGCAATGTGGAGAAATGTGAAGTTCTCTACTTTGGCAGGAAAAAAAAGAGTATTTCTTACATGGTGAGAGGCTGCCAAGTGGTGAACTTCAAAGGGATTTGGTTGTCCTTATTTATGAGTCACTAAATCTAACATGCAGGTACAGCTAGCAATTAAGAAGGCCTATGATATGCTGGTTTTTGTTCCAAGAGGATTTTAGTGTTGGAGTTAAGACGTCAGTGCTTGAACCTTTTCTCTTTGTAGTATATATAAATGGTTTGGAGGAAAATGTCTGATCAGTAAGTTTGCGGACGACACAAAGGTTGGTGGAGTTGCGAAAGTGATGAGGATTGTCAGAGGATACAGCAGGATATAAATCGGTTTGAAACTTGGGCAGAGAAATGGCAGATGGAGTTTAATCCGGGCAAATGTGAGGTAATGCATTTTGGAAGATCTAATGCAGGTGGGAAGTATACAGTAAATGGCAGAACCCTTAGGAGTATTGACAGGCAGAGTGATCTGTGCGTACAGGTCCACAGGTCACTGAAAGTGGCAACGCAGGTGGATAAGGTAGTCAAGAAGGCAGACGGCATGCTTGCCTTCATCGGTCGGGGCATAGAGCATAAAAATTGGCAAGTAATGCTGCAGCTGTACAGAACTTTTGTTAGGCCGCACTTAGAATATTATGTGCAATTCTTGTCGCCACACCACCAGAAGGACGTGGAGGCTTTGGAGACGGTACAGAAGAGGTTTACCGGGATGTTGCCAGTTCTGGAAGGCATTAGCTATGAGGAGAGTTTGGATAAACTCGGATTGTTTTCACTGGAACGACGAAGGTGGAGGGGTGAAATGATAGAGGTTTACAAGGATATGAGCGGCATGGAAAGAGTGGATAGTCAGAAGCTTTTTCCCAGGGTGGAAGAGTCAGTTACTGGAGGACATAGGTTGAAGGTGAGAGGGGCAAGGTTTAGAGGGGATGTGCGAGACAATTCTTTACACAGAGGGTGGTGAGTGCCTGGAACTTGCTGCCGGGGGCGGTGGTGGAAGCAGGTGCGATAATGACATTTAAGAGGCATCTTGACAAATACATGAATAGGGTGGGAATAGAGGGATACGGTTCCTGGAAGTGCAGAAGGTTTTAGTTTAGGCAGGCATCAAGATCGGCGCAGGCTTGGAGGGCCGAATGGCCTGTTCCTGTGCTGTACTGTCCTTTGTCTTTCTGCAATTATACAGAGTCTTGGTGAGAGTATTATGTTAGGTTTAGTTTAGAGATCTCAGCACCGAAACTGGCCCTTCGACCCACCGAGTCTGTGCAGACCACCAACCACCCATTTATACTAACCCTACACTAATTCCATATTCCTACCACATACCCCCGTCACTATATTTCCCTACCACCTACCTATACTAGGGGCAATTGCTAATGGCCAATTTACCTATCAACCTGCAAGTCTTTGGCATATGGGAGGAAACCGGAGCATCCGGCGGAAAACCACGCAGACACAGGGAGAAATGCAAACTCCACACAGGCAGTACCCAGAATTGAACCGGGTCGCTGGAGCTGTGAGGCTGCGGTGCTAACCAATGCGCCACTGTGCCGCCAATTGTGGTCTCCTTAGCTAAGAAAATGTATTCCTGCTAACGAGGGAGTGTGACGAAGGCTCACCAAGCTAATTCCTGGGATCAAGAGAATGTCCTAAGAGTAAAGCTGAAATAGATTCGCTGGAGTTAAGAAGAATGAAAGGCCATCTCATTCAAACATGCAACATACTTACAGGGATATCCAATGGCTTGATGCAGGATGAGTATCTCCCCTGGCTATGGAGTCAACAACCAGAGGACGCGGTCTCAGAATAATGGGCAGATCATTTAGGACTGAGATGAAGAGGAATTTCTTCACACAGAGGGTGGTGAATCTTTGGAAATCTCTGCCACAGAGGGCTGTAGAATCTCATTCATTGAACATGTTCAGGAATGATATTGATAGATTTTTACGTCAACGGATACGGTAATAGTGCAGGGAAGTGGTGTTGAAGTAGATTAACCATGGTCTCATCGAATGGCAGAGCAGGCTCGAGGGGATGAGTGGCCTACTCCTGCTCCTGTTTATTGTTTTCTTGTTTTCTCCCCCTGGCCTGCGTTAATCCCACCTGGTGTGCTGCTGAGCCCCACGCACAGAGCAGTAAATTTCCATTTTTATTCCCTGACCTGTGTTAACCCAACATAATATGTTACTGAGCCTTATCAAAGTAAAAGTAACAAGCAACCTTTGGCTCGAAAATTGCTGAACGTCTATTGTACAAATCAGGTCATGTCCCGATGGTTTCTGCAGTCACAGAGATTTGCAATCATACAGAACACAAGGAGGTCATTTGGCCCATCGTGTCTGTGCTGGCTCTTTGAAGGATCAACCCAATTTATCCGGCGCCTTTGCTGTTTTCCCATAGCCCTGTAAATCTCCACTGACACTGTTGATCCAATTTCCTTTTTTTAAAGGTACAATTGAATCTTCTTCCACCATTCTTTCAGGCCGTGAATTCCAGATTATAATAAATCACTGCATAAAAATAGAATCTCCTCATCTCCTGCTTGTTGTTGGTCATTCATCATAAAACTGTGTCATCTGGTTACCTACTGTTCTTCCAATGAAACTAAATTTTCTGTTGTTACTTCATAAAAGACTATCCAAGGTTTGGCATATCTCTATTAAATCTCCCCTTAAACTTTTCTGCTCTGAAAAGACCAACACCAGTTTGGGATCAAGGAACAGGAGACACAGGGGAAGTGGTGGAATGCAGCTCGAACTCGAACTCAAAACAGCATCACCTCCTACAGGCCACACACCATCTAGACTTGAACATTTATCACTGTGCCTTCATCGTCACAGGGTCAGAGGCCTGAAATACTTTCTGTAACAGTATTGTGGGGGCACCTGTACCACACGGGGTGCAGCAATTCAAATGAAAGCGCTTCATTTTCTCATGCTGAGCTATATTGGGAAAGTAATGCCAGCCTTGCTCGTGTCACCCATATCCTATGAACAAATAGATATGAAATAAAATTGGAATATAATCGATAAGTTTGTATTTCACTGAATAAAACCAGCAGAGATCTCTGAAGAGAGCAGGACGTCTTTCTCCGATAAGGACATTGTCAACACACCTTGCCTTACCATCCCCTTGTGCTTGCTGTTCTGCTGTTACCTTTATCAGGGTGAAAGTCACAGTGAACTGCTGGTTCAAAAACAGCTGCACACCAGTTGTACACACGAGATAAGGCATCAATGAATTCTGTCACCAAAGAATGGGAAAATCACACAGCTTGGATGCAATCCATGTGATCCATCATGTCTTTTTACCTGCTCTTTTCTCAAAGCCCTGCAAATCCCCCTCTGCCAGTATTTATCCCGTTCCATTTTGAAACTTGCTTTTGAATCTCCTTCCATCACGTCTTCAGACAGTGTATTCCAGATTATAACAACTCACTGTCGGAAAAAATGTTTCCCTTATTCCACCTCTGGTTCTTTTTGCAGGCACCAGAGTCTTGTTACCAATCCATTTTTCCCAGTGGAAACAAATTATCCTTACTCTGTCAAAAGCCCTCATAATTGTGAAAACCTCTATTAAGGTTTTCCTTTATCTTATCCACTCTACAGAAAACAATTCCAGCTTCTCTAGTCTCCCCATGTAAATGATGTCCCTCATCCTGGAACATTCTAGCAAATCTCCTCTGCACCTTCTCCAAGGCCCTGACATCCTTTCTGATACGTAATACCCAGAAGTGGACATAATTCCAGAGATGAGACCTAACACATAATTTATAAAGTTTTAGCTAGCTTCCTTACTTTTGTACGTTCTGTCTCTATTTATAAAGCGAAATATGCTGAATACATTTTTAACAATCCTAAGTCTATGTCATTTATATATATCAAAAAGAGCAGTGGTCCTAATACCGATCACTGGGAAGAATACTGCATACTCCCCTACAGTACCAGAACAACAACTGATCACCACCTCTCCCTGTAAGCTGTCCCTTAGCCACTGTCATACCTACACTGCCATTGCCCCTTTAATCAATGAGGTTCAGACTTCTTAACAAGGCTAGAAAGTGGCATTTGATTCAATGGCGTTTGATCATCCATATACATAACATCAACAGTGCTCTCATCAACTCTCGCCAATACTTCATCAAAGGACCAGATCATGTTTGTCAGATAAGAGTTCTATTAACATATATGGGGATGTGGTAGGAATATGGAATTAGTGTAGGATTAGTGTCAATGGGTGGTTGATGATCGGCACAGACTTGGTGGGCTGAAGGGCCTGTTTCAGTGCTGTATCTCTAAACTAAACTAAACTAAACTAAACATATGTGCTGCTTATCATTTGTAAACTCATGTTCTTTCCAAACCTCAATAATCTTGTCCCAGATTATTGACGATCACATTTTCCCCAACGTTTCATTGCTGTTAGACTGAATGGCCTGTAGTTACACGATTCATCCTGTCGCTACTATTGCAAATAACGTTTCACACTTATAACGCTCCAGTGTTCTGTCACCACTCCCATATCCAAGGAGGATTGAAAGATTCTGGTCAGTGGCTCCGCTATTCCCACCATTCCTTCCCAACCTTAAACATCCCCTACAGACTGGGAAATGTTCTACTTTATTGTGGTACAAAAATATTTGGATTGAAAGGAGTTAACTGAACCTGTTTGTTCAGTGACTGTAATTAATTTCAGTCTCCATGGGCGCTAATCGTACAACTGCAGGCTTTCCCTCTTCTATTAATAAGCGATTCATTGCAATGTATTATCCAATCATGTCAGCGGAAGCATCACCCTGGAACTGACAGGGATCAGCGGATCCGGAAAGAGGGAGTGGATAGATCAGAATTTGAGAACAATAGATTAGAAAGTTGCAGCAATGGGTCAGAATCTGAGAACAATAGAGTGGAATGTTACAAAAATGGGCAGGAGTTTCCCCTCTTTGTTTAACTATCTTACTGCAGATTATGATTGGATAACATTAGATTATCAAATCGCAGCTGCACTGAGGATGATTCAAATGATTTACTATCCCATTCTCGCTATTACTGGTGTCCGTGGTAAGTATTTGTATCCAACTATTCGATCAATAATCCTTATTGCATTGTATTAGTGTTCATGTTATTTAAATCTTGGGAAGACCAAAGCCATTATATTCAGTCTCTGTCACAAATTTTATTTCCCATCCACTATTTGCAACACCCTCGCTAGGGCTGGGCCAAACTGTTTACAACTTCTGGCATCTAGTTAACGCTAAGCTGTGTCCATCTCCATTTTCTCACCATCACCAGCCTTGCTGACCACCACCTCTGTAATATCAACCGTCTGCAGCTCTGCCTCAGCCCATCAGGCGAAATCCTGATCTGTGCGTTTGTTATTTCCACACTTGGTTATTCCAATTCTTCCCTTGCCACCGTCCCAGTTGCAAACCTTCATAAATCACAGCCCATCCAGAACTCTGCTGCCTGTATCCTAATTCGAAGCAAACCCCGATCACCCATCACCCCTGTGCTCACTGATATACATTGGCTCGTGGTCTGGCATCAAATTTATTTTAATATTCTCATTCCTATGTTTGAATCCCTCCATTGCCATGCCCCTATGCATTTTGCATATTCCTGCAAATCTTTATCCTTGAAGTCTTATTCCAATCCCTTTAATCTCCCCATCCGTAATTTTCATTCGATTACACCATTAGTGTCAACATTATGGAAGCCTGAATCCATAAAATGATGTGAGCCACACTTCTGGCCACTTTTATTGTGGCCTGCACTGTGACCCATGCTGGGCAGAGCTCTAGCCCGGCTGCATCATGTGTTTACCATTCGTGTGAGGAGGTTTCAATGTGACGTCAATCAGCATTCCGACAGCGTTTATGTTAGTCTTTGAAACATGTACATGTTCACTGTCCGCCTATGTTAGTCACTCTCAGCTGAGCATACATACAGAAGCACGAGTATCCCCCTCTAGTGTTATTTAAAAGGACCAGGTTTCCCGCCTATAAGAGAGGGGCTTTTGTATTACTTCTGCGATTGTAAAGTGTGTGGAGGTGATCACAGAATCACGGAATAATAGAGTGCAAAGAGGCCCTTCGGCCCATCGCGTCCGCACCGATGCATTAAAACACCTGACCTGTCTACTTAATCCCATTTGCCAGCACTTGGCCCATTGCCTTGAATGTTATGCCGTGCCAGGTGCTCATCCAGGTACTTTTCAAAGGATGTGAAGCAACCTGCATCTACCACCTTCCCAGGCAGGGCATTCCAGACCATCGCCACCCTCTGGGTAAAAACGTTCTTCCTCACGTCCCCCTTAAACCTTCCCCCGCCCCTCTCCTTAAACCTGTGAGCCCTCGTAACTAACCCGTCAACTAAGGGGAACAGCTGCTCCCTATCCACCCTGCCCATGCCACTCATAATCTTGTACACCTCCATCAGGTCACCACTCAGTGTTCTCTGCTCCAGCGATAGCAACCCAATCCTATCCAACCTCCCTTCATAGCTTAAATGTTCCATCCCAGGCAACAACCTGGTGAATCGCCTCTGCACCCCTTCCAATGCAATCACATCCTTCCAATAATGTGGCGACCAGAATTGCACTCAGTACTCCAGCTGTGGCCATACCAAAGTTCTGTACATCTCCAACATGACCTCCCTGTTTTTGTAATCTATGCCTCGATTGATAAAGGCAATTGTCCCATAAGCCTTTTTCACCACCCTATTAACCTGCCCTTCTGCCTTCAGAGATCTGTGGACAAACACGCCAAGGTCCCTTTGTTCCTCAGAACTTCCAAGTGTCAGGCCATTCATTCAATACTTCCGTATCACATCACTCCTTCCAAATTGTATCACCTCACACTTTTCAGCGTTAAATTCCATGTGCCACTTTTCTGCCCATTTGACCATTCCATCTATCTCTTCCTGTAACCTAAGAAACTCCACCTCACTGTTAACCACTAAGCCAATCTTTGTGTCATCTGCGAACTTACTGATCCTACCCCCCACATAGTCATCAAAGTAGTTTATATAAATGACAAACAATAGGGGACACAGCACAGATCCCTGTGGTACGCCACTGGACACTGGCTACCAGTCACTAAAACAGCCATCTGTCAACACACTCTGTCTCCCACAGCTAAGCCAATTTTGAATCCACCTTATCAAGTTACCTTGTAGCCCATGTGCGTTTGCTTTCTTGATATGTCTCCCATGTGGGACCTCGTCAAAGGCTTTGCTGAAATCCATATAAACTACATCAACTGCACTACCCTCATCTACACACCTAGTCACATACTCAAAAAATTCAATCAAATTTGTTAGGCATGACCTCCCTCTGACAAAGCAATGCTGACTATTCCTGATCAAATTTTGCCTCTCCAAGTGGAGATAGATTCTCTCCTTCAGAACTTTCTCCAATAGTTTCCCTACTACTGACGTGAGGCTCACTGGTCTGTAGATCCCAGGCTTATCTCTACAAACTTTCTTATATAGTGGGACCAGGTTAGCTGTTCCCCAGTCCTCTGCACATCCCCTGTGGCCGGAGAGGAGTTAAAAAGTATTGTCAGAGCCCCGGCAATCTCCACCCTCGAGTCCCACAGCATCCTGGGACGCAAATCGTCCGCTTCTAACCTGCCAACACCTCCAATACCATGTCACTCCCTGTGAAAATTTGCTCAAGAACCTCACAGTCTCACACTCAAAGTTCCATATCTACATCCTCATTCTCTTAGGTGAAGACAGATGTGATGTATTCATTCAACACCCTACCAATGTCCTCTAGCTCCACCCACACATTTCCCCCTTGGTCCCTTATGGGTCCTACTCTTTCCTTGATTATCCTCTTCCCATTGATATACTTATAGAATATCTTGTTATTTTCCCTACTTTTGCCAGTCAGAGCTTTCTCATGCCCCCTCTTTGCTCTCCTAATTGCTTTCTTAAACTTCATCCTCCACTTTCTGTACTCCACTAATGCTTCCATTGATTTGCTCTCCTTGTATTTGCTAAAAACATCTCTTTTCCTTATCATCATACCCTGTGATGTGGATGACTTTCTGGAGGTTGTGTTGTGAGCTACTGCAGACATTCCGGGCGGTCAGAGGATCTGGAGACCCAACTCTGGACGAGGTATGGTGACTGTAGTTAGAGTGTCTCTGGGTCTGTAACACGACCAACAAATGGAGCAGAGGCTCCATAGAGGGAAGGCTCTATAAAGAGGGAGGAGGAGAGGTATCTGTCCTACCTAGCCCCGGGTTTTGCAAGAGCACTTTCCCTCCATAACCTACCCCAGGGTCGGTGCGTGAGGCGACTCTGGTTCAAGAAGCAGGTGGTCACAGAGCTGTGTCACCTCTTATAACACGACCTGGAGCCTCGCACCAGGTTGAAAAAAATCCCATGGAGAGGTGAGCAATGGAGCCAACAGGAATATAGTGGAACTGACAATCGGTGTGATGCTTGAACCGCTCGACGGGCGCCCTCCAGTACACACGGGAGCAGGTGTCCAAATTCATGGTGTTCTGCTGCACTCTTCATATCATCAGCATCATGTGGACACAGGCTTTGCCAGCAGTAATCTGTAGGCCAGCTCAGCAGGAGGAGGCGGAAGCAGGGAGGATATTTTCTGGATGCCTTCGACGGGGACAGGCTGGTGGAGACTGTCTTCGAAGATTCTGTTTCCCATAGTACAATATCCCTTTCTTACAATAGATCCCCCATTCACCACAATTACACCCATCTGAGACACCCCATCACAGCGTCTCTTTGGTCATCAGCCTGCAATAAAAATCACCAACATAAACCTTTTCATTAACATCTTTATCCAAGACGACATTCAATTGTACAAGCAAAGCTGAACAATTCACTCTTGTGTATTCCCTCAATGCCTGTCTTTTGGTTTACCTCGACGTGCCTCATGCTCCTACACAGTGTTTCCCCTGTGACTGCTCCATGGCTGGTGGAAGGCTGCTGACTTTCACTGGAGGAGACTGCAGATGGCCTTGCAGGACGGCCTCGAGCAGCTTGAGGACCTTGAGGGCTCAGATTCGGTCTTCAACACCTCGGCATGGGCAGCAGCAGGCTGGGCTGGCAAATGTTAACAGCAAGGACACGTGTGGAGTGACAGTAAAGAGAAAATAAATGCTGTCATCCTGAGAGAGAACAACAGGTTCGTGCTCCATGGAATCACTTTCACGGGGCGACACCTCAGCAATACTAGTAAACTACTGGATCACAGATTGCTGGACTGCTGTGAGAGCGTGTAAATGCCTTTGACCACAGTGGGGAGGCCCTGGCGTAGTAGTATTGTCACTGGACTAGAAACCCAAAAACCCCAGGACATGGGTTCGAATCCCACCACAGGAGAAGGTGGAATTTGAATTCCATTAACAAATCTGGAATTAAAAACGAGTCTAATGATAGCGATGAAACCCATCTGTTTCACTAATGCCCTTTAGGTAAGGAAATCTGATGTCCAGACCCACAGCAATGTGATTGCTTCTCACATGTCCTCTGCGATGGCCTAGCAAGTCGCTCTGTTGTATGTAACGGCTAGGTCGTCAATAAAAAAGCAATTAAACAGGACGGGCCACCTGGCATTGACAGAAGCACTGGAAACGACAAGGACAAGCCTAGCCCTGTTGACCCTGCAAAGCCATCCTTACTAACATCTGGGAGCACGTGCCAAAGTTGCGAGAGCTGTCCCACAAGCCAGTCTCGATACAGCCGAACCTAGTCATACTCGTGAAATCATACCTTACATGCAGTGCGCAGACACCACCACCTCTGTAGAGGTGGCGCCACAATGGTATATTGTCGGGAGGGAGTTGCCCTGGGATTCTTCAACATCGACTCCAGATCCCATGAAGTCTCATGGACAAGGAAACCTCCGGCTGATTACCACCTACTGCCCTCTCTCAGCTGATGATTCAGTACTCATCCATGTTAAACAGCAAGAGGAGGTGACCAAGAGGAATGACGAGGGCAGGGCGATGGACGTTGTCTACGTGGACTTTAGCAAGGCCTTTGACAAGGTCCCACATGGTAGGCTGGTCCAGAATGTTGGAACACATGGGATCCAGGGTGAGCTAGCAAATTGGATACAAAATTGGCTTGGTGATAGGAGGCAGAAGGTGGTACTGGAGGGTTGTTTTTCAGATTGGAGGCCAGTGACCAGTGGTGCGCCACAGGGATCAGAGCTGGGCCCTCTGTTGTTTGTGATATGTATTAATGATCAGGACGTGAATGTCAGGGGCATGATTAGTAAATTTGCAGATGACACCAAAATTGGTGGTATAGTGGACAGTGAAGAAGGTTGACTAAGGTTACAACAGGATATAGACCAACTGGGAAAGTGGGCAAGGAGTGGCAAATGGAATGTAACGCAGACAATTGTGAAGTGATGTTTTGGGAAGTTAAACCAGGGAAGGACATATCGAATGAATGGGGAGTGTTATTGAGCAGATAGACCTTGGGGTGCAAGCATATAGTTCCCTGAAAGTGGCAACACAGGTAGACAGGGTGGTGAAGAAGGCATATGGCAGGCTTTCCTTCGTCTGCCGAGGCATTGAGTACAAGAGTTGGTGCGTCATGTTACAGTTGTACATAACTTTGGTTAGGCTGCATTTGGAGTACTGTGTGCAGTTCTGGTCGCCGCACTACAGGAAAGATGTGATTAAGCTAGAGAGTGTGCAGAAAAGATTCACAAGGATGTTGCCTTTGTTTGAACTGGAGTGCTGACTTGGGTTGCATTAAAGTGCGTAAGTGTGAGTTTTGAGACTGAGGGTAATTAAGGGTTAGTTGTATCTAAAATCTAGTCTGTCTATTAAGTAGCAAATTAACTTAACAGTTGCTGTTTGGGTTGGAGAAGCTGAGTTTTAGACCAGCTTTAAACAGAGTTCACTCAGGCTCTGCTTGCAGCTGCACCTTGTCAATTCGAGAATTGGCTTAAACCAGTTTTCAGGGGCAAGAGTCAGACAGTATAAAAGTGGGCCATCTTACAGTGCTGAATTTGTTTGCACTGGAGTGCTGACTTGGGTTGCAATAGAGTGCTAAAGTGGGAGGTTTGTGACTGAGGAAGTTTGGTGAAAAGCAGCGAGGAGCTCCTTTCATTTCCTACCTGTCCTCAAAGAGAATGAGGGGAGCCGAAAGTTCCCACAGAGCATAGCTGACTGGTGAGTAAGTCCTGGTGGGTACATTTCAAACTGAATTGAATTGTAAGTCATTGTTTTAGCAAGACCTAGCTGAGTTTTTAATGATAATACTCAACTAAAGTTTTAAATTTAAAGGGTCTAGTCATGGCAGGAGAGCGTAAAGCCGTGGTTTGGTTCTCTTGCTGCATGTGGCAATCTGGGAACATTTCCAGTCCCCGGGACCAGCATGTGAGCAGGAAGTGTGTCCAGCTGCAGCTCCTGGAAGCTCGGGTTTCAGAGCTGGAACGGCGGTTGGAAACACTGTGGAGCATCCACGAGTCTGAGTTCATTGTGGATAGCACGTCTAGATAGGTGGTCACACCTCAGCTGAAGGGACTTCAGGAAGGAAGGGAATGGGTGACCACCAGGCCGTCCAAGAGAAACAGGCAGGCAGTTCAGGAGTCCCCTGGGGTCCCGGTTGCAAATCGGTATTCCATTTTGGAGACTGATTAGGCTGGTTCCTCCAGGGAGTGCTGACAGAGCCAAACTTCTGGCACGGCAAGCAGCCTGTCTGCACAGGAAGAGGGACAGAGAGGAAGAGCAATAGTAATAGGGGATTCTATAGGCACGGGAACAGATAGGCGCTACTGTGGTCGTCAACGTGACTCCAGGATGGTGTGCTGCCTCCCTGGTGCCAGGGTCCACGATGTCACTAAACGGCTGCAGGGAATCCTGAAGGGGGAGGTTGATAAGGCAGAGATCGTGGTACATGTTAGTACCAATGACATATGTAGAAAGAGGGATGAGGGCTTGCATCAAGAATTCAGGGAGTTGGGCAGTGGACTAAAAAGCAGGACCTCGCGGGTTGTTATCTCTGGATTACTCCAAGTGCCACGTGCTAGCGAGTATAGAAATAGGAGAATAGCACAGATGAATGCGTGGCTTAAGAGTCGGTGCAGGAAGGAGGCTTTTAGATTCCTGGACCACTGGTACCGTTTCTGGGGAAGGTGGGACCTGTCCAAGCGGGTCAGTCTACATCTGAACCAGAGCGGGACTAACACCCTTGCTGGTGGGTTTGCTAGTGCTGTTGGGAGGAGTTTAAACAAATTTGGTAGGTGGAGGGGACGCAGACTCCTCGCAGAATAGGGACGCAGCTAAACACAGGAAAGAAAACAAGTCAGAGGGAATACAGCAGAAGTAAGTTTCAAGGGAGTAAGACCAGGATGGATGGCCTCTACTTTAATGCCAGGATCATTACAAGTAAAACGGATGAGTTAAGGGCAAGGATTGCCACTTGGAATTGTGAAATCATAGTCATCACGGAAACATGGTTGAGGGAGGGGCAGGATTGGGGACTCAATATCCCGGGATATAGAATCTTCAGGCGAGACTCAGGACGGGGTAAAAGAGGAGGGGGCATTGCAATATTAGTTAAGGAATCAGTTACTGCAGTAAGCAGAGATGATATCTTGGAGGAGACATCAAGTGAAGATTTATGGGTAGAATTTAGGAATAAAAAAGGGACAACCACATTGCTAGGTGTTTATTTTAGACCCCAGATAGTGAGCGGGAAATTGAGGAGCAAATACGTGCGCAATTTGCAGACGTGTGGGAAAATGTAATAGGGTAATTATATTAGGTGATTTAAACTTTCCCAACATTAATTAGGATAGTCATCGTGTTCAGGGCTTAGACGGAGTGGAGTTCTTACAATGTATACAGGAAAACGTTTTAGCTCAATATGTAGAGGATCCAACAAGGGAGGGTGTAGTGCTGGACATGATTCTGGGGAATGAAGCCGGACAGGTGGTTGATGTGTTGGTGGGGGAGCATTCTGGTGATAGCGACCACAGCATGGTACAATTTAATCCTGTTATGGAGAAAGAAATAGACAAGTTGCAAAAAAAGGTTTTAGATTGGGGAAAGCGAATTTTAGTAAAATAAGGCAGAATCTGGCCAAGGTAGACTGGACAGAGTTACTTGTCGGAAAATCTACAGAAGAGCAGTGGGGGGCATTCAAAAAGGAAATGTGGAGAGTACAGGCCCAACATGATCCCTCTAGGGTAATAGGTACGAGCAACAAGCCCAGAGAACCATGGATGACCAGAAACATTCAGGGTACGACGAGAAGGAAAAGAGAGGCTTGTAGCAAATACAAGGAGAGCAAATCAACGGAAGCATTCGTGGAGTACAGAAAGTGGAGGATGAAGCTTAAGAAAGCAATTAGGAGAGCAAAGAGGTGATACGAGAAAACTTTGGCTGGTAAAAGTAGGGAAAATCCCAAGATATTCTCTAGGTATATCAATGGGAAGAGGATAACCTTGGAAAGAGTAGGACGCATTAGGGCCAAGGAGGAAATCTGTGGGTGGAGCCAGAGGACATTGGTAGGGTGTTGAACGAATACTTCACATCGGTCTTCATCCAGGAAAATTATGATGTAGATATTGAACTTAGAGAGAGAGACTGTGAGGTTCTTGAGCAAATTGCCACAGGGAGTGACAAGGTGCAGGAGGTGTTGGAAGGCTTAAATGTGGATCAATCTCCAGGTCTGGACGGTTTGTGTTTCTGGATGTTGTGGGAGGCGAGGGTGGAGATTGCAGGGGCACAGACCTTAATTTTTAAATTCCTCTCTGGCCACGTGGGAGGTGCCAGAGGACTGGAGAACAGCTAATGTGGTCCCAATTTTTAAGAAAGGTATGGAGATAAGCCAGGGAACTACAGACCAGTGAGTCTCACGTCAGTGGCAGGGAAACTATTGGAGAAAATTCTGAAGGGGAGAATCCATCTCCACTTCGAGAGGCAGAATTTGATTAGGAATAGTCAGCATGGCTTTGTCAGAGGGAGATCATGCCTAACAGATTTGATTGAATTTTGTGAGCATGTGACCATGTAGATGAGGGGAGAGCAGTTGATGTAGTTTACATGGATTTCAGAAAAGCATTTGACAAGGTCCCACATGGGAGACTTATCAAGAAAGCAAATGGGATACAGGGTAATTTGATCAGGTGGATTCAAAATTAGCTTAGCTGTAAGAGACAGAGAGCGATGACAGATGGCTGTTTTAGTGACTGGAGGACAGTGTCCAGTGGCGAACCACAGGGATCTGTGCTGGGTCCCCTATTGTTTGTCATTTATATAAACGACTTTGATGACTATGTGCGGGGATGGATCAGCAAGTTCGCAGATGACACAAAGATTGGCCGAGTGGTTAACAGTGAGGTGGATTGGCTTTGGTTACTGGAAGATACAGTCGGGATGGTCAAATAGGCAGTAAAGTGGCAGATGGAATTTAACGCTGAAAATTGTGAAGTGATACATTTTGGAAGGAGTAATTTGAAACGGAAGTATTCAGTGAATGGCCTGACACTGGGACGTTCTGAGGAACAAAGGCACCTTTGCATGTTAGTCCATAGATCTCTGAAGGCAGAAGGGCATGTTAATAGGGTGGTGAAAAAGGCATATGGACACTTGTCTTTATCAATCGAGGCATAGATTACAAAAGCAGGGAGTTCATGTTGAAGTTGTACAGAACTTTGGTAAGGCCACAGCTGGAGTACTGTGTGCAATTCTGGTCGCCACATTATAGGAAGGATGTGATTGCATTGGAGGGGGTGCAGAGGCGATTCATCAGGTTGATGCCTGGGATGGAACATTTAAGCTATGAAGAGAGGTTGGATAGGCTTGGGTTGTTTTCGCTGGAGCAGAGAAGAGTGAGAGGTGACCTGATCGAGATGTACAAGATTATGAGGGGCATGGACAGTGTCGATAGGGCGCAGCTGTTCCCCTTAGTTGAAGGGTGAGTTACGAAGGGTCACAGGTTTACGTTGAGGGGTGGGGGGAAGGTTTAACAGGGATTTGAGGAAGTACCTTTTTACCCAGAGGATGGCGACGGTCTGGAATGCCCTGCCTGGGAGGGTGGAGGATGCAGGTTGCCTCACATCTTTTAAAAAGTACCTGGATGAGCACTTGGCAGTCATAACATTCAAGGCAATGGGCCAAGTGCTGGCAAATGGGATTAGGTAGACAGGTCAAGTGTCTTTCATGCATCGGTGCAGACTCGATGGGCCGAAGGGCATCTTCTGCACTGCATTATTCATTGATTCTGTGATTCCTTGCAAAGGTTCGCATCCCCTGATATTTTAGTTCAAACTGTCCCCAACCACACTAGCAAATACTCCCACCCACCACCCCCACATCCCCCAACCCCACCCAGGACATTATTCCCGGTCCTGCCGAGTTGTAATCTGTCCAGTTTGCAATGGTCCCACCTCCTCCAGAACCGTTCCCAATGTCCCAGGAATCTACAATCCGCCCCCTCACAACATCTCTTCAGGCACGCATTCATCTGATATAGCCTGAAATTTCTACTCTCACCAGCACGTGGCACTTGTATTAATCCTGCGCTCACGACCTTTGAGGTCCTATTTTTCAACTTACTTCCTGACTCCCCATATTCTGCTTTTAGGACCTCATCCCCTTTTTTACCTACGTCGTTTGCACCTATGTGTACCACGACCACTGGCTGTTCTCCCTCCCCCTTCAGACTGTCCGATAAACGCTCTGAGACATCATTAACCCCAGCACCAGGGAGGCAACAAATCATCCAGGAGTCTCGTTTGTGCCGCAGAAACGCCTATCTATTGCCGTCACAATTGCATCCCCTATAATTATTGCATTCCCACACTTTTAACTCCTCCCCTGTGCAGCAGAACCAACCATGGTGCAACGAATTGGGCTGTTGCTGCTTTCCCCTAAGAGGCCATTCCCCCCAACAATATCCAAAGCAGAATATCTGTTTTGCAGTGGAATAGCCACAGGAGATTCCTGAATTGCCTGCCTAGTCCTCTTGCTCTGCCTGGTGGTCACCCATTCCCTTCCTGCCTGTGGGATCTGAGCCTGCGGTGTGACCACCTCTCTACACGTGCTATCCACGATACTCTCCGTCTCACGGATGCTCCACAGTGTCCCCAGCTGCTGCTCCAGCTCCGAAACCTGGGCTTCCAGGAGTTGCAGCTGGAGACACTTCCAGCACACATGCTTGTCCCGGGCACTGGAATTGTCCCCGGCTTTCCACATGGAGAACGAGGAGCACACCACGGCTTTGAGCTCTCCTGCCATGACTTAACCTTTTAAATTAAACTTTTTGGAAGATGCTTAATATCTAATAATATCAATTACTCTCGGGCACTTCTTCCCTGGTCCTCGTTACTACAGAACTCCCTAAAAACAATGATTACTACATATGAAAATAAGCTGTAGACCTTTCTTTCCTTAGTTACCAAGCCAACTATTCAGAGCGATTCCCTAACAGCAGTTATTCACCAACGAATCAGCTTGCAGTTTTCCTGTGAGGTCCCTTTTGCATTTTGTTTCAAACTCCTGTGTGCTTGGACTGCTCTCCCAGAAAGTAAGAGACTGGGCCTCGATCCTTGGGTTCGATCTATCGGCTCCAAGCTCGGTGTTCTCCCCACAAGCCCGCCCCCAGAAGGTATGAGTCTGGACCTCGATCCCCATGTTCAATTTATAGGCTCCGCTCTTGATGTTCTCCCCACAGGTCCGCTCCGCTCTGCTCCCAGAAGGTAAGATCCACTTGACCCCTCGAGCCAGCTCTGCCATTCAATTAGTTCATAGCTGAACTGATCACTCCACATTTCCACCTACTCCTGATAACCTTCCACCCCCTTGATTATCAAGAATATATCTACCTCTGCCTTAAAATAATTCAAAGACTCTGTGTCCACAGCCTTTTGAGCAAGAGAATTCCAAATATTCACGACCATCTAACAGAGAAAATTCTCCCCATCTCTGTCTTAAATGGGCGACCCCTTTTTTTAAACAGTGACCCCGAGTTCGATTTTCACCCACACGGGGAATCATCCTTTCTACATGCACTCTGTCAGCACCCTCCAGAATCTTATATGTTTCAATCAATTCGCCTCTTACTCTTCTAAATTTCTGCGGCCTCCTACCAGGCCTAGTGTATTACTGGTTGTGGATCCCAGTGTCTGACTGGTCCCAGTGTACTTGCTGCATGTACCTGGTGGTGGGGGCTGCAGCGATGGTGTTGCTCCCAGGCCTGGTGTATTATTTGCAATGGCCCTCACTCACGAACTGGCCCCACAGACCTTGTCACACCTACCTAGTGTCCTGGGCTCCAGAGGTGGTCCTGCTCCCAGACCTAGTGTCGTACTGGCAAATTTACTGCTCACGGTGGCATTACTGATACAACTGATTGTTCAGCAGATTTTGTTGGCGGGATCCCCATCCTTAAAGGGATGCGGACCATGGCGATGGGCAGTTAATTGCCTGAGCACCACTGAATTGCGCCGGGTGGGAACTTTGAATTGCCGAGGTGGGGTTCCCCTCACCATTTCAGACCGCCATCTGGACCACCGCTGGTTCAACTAAGTTCAACTTATTGGGCTGGATTTCTACAGGGCACCGACATCGGGATCTGTATCGGGCGGGGCATCAATTTGGCTCCGAATGAAACCTCCGAAGGCACCCTGGTGCCCCCCAACCCCCGCCGCTGGGCAACGGGACTACAAATTAAATATTTAAATGAATAAGAATTAATACATTGAAATATACTTGCCCAAGATCTTGAGGACATCCAGCGCGATCTTCAGAACGGCTGCTAGCACTCATGATCCTTCAGATCCCCATCCAGGGAAAGGTACAGTGACACTGGTGGGGACATTTTCTTGTGGAAGGAAGGGAGCAGGGTCACAGAAACATAATTGCTGTAGGGGATGGTGGGAAAAGTTGTACTTTGAATTTTGTGAAGTTTGTGGGGAAATGTCAGTTGTTAAGTGTAAGTGGCTTTTGGGGAGGAGCTGGCAAATAGTTAATGTAACTTTTATTGGGTTGGGAAAAGGGCGTCAGATCTCCAATTTTGGTTGTTCAGTCTTTAAACAAACATATTTGCCAGCAGGGCTGGCTGCCCTTTAAAAAGGGCAGCAGTACCGACACACAAGCAGCTGCTACCTTTGGAAGGGACAGACATCTGCCCCAGCTATTTAAATGAGCTGCCACACTTATGATCGTAGCTATTCATTGATGTGTGTCCCACGCGGGTGGACACTTAAAATCCAGCCGAATGTTTCAGGTCACTGATTCTTTGTCGGAACTGGGAATGTTTAGAGATGGCACAGTTTTTAAAGCAGGCAGGGAAAGGAGAGAGGGGAAGGATTATAATCAGCATTGAGTTCAACAATTTCAGTACCATCCTTTTCTCATTTAATCTCTCCTGCCTTCCATCATATCACAGACCTTCTCATTTGTTCTTTCAGGTCCAATCATTTAAAAATACATCACTGGATACAGGAAGACATTTATAAATCTCAATAAGTCCTCAATCAAACTGGTAACTTTATTCCCAGTCTGATGTATATTTTCTCTGTTTATTTCCCTTCCTCACAGTTAACCTGCTGACTGTTGGGATCCAGTCTCGGGGAAAGTGCAGTCTCTCAAAATGTGTCACTCACTACCTTGTGGCCATGGCAGTGGCGGATCTATTGGTTATTATCCTATACCTGATACTAGGACACAATCCCATTGTTTATTTGCAACAGTTTCAGTTCCTGTATTACATCCCTGTGTGCAATATGCATGCTGTCCTGCTTTACACGGCTGCAGGCTGTTCTGTAGGTTCACAGTCACTTTCACCTTTGATCGATTGGTGGTAATTTGTTGCCAGAAGCTGAAATGTAAATATTGTACTGAGAAAACGGTGTATGTGGTTCTGGGAACAGTGACTGTGCTGAGCTGTTTAAAGAACATCCCCTGGTATTTTATGTTCACGGGATGGTATTGGCTGATGAGCCTCCCCTGGTTCTGTGATGTAACAGTGGATCTTTGGCACTCTCGTCTCTGGATAACATTCGAGTTCCTCCATAACACTGTAACCCCAGTAGTCCCATTTGTGGTGATTCTGCTGCTCAACGCTTTCACCATCAGAAACATTTTAGTGAGCAACAGAGGACGCAGGAGACTCCGAGCTCACAGCAGTGGGGAGCGTTGCAGAGACCCAGAGATGTAGAGCCGAAGGAAATCCATCATGTTACTGTGAGCTGTCTCGGTCAATTTCATCTAGTTATGGGCAGTGCTATTGTTCTATTCAATATGGAACCGAATTCGGTTTGTGGTTTCACTATCTGTACGTCTACCCGAGTTTCTGCGAGAAGCAGGCTTTATGCTGCAGCTCCTGAGTTGCTGCGCAAACACTGTGATTTATGTCGTGACCCAGACTCAGTTCAGAGAGCAGTTGAAGAATGTGCTGAAATATCGCTTTACTCCAATTGTTACGTTCTTTCAATGATGAGAGGAAGTTAGTCACTGACTATTTCCAGCAGCAGGAGGTGGGGCCTACCACTATGGTGACAGGGAAGTGGGGGCGGGGTCTTTTCTTCATGGTGAAGGGGGAGTGGTGGCGGGGCCTGCTCCTACGGTGACAGAGCGGGGCGTGGTCTGTCATCAATGGTGACAGGGGCATGGTGGCAGGGCCTATTATAGAGTCATAGAGTCGTACAGCACAGAAACAGGCCCTTTGGCCCACTGCATCCATGCCAACCGTAATGCCTATCTACACTAATCCCACCTGCCTGCATTAACTCCATATCACTCTATGTCTTGCTCATTCAAATACCTGTCCAGATGCCTCTTAAATGTTGCTACTGTTCCTGCCTTCACCACCTCCTCAGGCAGCTCATTCCAGATACCCACTATTGTTTGGATGGAAAATTTACCCTTTTGATTACATTCAAATCTCCCCCTCTCACCTTAAATCTATACCCTCTAGTTTTAGTTACCCGTACCATGGGAAAAAGACTCTGGCTAGATACCCTATCTATGCTTGTCATAGTTTTATATACCTCATTCCTGTCCCCTCTCAGCATCCTTTGCTCCAGGAAAAACAAATCGACCCAATCCAATCTCTCTTTATAACTGAAGCCCTCCAAACCAGGCAACAGCCTTGTGAATCTTTTCTTCACTCTCTCTAGCTTAATCACATCTTTCCTGTAGTGCGGTGACCAGAACCGCACACAGTACTCCAAATGTGGTCTAACCAACGTTATGTACAACTGTAACATGACGACCCAACTCTTGTACTCAATGCCTCGGCCGATGAAGGCAAGCATGCCTTAAAGCTTCTTCACCACCCTGTCTAACTCTGTTCCCACTTTCAGGGAACTATGTGCTTGCACCCCAAGGTCTCTCTTCTCAACAACACTCCCCACGGCCTGCCATTCACTGTTTATGTCCTGCCCTGGTTTAACGTCCCAAAATGCATCACTTCGCACTTGTCCATGTTAAATTCCATTTGCCAATCCCTTGCCCACTTTCCCACTTTATCTACATCCTGTTGTAACCTTAGATAACATTCTTCACTGTCCACTCCCACCAATTTTGGTGTCACCTGCAAACTTACTAATCATGACCCCTGACAATCACATCCAAGTAATTAGTATAAATGACAAACAACAGAGGATTGGAGGATCGGATTCGTTTTGCATTGATAATAATTCAACCCATTTATTATCCCATCCTCGCTATTGTTGGTGTCCCTGGTAAGTCCCTGTATCCAGCTATTAATTCTATAAACCATGATTAATTGTTTTACTGTTCTTAACAACAACTACCTCTTAAATATCGTTCTCCGTGTGAGCCCATTTGCTGCATAACCTCTTGTCTGTGCCCTTGCCAAATCTACTATTCCAATGCTCCTCCGGTTACCTTCCCTATTGCAAACCGCCATAAGCCACAGTCTACCCAAAACTCTGTTCTCCATATCCTCACTCACACTAAATCACATTCACACAACATCCATGTGCTCAGTGACATACATTGGTTTTTGTCGGATGGAGAATGTGGATGAAATAAATGGGGTGTGCAAGGAAGGTACCACAACAACTGTGGGTGAGTTTAACCTACATGTAGATTGGACAAAAGATTGGCAAAGATGGCCTGGAAAACTAGCACATTGACTGTATCCAGGACAGTTCCTTACGGCAGCGCGTTCTAGAGTCAACCAGAGTGCAGGCTATTCTAGAACTGGTAATGTGCAATGAGACAGGATTGATCAAGAACCTCCTGGTAAAGCAGCCTCGAGGCAACAATGACAGCATTTCAATGTTCAGATTGAAGGGAAAACTGTGGGCCTAAGTCTAGTTTGTTAAACCTAAATAAAGGTAATTATAAGGATATGAAGGTATAGCTAGCAAATGTGAACTGGGAAACTAGGTTAAAAGTTAAGACAATAGAGATTCAGTGTCCGCTCAGGACAGTTCAGGCAAGGGTAACCAGACTAATACGTGGAATGGGCGGGTTGTCGTATGAGGAACGGTTGGACAGGCTAGGCTTGTATCTGCTGGAGTTTAGAAGAATAAGAGGCAACTTGATTGACACATAAAAGATCCTGATGGCATTTGACAGACTCGATGTGGGAAGGAATTTTCTTCTTCCGTAGAAACATAGAAAATAGGAGCAGGAATAGGCCATTCGGCTCTTCAAGCCTGCTCTGCCATTCATTATAATCATGGATGATCATCCAACTCAGTAACCTGTTCCAGCTTTCGCCCCATACCCTTTGATCCCTTTAGACCGAAGATCTGTATCTAACTCCTTCTTGAAAACATACAATGTTTTGGCCTCAACTGCTTTCTGTGTTAGCGAATTCCACAGGCTCACCATTCTCTGGGTGATGACATTTCTCCTCATCTCAGTCCTGAATGGTTTACTCCGTATCCTTAGACTATGACCCCTGGTTCTGGACTCCCCCACCATCGGAAATATCCTTCCTGCATCTACCCTGTCAAGTCCTGTTAGAATGTTATAGGTTTCCATGAGATTCCCCCTCACTCTTCTGAACTCCAGCGATTATAATCCTAACGAACTCAAACTCTCCTCACACATCAATCCTGCCATCCCAGGAATCAGACTGTTAAACTTTCACTGCACTCTCTCTATATTAAGAAAATCCTTCCTCAGATAAGTAGATCAAAACTGCACACAATATTCCAGGTGTGCCCTCACCAAGTACCTGTATAATTGCAGCAAGACATCCCTGCTCCTGTACTCGAATCTTCTCGCTACGAAGGTCAACATACCATTTGCCTTTTTTACCGCCTGTTGCACCTGCATGCTTACCTTCATCGACTGGTGTACGAGAACACCCAGCTCTCCTTGGATATTCCCCTCTCTCACTTTATAGCCGTTCAGATAATAATCTGCCTTCCTTTTTTTGCAACCAAAGTGGATAACCTCACATTTATCCACATTATACTGCATCTGCCATGCATTAGCCCACTCACTCAACTTGTCCAAATCACCCTGATGCCTCTCTGCATCCTTCTCACAACTCACCCTCCCACCCAGTTTTGTGACATCTGTAAATTTGAAGATATTGCATTTAGTTCCCTCATCTCAATCATTAATATATATTGTGAATAGCTGGAGTCCTAGCATCGATCACTGCGGTAACCCATGATTCACTGCCTGCCTTTCAGAAAAAGACCCATTTATCCCTACGCTTTGTTTCCTGTCCGCCAACCAATTTTCTATCCATTGCAATACGTTACCCCCATTCCCATCCGCTTTAATTTTACATGTTAATCTCTTATGTGGGACTTTGTCGAAAGCCTTCTGAAAGTCCAAATGAACCACATCCAGTGGCTGTCCCTCATCAACTCTACTAGTAACATCCTCGAAGAATTCTAGTAGATTTGTCAAGCATGATTTCCCTTTTGCAAAGCCATATTGACTCTACCCCATTCTCCAAGTGCTCTGCGGTAAAAGCTTTGAAAATGGACTCTAGAATTTTCCCCACTACCGACGTCAGGCTGACTGGTCTATAATTCCTTGCTTTCTCTATTCTCCCTTATTAAATAGTGGCGTTACATTAGATACCCTCCAATCTGTGGGAACGGTTCCAGGGTCAGTAGAATCTTGGACGATGACCACCATTGCATCTATTATTTCTCGGGCCACTTCCTTAAGTACTCCTGGATGCATACCATCATGCCCTTGGGATTTATCGGCCTTCAATCCGATCAATTTCCCCAGCATCATTTCTCTGCTAATATGGATGTCCTTCAGTACCGCTCTCTCACTGAGCCAACATTTGCCGATGACAGCACAATGGGAAGAAAAGTACGTTGTCAAGAGGAGGTAAAGAGTTTACAAAGGGATGTAATTAGGTTAAGTGAGGTCGGAAAACTTTGGCAGATGGAGCAGAATGTGGTAAGATGTGAACTTGTCTAATTTGGTAGGAAGAATAGAAAAGCAGTATACTATTTAAACACAGATTGAAGAACTCGGTGGTACAGCGAGATCTGAGTGTCCTGGTACATGAATCAGAAAGAGTTAGTATACAGGGACAGCAAGTGATTGGGAAGGAAAATGGAATGTTAGTGTTTATTGAAAAGGGAATCGAGTATCAAAGTGGAGAAGTTTTACTGCAGCTGTGCAGGGCCTTGGTAAGACCACATCTGGAATATTGTGTACAGTTTTGGACTCCTTATTTGATCAAAATGATATAATTGCATAAGAAGCAGGTCAACGAAAGTGAACTTGACTCGTTTTCTGAATGAAGGGCTTATTTTATGAAGCAGGTTTGAACAGGTTGGAGTTTAGAAGAATGAGAGTTGTCTTATTGAAACCTATTAGATCCTGAGTGGATTTGTTGGAGTGAAAACTGGAGGATGTTTCCTCTTGTGGGGGAGACTGGAACAAGGGGATAAAGTTACAAATCGGAGATAAGCCATATTCTTATCGAATGGTGGATCAGGCTCA
Source organism: Heterodontus francisci (assembly GCF_036365525.1). Taxonomy (NCBI): domain Eukaryota; kingdom Metazoa; phylum Chordata; class Chondrichthyes; order Heterodontiformes; family Heterodontidae; genus Heterodontus; species Heterodontus francisci. The sequence continues at coordinate 1,353,742 of NW_027140172.1, forward strand.
ATGGGCCGAATGGCCTACTCCTGAGTTCTATGTTCCTGCATCCAGTAACACCTCAATCTTAATATTCTCACTCGTGTGATCACATCACTACATGGCCTCACCCCTCTGATTATCCCAATCCCCTGTCCATTTCCAATATTCCTGAAACTTGTTCATCTTACAGTCTTTTTCTAATTCCCTTTTTAAAGTGAGTTTCTTTCCTCTGTCTCTCTCCCTGACCACACATTTTATCTCTCCAGCTCCACTGGTGATGTGGAAGTTTGGATCCATAAAATGGTGTGAGCTGTACTGCCGGTCACATCCAACACATTGTACAGGACACACAGGCTGGCTGGGGTGATAGCGTGGGTGTAACGTGTGTGTGTCTGTATGTGAGGAGGGTCTGAATATGGTGTCAATCAGCCATTCGAGTAGCTTTGATGTACGTCTTTGAAACTTGGTCTGTGCATGTCCACTAACCGCCTCTATTAGTCACTCTCAGCTGAACATACATTCAGCAGCGCGAGGAACTCCCTCTAGTGTTATTTAAATGGCCCAGGCATCCAACATACAGGTGGCTTGTGACTTACGTATGCTATTGTAAAGTTAGTGGATGTGCTGTGGATGGTTTTCTGGAGTTTGTGTTGTGAGCTGCTGCAGATATTCAGGGAGGACGGAGGATTTTGTGACCCAACATTGGACGAGGTATGGTGACTGTAGTTACAGTATCACTGGGTCTGTAACATGACCAACAAATGGAGCAGAGAATGCAGAGAGGGGAATCTTTGTGAGGAGGGAGAAGGAGGGGGCTCTGCCCTACCCACCCCTTGTTTTCCAAGAGCACAAAGAGCAGTAGTCCTAATACCGAGCCCTGGGAAACACCACTGTATACTCCCATCGAGTCCGAACAACAACCTTTCACCACTTCTCTCTGTTTGCTGTTCCTTAGTCAATGTTATATCCACACTGTCACTGTACCTTTAATCCATACGGTTCAGTTTTCCTAATCTGTCTATTGAATGTCACTTGATCAAACACCTTTTGAAAGTCCATATTTATAACTTCAATCACACCACCCTCATCAACCCTCTACATTGTTTTATCAAAGAACTCCATCAACTTTACGTCACACCACCTCTCTCCACTCCTCCGCTGTTGTTAAATTATCAGACTGCTTATCCGACATCCAGTACTGGATGAGCAGAAATATCCTCCCATTAAATGTTGGGAAGACTGAGGCCATTGTTTTACTCCCCGCTCCAACTCTGTTCCCTTGCTATTGATCCCATCCCACTCCCTGGTAACAGTCTGAGATTCAGACAGTCTGTTTGCAACCTTGGTGTCATATTTAACCACAAAATGGTCTCCCAAAGGCATTTTCAGGATATCATTACATCCGCCTATTTCCACCTCAGTAACATCGCCCGACGTCACCCCTGTCTGAGCCCATCTGCTGCTGAAACCTCATTCATGCCTTCGTCACCTCTAGATGTGATTATTCCAACTCACTCCTGGCTGATCTCCCACATTCTACTCTCTGTAAACTTGAGGTCCTCCAGAACTCTGCTACCCGTGTCCTAATTTCCTTTTCAGCTATCACTGACCGACATTGACTCCTGATTAGCAATGTATTTATTTTAAAATTCTCCACCTTGTTTTCCCTCCATGATATCGCCCACATTCTATATGTGTAATATCCTCCAGCCCCACAAACCTTAAAGATATCTGCACTGCTCTCATTCAGGCCTCTTGTGTGTCCCTGATTTTAATTACTCCACCATTGAAAGCTGCACCTTCAGTTGTCAAGGCAGCAAGCTTCTGGAATAATCTCCCGAAAGAGCTCCACCAGTCTGCCTCTGCACCACTCCACTCATTTTCCTTCTTTAGGACACTCCGTAAAACCTACCTCTTTCACCAAGCTGTTGGTGATCTGACCCAATATCTCCATATATGGCTCAGTGTCATACATACAACCCTCTAGTCCCCTGTCAGCACTCCTATATCCAAGGAGGATTGGAAGATTATGGCCAGTGCCTCTGCTATTTCCACCATCCCTTCCCTCAGCAACTCTCATACATCCCATCCAGACCGGCTAAATGTTCTACTTTATTGTGGTACAAAAGGTATTGGATTGAAAGGGGTTAATTGAACCTGTTTGTTCAGTGATTGCAATTAATGTCATTCTCCATGGTGCCTAATTGTGTCACTGCAGTGTTTCCCTCTTCTGTTACTAAGGGGTTCCTTTCAATGAGTTATCCCATCGTGTCAGCGGCAGTATCATCACCGACACTAACAGGGATCAGCACCTCCAGCGAGAGTAAGGGAGACGATAGATCAGAATCTGAGAGCAATAGATTGGAATGTTACAACAATGGGTCAGAATCTGAGAACAATAGATTGGAATGTCACAACAATGGATCATAATCTGAACAAGAGATTGGAATGTTACAACAATGGGTCAGAATCTGAGAACAATAGATTGCAATGTCACAACACTGGATCATAATCTGAACAAGAGATTGGAATGTTACAACAATAGATCAGAATCTGAGAACAATAGATTGGAATGTCACAACAATGGATCATAATCTGAACAATAGATTGGAATGTTACAACAATGGGTCAGAATCTGTGAACACTAGATTGGAATATTCCAACAATGAACAAAGAACAAAGAACAATGAACAGTGTTAGTGGGAATGAATCTAGAAGAATCACTCGACACTCAGGTCTGCTCCAATGTCAAACAGTTTGTTTAGTTATGCCAGTGGGGAGCAGGTTACTGGGCTGTCCAGATGCCTCTCCACTGAACAAAGGAAAATCATCCATACTTATACATATTCAAACAGTTACTGAGCCCATCCCGGCCGGACATGGTCCAATCACAACGATTATCGATTATATACATTGATTATTAGAGCCAATAGAAGCGGTTACTAGGCATAGAGGGGCTGCATGAACGGCCCATACACAGATAGGGGATTACTCATGATGTTTTCCATACCCCCTTATCTTCACCTCATTACCGGCCCAGACACAGATCGGGGATTACTCATGATGTTTTCCATACCCCCTTATCTTCACCTCATTACCGGCCCAGACACAGATCGGGGATTACTCATGATGTTTTCACCTCGTTACAGGCGAGCTACTTTGTCAGCATTCCACAAAGGTGTCTGCTTTTCATTTTAATTAGCCTTTTCTTTGAGATTGGATTACTCAGCTCCTGTGGCATGTGGTCAGGTTAACTGAGCCCCATGGTGCTTTGAAACCTCCTCACTGTTCACTAATATTATATGTTACTGGTTACTCAAATAATATTTAAACATTATGATATTTATGGCAGGTGCCTCTGCGCTTGGGAATACCCTACAACGAACAGGAACAGACAATTCGGCCTTCCAAGCCTGCGCCGATCTTGATGCCTGCCTAAACTAACACCTTCTGCACTTCCGGGGCCCATATCCCTCTATTCCCTTCCTATTCATATATTTGTCAAGATGTCTCTTAAACGTCGCTATCGTATCTGCTTCCACCACCTCCCCTGGCAGCAAGTTCCAGGCACTCACCACCCTCTGTGTAAAAAACGTGCCTCGCACATCCCCTCTAAACTTTGCCCCTCGCACCTTAAACCTATGTCGCCTAGTAACTGACTCTTCCACCCTGGGAAAAAGCCTCTGACTATCCACTCTGTCCATGCCGCTCATAACTTTGTAAACCTCTATCATGTCGCACCTCCACCTCCGTCGTTCCAGTGAAAACAATCCGAGTTTTTCCAACCTCACCTCATAGCTAATGCCCTCCAGACCAGGCAACATCCTGGAAAACCTCCACTGTCCCCTCTCCAAAGCCTCCACATCCTTCTAGTAGTGTGGCGACCAGGATTGCACGCAATATTCAAAGTGTGGCCTAACTAAGGTTCTGTACAGCTGCAACATGACTTGCCAATTTTTATACTCTATGCCCCGAACGATGAAGGCAAGCATGCCGTATGCCTTCTTGACTACCTTATCCACCTGCGTTGCCACTTTCAGTGACCTGTGGATCTGTGCGCTCAGATCTTTTTGCCTGTCAATACTCCTAAGGGTTCTGCCATTTACTGTATACCTCCTACCTGCATTAGACCTTCCAAAATGCATTACCTCACATTTGTCCGGATTAAACTCTATCTGCCATTTCTCCACCCAAGTCTCCAACCGATCTATATCCTGCTGTATCCTCTGACAATCTTCATCATTATGGACGGAGAAAGTGAAGTAAAGTGAGAGGAGGAAGGGGCTCTGCCCTACCCTCCCTGGGTTTTCCAAGAGCACTTTTCCTATGCACACCTTACCCAGGAGCAGTGTGTGAGGTAACTCTGATTCAATTAGGAGGTAGTCACAGAGCTGTGTCACCTCCTGCAACACGACCTGGAGCCTCACTGCGTGCAGTTCTGGTCGCCACATTACCAAAAGGTTGTAGATGCTTTGGAGAGGGTGCAGAGGAGGTTCACCAGGATGTTGCTTGGTATGGAGGGCGCTAGCTATGAAGAGAGGTTGATTAGATTAGGATTATTTTCATTAGAAAGATGGAGGTTGAGGGGGGACCTGATTGAGGTGTGCAAAATCATGAGAGGTATAGACAGGGTGGATAGCAAGAAGCTTTTTCCCAGAGTGGGGGATTCAATTACAAGGGGAGACGAGTTCAAAGTGAAAGGGAAAAGTTTAGTGGGGATATGCGTGGAAAGTTCTTTACGCAGAGGGTGGTGGGTGCATGGGAACGCATTGCTAGCGGAGGTGGTAGACGCGGGCACGATAGCATCTTTTAAGATGGATCTGGACAGATACATGAATGGGCAGGAAGTAAAGAGATACAGACCCTTAGAAAATAGGCGACAGGTTTAGATAGAGGATTTGGATCGGCGTAGGCTTGGAGCGCCGAAGGGCCTGTTCCTGTGCTGTAATTTTCTTTGTTCTTTGTTCTCTTTGTTCTATTATCCGTAACTCCACCAACAATTGTGTCGTCCGCAAACTTACTAATCAGACCAGCTACATTTTCCTCCAAATCATTTATATATACTACAACCATCAAAGGTCCCAGAACTGATCCCTGTGGAACACCACTAGTCACATCCCTCCATTCAGAAAACCACCCATCCACTGTTACCCTCTGTCTTCTGTGACTGAACCAGTTCTGTATCCATCTTGCCAACTCACCTCTGATCCCGTGTGACTTCACCTTTTGCACCAGTTTGCCATGCGGGACCATATAGACAACATCCACCGCCCTTCCCTCATCAATCATCTTCGTCACTTCTTCAAAAAACTCAATCAAATTAGTTAGACACGACCACCCCTTCACAAAACCATGCTATCTCTCGCTAATAAGTTCGTTTGTTTCCAAATTGTAGTAAATCCTGTCCCGAAAAACCTCTCTAATAGTTTCCCTACCACTGACGTAAGGCTCACTGGCCTATAATTTCCTGGATTATCCTTACCACCCTTCTTAAACAAAGGAACAACATTGGCTATTCTCCAGTCCTCTGGGACCTCATCTGTAGCCAATGAGGATGCAAAGATTTCTGTCAAGGCCCCAGCAATTTCTTCCCTTGCCTCCCTCTGTATTCTAGGGTAGATCCCATCAGGCCCTGGGGACTTATCTACCTGAATGCTTTGCAAGACACCCAACATCACCTCCTTTTTGATAATGAGATGACTGCGACTATCTGCACTCCCTTCCCTAGGCTTATCATCCACCAAGTCCTTCTCCTTGGTGAATACTGATGCAAAGTACTCATTTAGCACCTCACCCATTTCCTCTGGCTCCACGCATAGATTCCCATCTCTGTCCTCGAGTGGGCCAACCCTTTCCCTGGTTACCCTCTTGCTCTTTATATATGAATAAAAAGCCTTGGGATTTTCCTTAATGAGTCAGATACTGAACGTTATATTGGAATGTTAAAACAATGGTTCAGAGTCTGAGAACAATGGATTGGAATGTTCCAACAATGGGTCAGAATCTGAGAACAATAGATTGGAATGTTCCAACAATGGGTCGGATACTGTGAACGTTAGATTGGAATGGTAGAACAGTGGACAGGAGTTTTTTTCTCGGATCTTTTCATTATTTCTATGTATGATTGACTATCTTTGGCCTCTCGGATATATTGGGCACTGACTGTTATTCAATACATTTACTATCCCATCCTGGCTATTATTGGTGTCTCTGGTAAGTCTCTCTACCTCGCCTTTAATTCTATCAACCATGTTTAACTGTATTACTGTTCTTGTCATTTACTCTGTCCTACTTTTTCCTGTTATCCCTGGTGAATATCTCCAGCTATTAGCTCTCTAAACCATTGCTAACTATATTGCAGGTCTTGTAATTTACTCTCCCATCTTTGCTGCTGTCGCTGTCTGTATTTCCAGCTATAAGATCTATAAACGTTGGTTCACTCAAATACAGTTCTTGCAATTTGAATTATAGGAAGACCAAAACCAGTGTCATTGGTCTCCATTATAAATTCCGTCCACTATCCCAGATCCACTTAGCCTGTCCTGGGCAATGTCTGAGGCTCAACCAGACAGTTTACATCCACTGAGTTTATGTCCTATTATCTCCATCACCAACCCTGCCTACTACCATCTCTGTAATATCACCCAGCTCCTCCTCAGTCCATCTGCTGCATAATCCCTCATCGGTGCTTTTGTCAAAACACAGTTGATTATTCCAATTCTATCCTGGTCACTCTCCCAGTTATAGACCACCATAAACCAGACCCTACTCAGAATTCTGCTGCCTGTATCCTAACTCACACCAAATCGAGAGCACCCATCACCCCTGTGTTCACTGATCTACATTGACTTCCAGTCTGACAGCACCTTAATTTTAATAATCTCGTTCTTGTGTTTGAATCCCTCCATTGCCTCACCCCTCCAATTAGTCCCATTACTTCATATCTTTTGCCATTAACACGTTTTTTCTTCAATTTTCCTTTTAAAGTGAATTATTTTCCTCTGTATCTACACCTGACCATGATTTTCATCTCGACAGAGCTACTGGGCCAAATGCCACAGAAGCATGGATCCATAGAATGATGCAATCTGAGCGACTGTCCACTTCCAGCATGGCCTGCAGCGCCGCATTCTGAGCAGGGCTCCAGCCTGGATGTACCATGTGTACGTCTGTAGCTGGAAGTAGCATCAATGCACCATTCCTTCAGCTTTGATGTATGCCTTTGTTGGTGCGTGAGCATGCCCAGTACATCATGTTGGTGAATGTCCACTATCTTGACAGCAGCCCCGATACCTTCATTCTGAAGCAGTCAGCTGCTCCCACCATCTTCAGTTCTCCATGCAAAACCAGAAGGTGGCTCCTCGGAGCTAAAGTAAAACACCTTCGAGAGGCAGCTCATGTTTCTACATCCCAAACCACCTCCCGTCGCCAACCAACCTCTCGCGATTTACATTTGTATAACGTGAGCAATGGAGTCACCAGGAACACGGTGGAATAGACCATTCGTTTGATGAAGCAATGCTTCCAATGCCTGAACCGCTGGGGGCGGGGGGCGGTGGGGGGGGAGGGGTGCCCTCCAGTACATACTGGAGCGGTGCCCAAGTTCATGGTGTTCTGCTGCACCCTTCATATCATCACCCTGATGAGGACACAGGCATTGGCACCAGGAATCCGGAGGCCACCTCAGGAGGAGGAGGCAGGGAGGGTATTTCCTGGATGCCTTCCACAGAGACTTGCTGACTGCTCCTATACAGTGCTACCACAGTGGGTGTAGCTTTTTATATTCATTCATGGAATGTGGGTATCGCTGACTAGGCCAGAATTTATTGTCCATCGTTAGTTGCCCTTGAGAAGGTGATAGTGATCTGCCTTCTTGGACCACTGCAGTCCATGTAGGGTAGGCGCACCCATAGTGCTGTTAGGAAGGAAGTTCCAGGATTTTGCCACAGCGACAGTGAAGGGACGGTGATATATTTCCAAGTCAGGATGGTGTGTGACTTGGAGGGAAATGTGCTGGTGGTGGTGTTCCCATGCATCTGCTGCCGTTGTCCTTCCAGGTGGTGGAGGTCGAGGATTTGAAAGGTGCTGTCTAAGGAGGCTTGGTGAGTTGCTGCAGGTGATCTTGTAGATGGTACACACTGCTGTCACTGTGACTGGTGCTGGAGTCATGGAGTCATTTATGGTACAGATTAAGACCATGCTGGCTCTCTGCAGAGTAATCCAGTCAGGCCCATTCCCCCACTCAATCCCTGTGTTCCTGCAAGTTTCTTTCCTTCAACTGTCCATCCAGTTTCTTCTGGAAATCATTGATCATCTCTACCTCCACCACCATTCTGGGTAGTGAGTTCCAGCTCATTACAAATCGCTGCGTAAAACAAAAAACAAGTTCTTGTTCGGATTCCCCCTGCATTTCCTGTCAAATCCTTCAATCTGTGTCTCTAGTCCTTGTACTATTCGTTAATACGGACAGTTTTCCTTTTCTAATTTATCAAAGCCTGTCATAATCTAGTACACCTCGATTAAATCACCCTTCAATCTCCTTTGTTCCCCTTCGAACAAAGGCACATTTTCCAATCTTACCTTGTAACCAATCCTCCTCCCCCTTCCCCAGATCCATTCTGGTAAACCTCCTCTGTACCCTTTCAAGGACACTCACACCCTTCCCAAAGTGTGCTGACCAGAACTGGACGCTATATTACATTTGGAGCCTAACCACTGTTCTATAAATGTTCAGCATAACTTCCCTGCTTTAGTACTCAATGCCTCTGTTTTAAGCCCAAATCCCATTTGCTTTGCTGTCAATTGTCAATATGTCCTGTTATCTTCACAGATTAATCCACCCGCAGGTTTCTCTGCTCCTCAACACTCTTTAGAACTGTGACATTAGTCAATATAGCTATTCTATTCCTAATGACAAAATGCATCACCTCACACTCCTCTCTATTAAATTCCATCTGCCAGTTGTCTGCCTATCTGTGTCCTGTTGCAGGTGGTTCATATCATCCTCACTCTTTGCTCTTCCTCCAAATTTGGTGTCATCGGAACATTTTGAGATTGTACTCATGGGACAATGGCCGCCCTGCGTTCCATCCCACCCCAATCCCTCAACCCAAACCTTCTGATTGTTTTTATTCTTTCATGGATTTGTGTCTCACTGTCAAGACTAGCATTTTCTGCCCATCCCGATTTGCCTTTGAACTGAGTGGCTTGCTAGGCCTTTTCAGAGTGCAGTTAAGAGTCAACCACATTGCTGTGGGTCTGGAGTCGCATGTAGTCCAGACCAGGTAAGGACAGCAGATTTCCTTCCCTAAAGGACATTCATGAAGCAGATGGTTTTATACTTTACAATGATAACCCAAAACTGCCATCTTCCCAGTCACAGCAGCTCCAGGAGACAGAGAGAGAGAGCAGCAGTACAGCACTGATGGTGAATCCCCATCACTAGGTCTGATACTCACAGTCACCAGCTCAAATATTAACACTCCGTGTACCTTCGAGGCTGGTGTAAAGCCGGAATCTGCACGTGGTGAGTCATAGTATCATCGGATTGTTAGAGCACATGAAGGAGGCCATTCGCCCCTTTCTGTCTATGCTGGATCTCTGTGAAAATCACGCAGCTCCTCCCACTGCCCCTGCCTTTTCCCAAAGACATTTTTTTTTATCTTCAGATAATTATCCAATTACCTTTTGAAAATTACGTTTGAATTTGCCTCCACCACACTCTCAGGCAGTTCATTCCAGATTCTAACCACTCACTGTGTTTATCCTCATGTCACATTCAGTTCTTCTACCAATCACCTTAAATCAGTGTCCTCTGGTCTTGATCCATCCACCAATGGGAACAGTTTCTCCCTATCCACCCTGTCCAAAACCTACATCATTTAAAACTCTTCTGTCAAATCTCATCTTCACCTTTTCTTCAAGCAGAACAGCCCCAGCTTCCCCAATCTATCTGTATAACGGAATTCCTCATCCCTGGAACCATTCCCGTAAATCTTTGCAGCACCCTCTCTAAATCCTTTACAACCTTCCTGAACTGAGGTGTCTAGGCCTGGACACAATACTCCAGTTGAGACTGAGGCTGTGTTTTATAACGTTTCATCATAACATCCTTGCTATTGTACTCTCTGTCTCTATTTATTAAAGCCAGGATTCTGCATGCCTTACTAACTGCTTTCTCAACCTGCCTGCCACCTCCAACAATAGTATCACGTTTACCCCTCTGGTCTCTGCTCCTGCATACCCATTAGAATTGGATCCTTTATTTTCTCTTGCTTCTTGACGGTCTTGCTACCAAAATGAATCACTTCACATGTCTTCACATTAAATTTCATCTGCAATGTGTCCTCCCATTCTACCTGCCTGTCTCTGTCCTCTTGAAGTCTATCATATCCTCCTCTCAGTTCACAATAATGCCAAGTCTTCTGTCAGCTGCAAATTTTGAAATTGTTCCCTCTAGACTGAAATACAGGTCATTAATGTAGATCAAGAACAACAGTGGCCCTCTCCTGACCCCTGGGGAACACCACTATCAACGTTCCTTCAATCTGAGAAATAACTTCTCCACTACTCTCCATTTCACATATCTCCAATTTCAGCATTCACAGCCAGCAGCAGCAGCCTACTGTGATTCAGTGCAGCTTCCCTTTTAAGAGGGACTGCCTTAAAGAGCTGAATTCTTGCTGTAAAATGAGCCATCCGGACACACAGTTAGGCCCCTGTTAAGCGTGCAGACAGACGGCAGCGTGGGTCACCCTGGGCGGCACGTAGATTTCATGGAAATGTTGAGGCCGCAGGAAGTTTGTGTGTCACCTGCCTCAACAAGAACGGGCACGGGAAGATCATGAACCATCTGCTGAAAAAAAGACACAAATCTGATTTTGTCACTCTTTCTAGTTCCCTTTCACTATTTCACCTTCTCTCTCTCTCTGTCTCTCTCTCTCTTCACTCTCTGTGTCTCTTGCTCATAAAATCAGAGATTGCTGCAGCACAGAAGGAGGATATTCGGCCCATTGTGTCAGTGCTGTCTCTTTGAAAGAGTTATCCAATTAGTTCCTCTCCCCTCCTCTTTCCCCAGACTCCTGCTTTGTTTCCCTTTCAAGTATTTGTTAAATTCCCTTTTGAAATATATCATTGGATCTGCTTCCACCATGTTTTCAGGCAGTGAATTCTAGATCCCAACAATTCGCTGTGCAAGAAAATTCTCCTCATTTCACCTCTGGTTCTTTGTCAATTACCTTCAATCCGTGTCTTAATACTGCACTTTCTGACACTGGAAACAGTTTCACATTAATTACCCAATCTTAACCGATCTATATTCTGCTGTATCCTCTGACAATCTTCATCACTATCCGCAACTCCGCCAACCTTTGTATCATCTGCAAACTTACTAATCAGACCAGCTACATTTTCCGCCAAATCATTTATATATACTGCAAATAGCAAAGGTCCCAGCACTGATCCCTGCGGAACACCACTAGTCACATTCTTCCATTCAGAAAAGCACCCATCCACTGATACCCTCTGTCTTCTATGACTGAGCCAGTTCTGTATCCATCTTGCCAGCTCACCTCCGATCCCGTATGACTTCACCTTTTGTATAAGTCTGCCATGAGGGACCTTGTCAAAGGCTTTACTGAAGTCCATGTAGACAACATCCACTGCCCTTCCTCCATCAATCATCTTCGTCAATTCCTCAAAAAACTCAATCAAGTTAGTGAGACACGATCTCCCCTTCACAAAACCATGCTACTTCTCGCTAATAAGTCCATTTGTTTCCAAATGGGAGTAAATCCTGTACCGAGGAATCCTCTCCAATAATTTCCCTACCACTGACGTACGGCTCACCGGCCTGTAATTTTCCTTTGATTATCCTAGCTACCCTTCTTAAACAAAGGAAGATCATTGGCTGTTCTCCATTCCTCTGGGACATCGCCTGTTGCCAATGAGGATACAAAGATTTCTGTCAACGCCCCAGAAATTTCCTCCCTTGCCTCCTTCAGTATTCTGGGGTAGATTCCATCAGGCCCTGGGGACTTATCTACATTAATGTTTTCCAAGACGCCCAACACCTCCTCCTTTGTGATATCGACACGACCCATTCTATCTACACTCCCTTCCCTAAACTCATCATCCACCAAGTCCATCTCTTTGGTGAATACTGAGGCAAAGTATTCATTTAGTACCTCACCCATTTCCTCTGGCTCCACACATAGATTCTCTCCTCTGTCCTTGAGTGGGCCAATCCTTTCCCTTGCTACCCTCTTGTTCTTTATATACGGATAAAAAGCCTTCGGATTTTCCTTAATCCTGATTGCCAATGACTTATCAGAATTTATTTTAGCCTTCCTGACTCCTTGCTTAAGTTCCTTCCTACTTTCTTTATATTCCTCAAGGGCTTCGTCTGTTCCCAGCCTTCTAGCCCTAATGAATGCTTCCTTTTTGTTTTTTGACTAATCTCACTATATCCCTCGTTATCCAAGGTTCCCGAAACTTGCCAAACTTATCCTTCATCCCCACAGGAACATGCCAGTCCTGGATTCTGATCAACTGACGTTTGAAAGACTCCCACATGTCAGATGTTGATTTACACTCAAACAGCCGCCCCCAATCAAAATTCTTCAGTTCCTGCCTAATATTGTTATAATTAGCCTTCCCCCAATTTAGCACCTTCACCCGAGGACTACTCTTATCCTTATGCACAAGTACCTTAAACCTTATGGAATTATGATCACTGATCCCGAAATTCTCCCCTACGGAGACTTCGACCACCTGGCCAGGCTCTTTCCCCAATACCAGGTCCAGTACGACCCCATCCCTAGTTGGACTATCTCCATATTGTTTCAAGAAGCCCTCCTGGATGCCCCTTACACATTCTGCCCCATCCAAGCCCCTAGCACTGAGTGAGTCTCAGTCAATATAGGGAAAGTTAAAATCACCCACCACAACAACCCTGATAGCTTTACATCTTTCACAAAATCTGTCTACCTATCTGCTCCTCTATCGCCTGCTGGCTGTTGGGAGGCCTGTAGTAAACCGCCAACATCGTGAATGCACCCGTCCTATTCCTGAGCTGTAACAGTATTGTCTCGCTGCATGACCCCTCTGAGGTGTCCTCCCGCAGTACAGCTGTGATATTCACCTTCACCAGAAATTCAACTCCCCCACCCCTTTTACTTCCCCTCTATCCCGCCTGAATTTCTAAATCCCGGAACATGTAGCTACCAATCCTGTCCTTCCCTCAACCAAATCTCTGTAACAGCAACAACATCATAGTTCCAAGTACTAATCCAAGATGTAAGTTCATCTGCCTTACCTGTTATACTTCTCGCATTGAAACAAATGCACTTCAGACCACCAGTCCCGCTGTGCTTAGCAACATCTCCCTGCCTGCTCTTCCTCTCAGTCTTACTGGCCTTACTCACTAGTTCCGCTCAGTCATTTCACTTGCTAACCTACTGCTCCTGTTCCCACCCCCTGCCACACTAGTTTAAACCCTACCGAGTAACGCAGATTTGTTCCTCCACGTCCTTCCCACTAGCTAGTGACCTACAGACAACAAGAAGCAATGTAACTGCAACTTTTTTGCTCCTTCGCTCCACCCATTTAGATTCCGACCCTGACCCACTCCCCCCTCCCCCCGCCTGGGACATTCTCTCTCTCCAGCACTATAATATTCTCCATAATCAATACCACCACCCCTATCGCTATTCTTCCTTCTATCTTTCCTGAAAACCTTGTATCCAGGAATATTTAACACCCAGTCCTGCCTTTCTTTGGACCAGGTCTCTGTTGTCGCCACAACACCATATTTCCACATGGCAATCTGCACCTATACCTCACCAGTCTTATTCACCACACGCCATGCTTTCATATACATGCACACTAACCCTCACGTAAATGTTATTATTTTCTCCCATTCTCTAACCCCACCTAATAACATTCTGAACCCTGCTATAGTGCTATCCAACTCTTCCCGTATTCTGTGCACCTTGGAATTCCCATCTGATGTTTTCTCCTGGTTCCCATACCCCTGCCAATTTAGTTTAAACCCTCTCCAAAAGCACGAACAAATCGCCCCTGAAGGGAATTAGTCCCAGCTCTGTTCTGGTGTAAATCGTCCAGCCTGTACAGATCCCACATTCTCCATAACTGGTCCCAGTGTCCAGGAATCTAAACCTCCCCGCTTCTGCAGCATCCTTCCAGCCACACATCCATCTGTACTATCCACCTATGTCTCTACTCACTCGCATGGTGTACTGAGAGTAATCCGGAGATTACGTCTTTGAAGTCCTGCTTGCTAAATTCTTTCCCAGCTCCCTGAATTCTGACTGCAGAACAACCTCCCTCTTTCTGCCTCTGTCGTGGCTTCTGATGTGGACCACGACTGCTGGCTGTTCACCCTCCACCTTCAGGATACTCTGCAGCCGCTGGATGATATCCTTGACCCTGACCCCAGGGAGGGAACACACCATCCTGGATACACATCTGCGGCCTCAGAAACCATTGTCTATCGAATTTCCTATCACGATCAACATTCCCGTCTTCCCTGTAACCCCGCCTCCCCCCACCCCTCTTCCCCCAGTACAGCTGAGACAGCCCTGGTACCATGGCCTTGCCTGTGGCTGCAGTCCCCAGATGAACCATCAGTATTGAATACTGGTTGGAGAGTGAGATGCACTCAGGAGTCTCCTGTGCTACCTGCTGATTCTTCTTGACGTGCTCTCCACAAATGACTCAACCTCACATATATACGACAGTGACATCAATGGTCCCACCATCTGCAGCTTGTACATCATCCCAGAGAGCAGGATGAGGGGGAGGTGAGAGTTAAGAAGGGACATAAGGCAGGAACATAACATCATCCTGAATGCTCTCGCTGATGCCGAATGCTGCGGCCTCTGTCACAGCCGGTCCCATGATGTGGAGAGCCATCTCCTCCCTCAGTCTCAGGGGTGAAGGAATGTCTGCTCCTCGCTGGATCACTGCTGCTCCCTGTGATTATGGGCCACCTTGTCCAGTAAGAGGGAGGTCAAAATGCCAGTGATTGTGTTGCACTGTGTTTGTGTGATGTGCCTGCCATAGTTGAATAGCTGGAGGTATGTGGAGGCACTGAGAGGTGGGTGTGAATCTGGTATCAGTGGAAGGTGTGGAGGGTGAGGTGGAGTATGTGAATGTTTGGTGTGAGCCCTGAGTGTTAGGGACTGCTGATGGGTGAGTGATGGGGGTGTGGTACATTGAGCAGTGGGAGAGGTTGGTGATGTTGGGGGTAGGAGATGCCATTCGGAGATGAATTCACTGACATTGACCACCAGTGTGAGCTCATTAAACTTCTTCTGGGTCTTCTGCCAGGTCGTCGGGGCCATGCTTCTTGCATTGACCTCCCTGACCACCTGCTCCCATTCCCTTCGGAGGGTGTTCCTTGAGGGTCTCCATCCCACTCCACAGAAGTATGGCCTCTCTCCTCCTGTCACCCACCATGACTAAGGCCTCCAGCACTACATTCGTGAGCCGCAGAGCCCTCTCTCTGTCCTAGTATCCCATTTACCTTGTCTACAATTGCAGCATTCACAGTCAGCAGCAGCAGGCTCCTGTGATTCAGTGCCACCTCCCTTTCGAGGGACAGACTACCTTTAAGAACGGAATCCTGGCAAACATCTGCCAGACCCACACACAGTCAGGTGCCTCTTCAGCGTGCAGCAGACAGCAGCGCAGTCATGCTCAGGGGCATGTAGAATTCGTGGAAATGTGGAGGAAGCAGGACGTTTGTATGTCACCTGTCAGAATAGGAATGGGTACGGGAAGATCATGACCCCTCTGCCCAAAAAGTGATGCAAACCCGATTTTCTTGCTCTTTCTATTTCCCTTTCCCTCTTTCACACTGTTTCTCTCTCTCTCTCTATTTTTCTCCCTCTCTCTTCACTCTCTGTCACTTGTTCATAGAATCAGAGATTGATGCAGCATAGAAGGAGGTTATTCGGCCCTTTGTCTCAGTGCTGTCTCTTTGAAACAGCTGTTTAATTCGTTCCTCTCCCCTCCTCTTTCCCCAGATTCCTGTTTATTTTCTTTTTCCTTTTCAAGTATTTGTTAAATTCCCTTTTGAAAGATATTATTGAATCTGCTTCCACCATGTTTTCAGGCAGTGAATTCCAGATCCCAACAACTTGCTGTGTAAGGAAAATCTTCGCATTTCACCTCTGGTTCTTTGTCAATTATCTTCAATCTGTGTCTTATTAATACTAAACTTTCATACACTGGGAACAGTTTCACATTAATTACCCTATCAAAACCCTTCATGATTTTGAATTCTATTTGAAATCTCCCCTTACCTTTCACTGCTCTGAAGAGGACAATCCCAGCTTTTCCAATCTCTCCACGTAACTAAATTCCCAGATCCATGGTACCATTCTAGTAAATCAGCTCTGTATCTTCACTAAGTCCTTGACGTCCTTATCAAAGTGTGGTGATCAGAATTGGACACAATTCTCCAGCTGGGACCTTACCAATGATCTATAAAAATCAGCATTTCCTCCTGCATTTTATTACTCTGTGCTGTGTGTATGAAGCCAAGGACACGATTTGTTACCTTCAAAGATCTGTGTGTGTACACCCCAGTTCTCTCTAACCCTGCACCTACTTTATAATGGTACCATTTAGTTTATATTGTTCCTCCACATACTTCCTACCCAAATGTCTCACTTCACACTTCACTGAGTTAAATTACATCTGTCATGTTCCTGCCCATTTTACCACTCAGTATCTGTCTTCCTGAAGTCTGTTACTCTCCTTCTCACTGTTAATTAACATTTCTGAGTTTCGTGCCATCTCAAAACTTTGACATTATCCCCTCTGTACACAAGCCCATTGCTTTAACATACAGCAACAGTGATCCCAACAGTGACCCTGGGGAACCCCACTGTGCTTCCCTCCAGACTGAACAACAACCATTCTCCACCACTCTCTGCTTTCTGTCACATAACTAATTTCCTGCAGGCTGCCATTGTAAATTTTTTAAAAGCTTCCATTTATGTAGCGCCTTCATGATCACTGCATGTCCCAAAGCGATTTACAATCAATGAGTGCTTATTAAACCCTAGTCACTATTGTAATGTAGGAAAGATGGCAGAAGATTTCCGCACAGCAAGATCCCACAAGCAGCAATGTGATAATGATCATATCTTTAACATCCACCTTGGAGGGCAGATGTTGGTTTAATGTTTCATTCGATAGACGGCATCTCTGACAGTGCAATACTCCCTCAGTAATATCACTGCAGTGTCAGCATTGATTCTTGTGATCAAGTCCTGCAGTGACACTTGATCCTAGAAGCTTGTGACTGAAAGGGGAGGGAGCTACAAACTGAGCCACTGCTGACATTGGTCCATTAATCCTATGTGTTTCTAATTTGGTAACACGGCTGTTATGTGGTACTTTATCAAACGCCTGTTTAAAGGATAGGAATATTAGGAAAGTAGAGGCAAGAACAATCATATAAACATAGAATAACATTGCACTGAAGAAGGCCATTCGGTCCAACATGTCAGTGCTGGCCCTTTTGAAGATCTTCCAGTTAGTCCCACACACTGGCTCTTTTTTCAATTCATTCATGGGATTTGGGCGTCACTGGCTTGGCCAGCCGTTATTGCCCTTGTTGCCCTTGAGAAGGTGGTGGTGAGCTGCCTTCTTCAACCGCTACAATCCATTTGGAGTAGGTAGACCCACAGTGCTGTTCGGAAGGGATTTTGACACAGCGACAGTGAAGGAAGGGCGATATCGTTCCAAGTCAGGACGGTGTGTGACTCGAAAGGGAACTTGAAGGTGGTGATGTTCCCATGTATTTGCTGCCCTTCTCCTTCTAGTTGGTAGAGGTCGCGGGTTTGGAAGGTGCTGTCTAAGGAGCCTTGGTGCATTGCTGCAGTGCATCTTGTAGATGGTACACACTGCTGCAACTGTGCGTCGATGGTGAAGGGAGTGAATGTTTGTAGATGGGGTGGCAATCAAGCAGGCTGCTTTGTCCTGGATGGTGTCGAGCTCCTTGAGTGTTGTTGGAGCTGCACCCATTCAGGCGAGTGGACAGTATTCCACCACACCCCTGACTTGTGCCTTGTAGATGGTGGACAGGCTTTGGAGAATCAGGAGGTGAGTTACTCGCCTCAGGATTCCTAGCCTCTGACATGCTCTTGTAGCCACGGTATTTATATGGCTACTCCAGTTCAGTTTCTGGTCAATGGTAGCCCCTAGGATGTTGATCGTGGGGGATTTAGCGATGGTAATGCCATTGAATATCAAGGGGAGATGGTTAGATTCTCTCTTGTTGGAGATGGTCATTGCCTGGCACTTGTGTGGCACGAATGTTACTTGCCACTTATCTGCCCAAGCCATGATATTGTCCAGGTCTTGCTGCATTTCTGCACGGACTGCTTCAGTATCTGAGGAGTCAGGAATGGTGCTGAACATTGTGCAATCATCAGCGAACATCCCCACTTCTGACCTTATTATTGAAGGTAGGTCATTGATGAAGCAGCAGAAGATGATTGGGTCTAGGACACTACCCTGAGGAGCTCCTGCAGTGATGTCCTGGAGCTCAGATGATTGTCCTCCATAAACAACAACGATCCTCCTTTGCACTAGGTATGACTCCAGCCAGCTGAGGGTTTGAGATAATGAGGTAATGAGATCAGGAGCTGAGTGGCTGTAGCGGAACCTAAACTGAGCGTCACTGAGCAGGTTATTGCTAAGCAAGTGCTGTTTGATAGCACTGTCGGTGACACCTTCCATCACTTTACTGATGATTGAGAGTAGGATGATGGGGCGGTAATTGGCCGGGTTGGACTTGTCCTGCTTTTTGTCTGCAGGACATACCTGGGCAATTTTCCACATTGTCAGGTTGATGCCAGTGTTGTAGCTGTACTGGAACAGCTTGGCTAGGGGCGCGGCAAGTTCTGGAGCACAGGTCTTCAGTACTATTTCCGGAATATTGGAAGGGCCCATAGCCTATGCAGTATCCAGTGCCTTCAGTCGTTTCTTGATATCACGGGGAGTGAATCGAACCCTGAGAAACAGTACTGTGTATTCCCCTCCACTTCCAGTCAGAACAATGACTGTTCACCACTTCTCTCTGCTTTCTGTCCCTGAGTCACTGTCATATCCACACCATCACTGTCACATTAATCCATGTCTTCCGTTTCTCATAACAAGTCTATGAAATGTCATTTGTTCACAGGTCTTTTGAAATTCTATATAAATAA
Source organism: Heterodontus francisci (assembly GCF_036365525.1). Classification (NCBI taxonomy): domain Eukaryota; kingdom Metazoa; phylum Chordata; class Chondrichthyes; order Heterodontiformes; family Heterodontidae; genus Heterodontus; species Heterodontus francisci. Next base: position 1,372,962 of record NW_027140172.1, read on the forward strand.
ATGGATATACACGAGTAGGGGCGGAACATGTTGGTATGGTTCTTCATGAATACTTTGTATCTTTCTACACAAAAGGGGGGCACAATGCAGATATTGTGGTTAAGGAGGAGGAGCGTGAATTATTGGATGTGATATACATAGGGAGAGAGGAAGAATTAATGGGATTAGCATCCTTGAAAGTTGATCCATCACCATGGCCGGTTGAAATGTAACCTAGGCTGTCAAAAGAGGTGAGAGTGGAAATAGCAGAGGGTCTGACCATCATTTTCCAGTCATCACTGGATACAGTGTAGTGCCAGAGGATTGGTGAACTGTTAAAATTGTACCTCTTTAAAAAAGGAGCAAAGGATAGACCGAATAATTGCAGGCTAGTCAGTCTAACCTCAGCAGTGGGCACATTATTGGAATCTATTCTAAAAGACAGGATAAAGTGTCAAGTAGAACAGCACAGGTTAATCGCGGATAGTGAGCTTGGTTTTGATAAGGGAAGATATTGTTTGACCAAATTGATTGAATTTTGCGAAGAAGTAGCAAAGATGATAGATGAGGGTAGTGCAGTTGATATGGTCTACATGGATTTTGACAAGGCTTTTGTCAAGGTCCCATGTGGCATACTAGTTAAAAAAATAAAATCCCATGGAATCCAGGGAAAATCAGCAAGCTGGATACAAAATTGGCTCAGTGACAGGAAACAAAGGGTGATTGTTGACGGGTGATTTACTGACTTGAGGCCTGTTTCCAGGGGCGTTCCACAGGGCTCAGTACTGGGTCCCCTGCCTTTTTGTAGTATATATTAACGATTTGAACGTAAATGTAGGAGGCATGATCAAGATGTGTGCAGATGGTACACAGATTGTTCGTGCAGTCGATAGCGAGGAGGATAGCTGTAGGCTGCAGGAAGATATTGATGACAGAAAAGTGACAAATGGAATTCAACCTGGATAAGTCTAAGGTGATGTAATTGAGGAGGTCAAACAAGGCAAAGGGATAGACGATTAATAGGAAAATACTGAGAAGTGTAGAGGAAGTGAGGGACCTTGGAGTCAATGTCCACTGATCCCTGAAGGTAGCAGGTCAGGTCGATAAGGTGGTTAAGAAGGCATATGGAATCCTTTCCTTTATTAGCTGAGGTATAGAATACAAGAGCAGGGAGGTTATGCTGGAACTGTATAAATCATTGGTTAGGTCACAAAATGAGTACTGTGTGCAGTTCTGGTCACCTCATTACACTAAGGATGTAATTTCACTAGAGAGGGTATGGAGGAGATTTAAGAGGATGTTACCCGGACTGGAAAAATGCAGCTATGAAGAAAGATTCGATAGGCTGGGGTTGTTCTGCGTGGAACAGAGGAGGTAAAGGGAGATCTGATAGAAATGGGCATAATTTTGTGGGGTCTGGATAGAGTGGAGGTGAAGTAGTCTATTCACCTTAGCAGAGAGATCAGTGACTAGGGGGCAGTGACTTAAAGTGCTTGGTAGAAGGATTAGCGGGGAGTTGAGGAAAAACTTGTTCACCCAAAAATACAAAATTGGCTCAGTGGCAGGAAACAAAGGGTACTTGTTATAATAAAAGCAAAATACTGCAGATTCTGGAAATCTGAAGTAAAAAACAAGAAATGCTGGAAATACTCAGCAGGTCTGGCAGCATATGTGGAGGGGGAAGCAGAGATAATGTTTCAGGTCAGTGAAGAAGGGTCAGTGACCTGTAACGCTAACTCTGCTTCTCTCTCCACAGATGCTGCCAGACCTGCTGAGTATTTCCAGCATTTATTGTTTTTATGAAAGTGTAATTGTTGACGGGCATTTTACTGACCGGAGGACTGCTTCCATTGGCATTCCACAGGGTTCAGTCCTGGGTCCGCTGTTTTTAGTGAAGGTCTAGAGCTTACTGCCTGTAAGGATAGTTGAGGCAGAATACCTGCACTCATTTAAAATGAGTCTGGATGATCAACTCAAGTGCCATAATCTTCAGGGCTATGGATCAAATGCTGGAAGGTGGGATTAGAATAGGTGGATCATTGTATCGGCTGGCACAGACACAATGGGCCAAGTGGTCTCTTCCTGTGCCTTTAACTTTTTATGATTATATTACATGAAATACGCTATCCTCATTAACACTTACAGTTACGTCCTTAACGAACTCGATCAAGATTATCAGAAATGATTCTCCATTAACCTATCCATGCTACTTGTCATTCATTAACCCATGTTTTTACAAGCAAGATATATTTTTGTGCTGGGTTATGACCTCTAGAATTTTCCAACCACCAACTTGAGACTGATAGTTACAGGGTTCATCCAATCTCTACTTTTTTAAACAGTGTAACATTTACAACCCTGCAGTCCTCTGGCATCAATCCCATATCCAAGGAGGATTGAAAGATTCTGTCCAGTGCCTCTGTTATTCCCACCATTCCTTCCCTCAGTAACTATCATACATCCCATCCAGACTGGATAAATTAGAACATTACAGCGCAGTACAGGCCCTTCGGCCCTCGATGTTGCGCCGACCTGTGAAACCATCTGACCTACACTATTCCATTTTCATCCATGTGTCTATCCAATGTCCACTTAAATGCCCTCAAAATTGGCGAATCTACTGCTGCTGCAGGCAGGGCCTTCCACGCCCTTACTACTCTCTGAGTAAAGAAACTACCTCTCACATCTGTCCTATATCTATCACCCCTCAACTTGAAGTTATGTCCCCTCGTGTTTGCCATCACCATCCGAGGAAAAAGACGCTCACTATCCACCCTATCTAACCCTCTGATTATCTTATATGTCTCTATTAAGTCACCTCTCCTCCTCCTTCTCTCCAACGAAAACAACCTCAAGTCCTACAGCCTTTCCTCGTAAGACATTCCCTCCATACCAGGCAACATCCTAGTAAATCTCCTCTGCACCCTTTCCATAGCTTCCGCATCCTTCCTATAATGCGGTGACCAGAACTGCACGCAATACTCCAGGTGCGGTCTCACCAGAGTTTTGTACAGCTGCAGCATGACCTCGTGGCTCCGAAACTCGACCCCCCTACTAATAAAAGCTAACACACCATATGCCTTCTTAACAGCCGTATTAACCTGGTTAGCAACCTTCAGGGATTTATGCACCTGGACACCAAGATCTCTCTGTTCATCTACACTACCAAGAATCTTCCCATTAGCCCAGTACTCTGCATTCCTGTTACTCCTTCCAAAGTGAATCACCTGGGCGGCACAGTGGCACAGTGGTTAGCACTGCAGCCTCACAGCTCCAGGGAACCGGGTTAGATTCTGGGTACTGCCTGTGCGGAGTTTGCAAGTTCTCCCTGTGTCTGCGTGGGTTTCCTCTGGGTGCTCCGGTTTCCTCCCATATGCCAAAGACTTGCAGGTTGATAGGTTAATTGTCCATTATAAATTGCCCCTAGTATAGGTAGGTGGTAGGGAAATATATAGGGACAGGTGGGGATGTTATTGGAATATGGGATTCTTGCAGGATTAGTATAAATGGGTGGTTGATGGTCGGCACAGACTCGGTGGGCCGAAGGGCCTGTTTCAGTGCTGTATCTCTAAACTAAAAACTAAACCTCACACTTTTCCGCATTAAACTCCATTTGCCATCTCTCAGCCCAGCTCTGCAGCCTATCTATGTCTCTCTATACACTACAACATCCTTCGGCACTATCCACAACTCCACCGACCTTCGTGTCATCTGCAAATTTTAACCCACCCTTCTACACCCTCTTCCAGGTCATTTATAAAAATGACAAACAGCAGTGGCCCCAGAACAGATCCTTGCGGTACACCACTAGTAACTAAACTCCAGGATGAACATTTGCCATCAACCACCACCCTCTGTCTTCTTTCAGCTAGCCAATTTCTGATCCAAAGCTCTAAATCACCTTCAACCCCATACTTGCGTATTTTCTGCAATAGCCTACCGTGGGGAACCTTATCAAACGCCTTACTGAAATCCATATACACCACATCCACTGCTTTACCCTCATCCACCTGTTTGGTCACCTTCTCGAAAAACTCAATAAGGTTTGTGAGGCACGACCTACCCGTCACAAAACCGTGCTGACTATCTCTAATGTACTTATTCTTTTCAAGATGATTATAAATCCTGTCTCTTATAACCTTTTCCAATATTTTACCCACAACCGAAGTAAGGCTCACAGGTCTATAATTACCAGGGCTGTCTCTACTCCCCTTCTTGAACAAGGGGACAACATTTGCAATCCTCCAGTCTTCCGGCACTATTCCTGTCGACAATGACGACATAAAGATCAAGGACAAAGGCTCTGCAATCTCCTCCCTAGCTTCCCAGAGAATCCTAGGATAAATCCCATCTGGCCCAGGGGACTTATCTATTTTCACACTTTCCAAAGTTGCTAACACCTCCTCCTTGTGAACCACAATCCCATCTAGCCTCGTAGCCTGAATCTCAGTATTCTCAACAACATTTTCTTTCTCTACTGTAAATACTGACGCAAAATATTCATTTAACACTTACCCTATCTCCTCTGATTCCACACACAACTTCCCACTACTATCCTTGATTGGCCCTAATCTAACTCTAGTCGTTCTTTTATTCCTGATATACCTATAGAAAGCCTTAGGGTTTTCCCTGATCCGATCCACCAATGACTTCTCGTGTCCTCTCCTTGCTCTTCTTAGCTCTCCCTTTAGATCCTTCCTGTTTAGCTTGTAGCTCTCAAGCGCCCTAACTGAGCCTTCACGTCTCATCCTCACATAAGCCTTCTTCTTCCTCTTGACAAGCGCTTCAACTTCTTTAGTAAACCACGGCTCCCTCGCACGACAACTTCCTCCCTGCCTCACAGGTACATACTTATCAAGGACACGCAGTAGCTGCTCCTTGAATAAGCTCCACATTTCGATTGTTCCCATCCCCTGCAGTTTCCTTCCCCATTCTACGCATCCTAAATCTTGCCTAATCGCATCATAATTTCCTTTCCCCCAGTTATAATTCTTGCCCTGCGGTATATACCTGTCCCTGCCCATCGCTAAGGTAAACCTAACCGAACTGTGATCACTATCACCAAAGTGCTCACCTACATCTAAATCTAACACCTGGCCGGGTTCATTTCCCAGTATCAAATCCAATGTGGCATCGCCTCTGGTTGACCTGTCTACATACTGTGTCAGAAAACCCTCCTGCACACACTGGACAAAAACTGACCCATCTAAAGTACTCGAACTATAGTATTTCCAGTCAATATTTGGAAAGTTAAAGTCCCCCATAACACCTACCCTGTTACTCTCACCCCTGTCGAGAATCATCTTCGCTATCCTTTCCTCTACATCTCTGGAACTATTCGGAGGTCTATAAAAGACTCCCAACAGGGTAACCTCACCTCTCCTGTTTCTAACCTCAGCCCATACTACCTCAGTAGCCGAGTCCTCAAACGTCCTTTCTGTCGCTGTAATACTCTCCTTGATTAACAATGCCACACCCCCCCCCCCCCTCTTTTACCATCTTCTCTGTTCTTACTGAAACATCTAAATCCTGGAATCTGCAACATCCATTCCTGCCCCTACTCTACCCATGTCTCCGAAATGGCCACTACATCGAGATCCCAGGTACCAACCCATGCTGCAAGCTCACCCACCTTATTCTGGATGCTCCTGGCGTTGAAATAGACACACTTTAAACCAGGTTCTTGCTTGCCAGTGCCCTCTTGCGTCCTTGTAACCATATCCCTGACCTCACTACTCTCAACATCCTGTACACTGGCACTACAATTTAGGTTCCCATTCCCCTGCTGAATTAGTTTAAACCCCCCGGAAGAGCACTAGCAAACCTCCCCCCCAGGATATTGGTACCCCTCTGGTTCAGGTGAAGACCATCCTGTTTGTAGAGGTCCCACCTACCCCAGAAAGAGCCCCAATTATCCAGGAAACCAAAACCCTCCCTCCTGCACCATCCCTGCAGCCACGTGTTCAACTCCTCTCTCTCCCTATTCCTCGCTTCGCTATCACGTGGCACGGGCAACAACCCAGAGATAACAACTCCGTTTGTTCTCGCTCGAAGCTTCCACCCTAGCTCCCTAAATTTCTGTTTTAAATCCCCATCTCTCTTCCTACCTTTACTGCGGCACAAAATGTGTTGGATTGAAAGGTGTTAAATGAACCTGTTTGTTCAGTGACTGTAATTAATGTCAGTCTCTTTGGACCTTAATGGTGTCACTGGGGGGTTTCCCTCTTCTATTAATACAGGACTTCTTTCAATGTGTTTTCCAATAGTATTAGCTGGAGCATCAGCTCCCGAACTAACAGGGATCAGCGGCTGCCGAGAGAGGGAGAGGATAGATCAGAATCTGAACAATAGATTGGAATGTTACAACAATGGGTCAGAATCTGAGAACAATAGATTGGAATGTTACAACAATGGACAGGAGTTTATCCTATTGGTTTGACTATCTTACTGCAGATTATTATTGGATAACATTAGAATTGCGGATCACTTATGCTCTGAAGATGATCCAATGTATTTACTATCCCATCCTCGCTATTATTGGTGTCCCTGGTAAGTCTCTGTATCCAACTATTAGATTCATAAACCATGTTTCACTGAGATAGTGTTCTTGTCATTTAAATCGTAAGAAGACTGAAAGCATTATCTTCAGTTTCTGTCACAAATTCCATACCCTGTCCATGATCTGCATCCACCTTGCTGGCCGTTGTCGGAGGCTGATGCAGGAACTTTACAACCTCTGGTATCTATTTAATGCTGAGCTGAGTTCATCCCCATATTCTCTCCATCCCTAACACTGCCTATTGTTGTGGCCAGGTGAGGAGGGGTCAAAGTCGCTCGGCTTTATTTTACCACAACAGTGTTTGTCCTTTATAAACAGTGAATATGCTTAACGTCTCAGTGAGTGTTTTACATTTTATCTTTGGTATGATGGTGAAGAATTCGATTGGACAGGTTCTCTTGAGTTTAACCATGAAAGAGGTGAGTTTATTATACTTAACAATATAAACCCTATCTAAATAAAATCATTAAAATAAATATAACACATTTATGCACACACACACACACGAGAATCACACAGAAATAGATTACAGAGTGAGAAATAAATGTGTGGTTGGATTGGAGTCCAGAATAAATATTTAAAAAAAACTCATTCTGTGAGATTTGACCATTCCGTGGTCTTCCTGCTGAAGTTGTATCCTTGAAGTCGTTTTCTGGTCAAAGTGCAGTTTGTCACATGGTCCACATGGCTCAGGGATTTCTTTGAGGCAGGCTTGTAGGTGGCTTTCTTCCCCTGGTTATTCTGTCTGTAGCAATCTGTAGGCTTGGAAGGCCCACAGTCGCATGAGGTTTTCAAATTTGTGATGTTATCTGGAGAGAGAGACGGAGAGAGAGGGAGGGGTGTGAGGGTAACACAGCCCTTCTGCTTCAGCTCATTTTGAATCACTGACTTGTCTGTTTTTGTCCAGGGGAAACTCTCAGCTTTCACAGAGATAGACAGTCTCCTGACTGCCTCAGTGCATTCGCTGGACCCTTACAATGAGATTCAAGGTTCGGAACTTCTATCTCCCCAGTGCTCAGGATACCAGTATTTACTCTTGGAGGAGTTTGCTCTTTCAAAGTCAATGTGTCAGGATGACCTTGTATGCCGTGTTAATGAATGTAATCTTAGGTAATTCAATCACTGGAGCAAGCCAATGATTTGGGTCCAGGCTCATCAGACATGTGTCTCCTATTGTCGGCCTTCGAATGTGAAAAGGTGTTTCAGATGCCAATTGCGATGGTCATCTTGGCTGCCAGTTTTTTCAATGTTAACTTCAAGGTTGTTTTTCGATTAAAAGTTTAATGTAAGTTTCCAAACGATGAATTAAATTTCATAATTTGGCATATTGTGTTATATTGACAACGCCACAGCACACGGGGAAAAATGTGATAACAGGAACATTTCATTGCAGAATTGTGCACAGTGGGGCGGCACAGTGGCGCAGTGGTTAGCACCGCAGCCTCACAGCTCCAGCGACGCGGGTTCAATTCTGGGTACTGCCTGTGCGGATTTTGCAAGTTCCCCCTGTGTCTGCGTGGGCTTCCTTTCCTCCGGGTGATCCGGTTTCCTCCAACAAGACAAAGACTTGCTGGTTGATAGGTTAATTGGCCATTATAAATTGGCCCTAGTATAGGTTGGTGGTAGGGAAATATAGGGACAGGTGGGGATGTGGTAGGAATATGGAATTAGTGTAGGATTAGTATCAATGGGTGTTTGATGGTCGGCACAGACTCGGTGGGCTGACGGGCCTGTTTCAGTGTTGTATCACTGTAACTGTAACTGAAGCACACATTCATTCTCAATAATAACTTCCCAAACTGACATATTAATTTTAGAATTACTGCAGCTGACATTGTCTGTTACAGTTGTACTGATCTAATGTTTTGGTGTTTTGTTTGGGATGGTTATGTGTCGGGCTCGACCCTGGACATTGCATCAGCGATTACATTGTTTATTTTTTTCTCTCCTGCAATGAAGCTTTAACCATTCCGGTTCCTGCAGCTTGATAATCTTTCTCCCTAAACCCACAGTGTGTAATACATTGTTATTTTAGACCCTGTGAGGTGTCTGAGATTTCCTCTGTGCCTTTGTTCTTGCTGATTTCCGCTTTGAAATTGTTGGGTTTGATTAGCTTTGTGTTTGGCACCTGATCATTGGGTTCTTCAGTGGGTAGATCCACACTGACCTTACTTTTAGCTTTCTGGTGAGGTACACAAGTGCTGTTTACTTTAGGGTATTTTCCCTTCCCTTTTCCCTGTACTACGGGGAGCATCGTTTTGCTAACTGGCCCCATGTGCTCTGGGATTTTATGGCTCGCAGGTGGCTGTCCATCTTTCACTGCACTCTCCTGCGGCACCTCGACTCGGTGAGGCATCTCCCTCACTATTGGCTTGCCTTTTTGGGAACTTTCCTTTGTCATTGCATATTTCTGTAAATGCTGTTAGCTGACTTTTTAGGTTGCCTCATTGACCTGCATTTAAGAAGGAGAGTGTGGGGTCTAATTTAACTAAAACTTCAGGGTTGGCAAATCGGAGAGTAGGCGATTCCAGTTGGGAATCCTCCTGGCCCTTCTCTAACCTGTTTTCACTGTCGTTTTCGATCCTTCCCTCCTGACAGTCTGCCAGATCTGTACTTGTCTGTTCCCTCCACAGTCTTTGCTTTTTTCCTTTGGTCTGGGTGCCAATTAAATAATTTACCTGACTATTCCTTTTGCCACTCGATATGGACCACTGAACCGGGATTTCAGGGATTCACCCTGCATTGGTAATAGTAACAATACATGGTCTCTGTCCTGAAATGTTTTGGCCTTGGCATTTTTGCCTGCTTACCTTTTCATAACTGAGTAGGAGATCTTTAGGTGTTCTTGAGCAATTGCACAGGCTGTCGTGAGCCACTCCCGGAGCATGGAAATGTAGTCTGACATGGAAGACTCATCCCTGTGTCCCAAAAACTTCTCCTTGATTAGTTTAAGAGGACCTCTCACCTCGTGTCCATAAACTAATTCAAAGAGACTAAAGCCAGTGGACTCACTGGATAAGTTCCTGGTAACCAACAGGTGAAATGCCATCCCTTTGTCCCAGTCATGGGGTTCCTCATAGCAGTATGGCCTGATCATTGTCTTTCGGGTCTGGTGGTACTGCTCCAAAGCCCCTTGTGACTGTGGGTGGTAGACTTTAGCTGGGTTATGTCTAGAATACCCATGACCTTTTCAAAATACTGGACGTAAAATGTGTGCCCTGATCCATCTGAATCTCAGCAGGCAACCCATAATGGGTTAGCCCCTCCACCACTACCATGGCAGAGATAGTTCTTCGGGTGAATGGCTTCTGGGGATCGTGTCACCACATTCATAATGGTGAGAAGATACCGGTTGTCCCGTTTTGTTTTCAGCAGGTGTCCCACATAATCCACCAGCCGTCTGCTGAAGTGTTCCACAAATTCTGGTATGGGTATTAGGGTGAAGGTATTATTGCAGGTTGGAGCCTCCCCACAACATGGCAGGTGTGACCAGTTTTACAGAACTCCACCACATCTTTGTGGAGTTGTGGCCATGTCAAAATGTTGCCTTATGTGGGCTTTAAATTTTCATACATCAACATGTACTGTCATTAGAAGTTCGTGGGCCATTAATATTTCTTTAAGGGACCTCAGCGGCACCACTATCTGGTGAAGCACTGTCCACTCCTCATCCGCAGGTTTGTAAGGAGGACTCCACTTCCTCATCAGCTCCTCATTCTTTAAATAGTGGCACTCTGCAACTCCCTTTACTTCAGTTTTGGTTTGGACGGTCTGTGCAATATTTTAACACTGGGTCGAGTTGTTGAGCCTGAACTAAGTAAGATCTGTTTAACACATCCTTTGTGCTCTCTACCGTCCCAAGGAAGGTTTCAGACAACCAGACAGTAGGGACATCCATCTCCAGTGTCAGTTCAGCCACCTCTGATGGGGATTGTTTAGCCATGGTCCGAGTCACCACAGAATCAGGGAGAATGCCGGGGACCTTCCCCTGTAACTGCTCTGTGTCCCTGATATCTTGTTGTCTCTCCAGAACCTTTGCAGAAGCTGCCACCTTTTCCCTGCCAGATCAATACCCAGGAGCAGGTTCCCATGGCTACTGGTTCTGAAGATAGGTCGCACTCCAAGTGCACCCAATATAAAGGTATGGACATATACTGTCTTCCAATACCATTCGCTAACAATCTAGCATTCACTGCACTCTCGGAGAAAGGTCATGCCTTTTCCCAGCAGAAGGGATTGGGTGGCCCCTTTATCATTGAGTATGACCAGGGCTTGCTTACCTCACTAAAGGGGTATGGGGTCACTTTCCCTGGGATTCAAAATCCTAGTAACGCTCAAGGATTGTGTTAAGTTTTCCCGCACTCTCTGTGGTAGTGTTACTGTGTCTGACTGTTACAGTTAAAGGCACAGCCTGACCTGCTGTGCTTTCCATCAGGGCCCGTTTTCATGCACTGCTCTGGTGGACCCTGAGTAATCCTACAGGTTTTCCCCATCACTTCCAGCATTCAACTCGATGGTGACCTGCCTTGCTGCAGTGGAAACTCACAGATCATTGGTCATTACTCCTGCTCTCAGTACCATCCTATTTGGCCTGAGCGTGGGCCCCTGTGTGTCCAGATTTTCCTCCTTGCCCGTGGCTGCTCAGGCTCTTATCACCCTCCCACCTTTTATTCCCGGGTCATTGGGGTGACTAGGGAATGCATTCCCTTTGGGGTTAAGGCCTTGTGTACGTGGAAAAAATCATCATCCAGAATTGCAACCTTCCTGGTTCTTCGAACCTTTTTTTCCACTGTGTGGGTTTTAATGGGAGCGGGAGTGAGTTTTTGAACTCCTCGAGAAGGATCACCACTCTGAGGTTTACATATGTGGGCTGTATCCCGATTTTCCGTATCTACTAGTCAGAGGCAAACATAAAAGCGGACTGCAAAATCTTCTATAGTTACGTAAAAAGGAAACATTTGGGTAAGACATGTATGTGTCCGTTACAGGCAGAGTCAGGGGAATTTATAATGGGGAATCGAGAAATCGCAGAGAAGCTAAATGATCACTTTGTGGCTGTCTTCACTGAGAAACATACAAGAAATCTCCCAGAATTAGAGATCCAAGGGATTAGGGGGAATGAGGAAGTGAAGCAAATTAATATTAGTAAGAAGTTTGTGTTGGAGAAATTAATGGGGTTGAAGGTTGATAAGTCCCCAGGACCTGATATTCTAAATTCCAGAGTGTTGACAGAGGTAGCTATGGAGACAGTGAGTGCATGGGTGATCATCTTCTGGAACGGTTCCAGCATATTGGAAGGTCGCAAATGTCACCCCACGATTTAAGAAGGGCGGGAGAGAGAAAATGGTAGAATCTATCATAAAGGATGTGATAAACGGATAATTGGATAAAGATGATCTGATTGGACACAGTCAACATGGATTTATGAATGGGAAATCATGTTTGATGAACCTGTTGTAGTTTTTTGAGGATAGTAGTAACAGAATTGATAAAGTGGAGTCGGTGGATGTAGTATATTTGGATTTTCAGATGGATTTTTGATAAAGTCCCCCACAGGAGGTTGGTTAGTAAAATTAAAGCACATGGGATCGGACGTAATATATTGGCATGGATTAAGGATTGGTTAACAAGCATAAAACAGAGAGTAGGAATAAATGGGTTATTCCCGCTTTGGCAGGCTGTGACCAGTGGGGTAAGTAAAAAGGAAACATTTGGGTAAGTACTTGGGCCCCATCTGTTCACAATATGTATCATTTATTTAGATGTGGGGACCAGAGTAATATTCCCAAGTTTGCAGATGATACAAAAAGATGTGGGAATGTATGTGCTGTGAGGAAGGTGCAAAGTGGCTTCAAGGGCATTTGGACAGACTTCGTGGGAGGGCAAGAACGTGGCAGATGGAATATAATGTGGAAAATATGAGGTTATCCACTTTGGAAGGTGGAATAGATGTGCAGGGTATTTCTTGAATGGTAAGAAATTAGAAAGTGTCGATGTACAAAGGGATCTGGGTGTCCTTGTCAATAAATCACTGAAAGCTGACATGCAGGGACAGCAAGCACTTAAGAAGGCTAATGGTATGTTAGCCTTTATCACAAGAGAATTTGAGTGCAGGAGTGGTGAAGTCTTGCTTCAATTGTATGGAACCTTGTGAGACCACACCTGGAGTACTGTGTGCAGCTTTGCTCCCCTTACTTTAGGAAGTATATTATTGCCATAGGGGGAGTGCAACGAAGATTCACTAGACTTGTTCCTGGGATGGCAGGACTGTCCTATGAAGAGATTGGGAAAACTGGGCCTGTATTCTCTAGAATTTTGAAATGAAAATGTTAATCTTTGGAATTCTCTACCCCAGAGGGCTGTGGAAGCTCAGTCATTCAGTATGTTTGAAGCAGAGATTGATAGATTTCTAAATACAAATGACATAAAGGGATATGGGGATAGTGTGGTAAAAAGGAATTGAAATAGATGATAACCCGTGATCGTTTTGAATGGCGGGGCAGACTAGATGGGCTGAATGGCCTACTCTTGCTCCTATGTTCCGAAGCTGCTTAACTCTTTCAAACTGGAGGCAAGTTCGCTCAGGCTACTTTCGGAGTGTTCTGAATTTTTGGTGGTACGCTTCTGATACTATCCGATATGCACCATGGATAGCATTTTTAGTTATATCATAATCTGATAAACTTTCATCGGGTAACAGTGAATAAACCTTTGCCTTATAAAAACAGTGTCCAGCTCTCTGCCGGCCATTTCAGCTGCTTTGCATGTTTTTCAAAAGTGATGAAAAATTCTGCCACATCCTCCTCATTGAACTTTAGAATGAACTGGGGTAACTTTAAGAACCCTGCACATTGTCCTGAGCTATGGGCAGCTCCCTCACTAGCTGTGTCTTCACTGAGTGTACTGGGTCTTCCTCTAGTTGATTGAGCCGCCTTAACTCCCTTTCCTCCTTCTTCTTCTGGAACACTTTTACTTTTTCCCTTTCTTGACGCCCACTCTGCTCTTTCTCGTTCTCTCTGGAATTCTATTTCGAGTCTCTTCTGTTCTAATTTTAGCTTAGCTAAATGATTTATAATCATCTTGAAAATAATAAGTACATTAGAGATAGTCAGCACGGTTTTGTGACGGGTAGGTCGTGCCTCACAAACCTTATTGAGTTTTTCGAGAAGGTGACCAAACAGGTGGATGAGGGTAAAGCAGTGGATGTGGTGTATATGGATTTCAGTAAGGCGTTTGATAAGGTTCCCCACGGTAGGCTATTGCAGAAAATACGGAAGTATGGGGTTGAAGGCGATTTAGAGCTTTGGATCAGAAATTGGCTAGCTGAAAGAAGACAGAAGGTGGTGGTTGATGGCAAATGTTCATCCTGGAGTTTAGTTAATAGTGGTGTACCGCAAGGATCTGTTTTGGGGCCACTGCTGTTTGTCATTTTTATAAATGACCTGGAAGAGGGTGTAGAAGGGTGGGTTAGTAAATTTGCAGATGACACTAAGGTCGGTGGAGTTGTGGATAGTGCCGAAGGATGTTGTATGGTACAGAGGGACATAGATAGGCTGCAGAGCTGGGCTGAGAGATGGCAAATGGAGTTTAATGCGGAAAAGTGTGCGGTGATTCACTTTGGAAGGAGTAACAGGAATGCAGAGTACTGGGCTAATGGGAAGATTCTTGGTAGTGTAGATGAACAGAGAGATCTTGGTGTCCAGGTGCATAAATCCCTGAAGGTTGCTAACCAGGTTAATAGGGCTGTTAAGAAGGCATATGGTGTGTTAGCTTTTATTAGTAGGGGGATCGAGTTTCGGAGCCACGAGGTCATGCTGCACCTGTACAAAACTCTGGTGCGGCCGCACCTGGAGTATTGCGTGCAGTTCTGGTCACCACATTATAGGAAGGATGTGGAAGCTTTGGAAAGGGTGCAGAGGAGGTTTACTAGGATGTTGCCTGGTATGGAGGGAAGGTCTTACGATGACAGGCTAAGGGACTTGAGGTTGTTTTCGTTGGAGAGAAGGAGGAGGAGAGGTGACTTAATAGAGACATATAAGATAATCAGAGGGTTAGATAGGTTGGATAGTGAGAGTCCTTTGCCCCGGATGGTGATGACAAACACGAGGGGACATAGCTTTAAGTTGAGGGGTTATAGATATAGGACAAATGTTAGAGGTAGTTTGTTTGTTCAGAGAGTAGTAGGGGCGTGGAACGCCCTGCCTGCAACAGTAGTGGACTCGCCAACTTTAAGGGCATTTGTGGTCATTGGAAAGACATATGGATGAAAATTGAATAGTGTAGGTCAGATGGTTTCACAGGTCGGCGCAACATCGAGGACCGAAGATTCTGTATTGCGCTGTAATGTTCTATGTTCTATGTTCTACCTCTCTCCACTTTCTCCAGTCTCCGCTCTGCAGTTGCTACAGCACAGGTGCAGCTGCTCCCCCTGATTGCAGGCAGGAAGTGCTTCAAATTGCCCAGCCAATCCCAGTGTTGTACCTGTCCTGGGAGTGTTTGCTGGGGATAGTGCAGAGGGAGCTTTACTCTGTATCTAACCCCATGCTGTACCTGTTCAGGGAGTGTTTGATGGGGACAGTGTAGAGAAAGATTCACTCTGTGTCTAACCCCATTTTTTTCCTCTTTTTTCTTTTCTTTCCCCCGTTTTTTTAACTTCTGTTGAACTGAACAGTTTAGAGGCAGCTTGAATCTGTATCGAAGCCGTGCTGCCCCTGCCATAAACTTCAGCACAAATAAAATTCCTATCCAAACTCGCACCAAGTTGAAGGCCTGCTCAAGTCACAAACAAAAACCCGACCTGAATCCGACGGAGCCATATGGGACCCGAGCCCGACCCGGCCCAGGTCCCTCCATTTTCCCCCGAGACCGACCCGACCCGACCCAAGCCCAAAGGTCGAGTTCGGAAGAATGGCCCGACACAGGTCACCGGGTCCCATCGGGTTCTGGTCGGGTAACAGGCCTTTCCACCAAGTCCCGTTCATCCATCACTCCTGTGCTCACTGGCTTACGTTGGTTCCTGGTCCAGTAATGCCTCGATTTTAAAATTCTCATCCTCGCTTTCTGACCCAACTCATTCCGAACTACTCAGAAATGAAACTGCCTCCTGAAAATATTAAATGTTGGTTTGTTTGAGGAAACACCTTCACATCACGGACTGCTGTGGTTCAGGATGAAGGCCCACCATTTTCTCATGGCAACCAGGGATGGGGAAGTAATGCTGGCCTTCCTTGTCAGTATCACCCATATCCTGAGAACAGATAGACAGGAAATAAAATAGGAATAAAATCAATGAGTTTGTAATTGACGGATTGAAACCAGGCGTGGTCTGTGATCAGAGAGAGATGTCATAATCCGATAAACAAATTGTCAACACAATTAACCTCACCAGCTCCTTGTATCTGTCTCTCTGCTGTTGTCTTCATCAGAAAACAAGTAACGATTAATCTCGGGATTAAAAACTGCTGAATGTTAATTGTGCACGTGAGATACGTACTCAATGGTTTCTGTTGTCAGACAGTCAGAAAATCACACAGCACAGGAGGAGACTATTTAACAAATCGTACCAGTTCCAGCTCTTTGAAGGAGATTTCCCAATTATTCCTCTCCCCTGTTCTTTTCTCCCAGTCCAGTAAATCACCCTGTTAGTATTGATCCAATTCCCGACTGAAAGCTTCTGTTAAATCTGCTTCCACAACCCTTTCAGGAAGTGAATTCCAAATCATAAACACTCGCTCTGTAAAGAAAAGAAAATCTCCTCATCTCTCCTCTGTTTGTTTGTTAATCAACATTAAACTGTGTTCTCTGGTTACTGAACCTTCATCCAGTGAAACCAGATTCTCCTTATTTATTCTCGAAAAACACATCATCATAATCAGCCCCTCGATTAAATCTCCCTTTTATCTTCTCTGCTCTAAGCAGAACAATCTCAGCTTCTCTCCACATAACTGAATTCCCTCATCCCTGTTTCCATTCTAGTATATCACCTAGGCACCATATCCAAGGCCTTGAAATCCTTCATAAAGTGTGGTGTCCAGAATGGGACACAATATTCCAGCTGAGGTTTAAACAGTCATTTATCTAGTCTTCGCAGAATGTTCTTGTGTTGTTATTTTTTAATTCTTTGCTTCTAGTTCTAAAGCTAACGATCCCCTATGCCTTTTTAAATCCTTCACCACTTGTCCAGCCACCATCGAAGATGTCTGTACATACACACCCAGTCTCTGTGCTCCTGTACCATCTATTAAATGGTGCAGTTCAGTTTCTATTCACTCCCCTTATTATCCCTGCCAAAATAACCACTTCCCCAATTCTATGTGTTAGATTTCAGTCACCTTGTGTATTCTCATGTCACCACCAGACTGTCCATGTCCTCCTTAATACTGCTACTGTCTACCACACTAATGACAGCATTTATGATTTACATGTCATCTGCAAGAGTTGAAATTATGTTTTTGTTTTACTCTAAGTCTATGTCATTTATATATTTATCTATATGTCAGGACGAGCACTCGTTTATCTAATCTCTCCTTTTCAAAAGAGGATGTAACATTTACAACACTTCTGGCCAGTGCCTTTGCTATTTCCACCTTTCCTTCCTTCAGTAACCCTCACACATCCCATCCAGACCAGCTAAATGTTCCACTTCATTGTGGTACAAAAGTACTGGATTGAATGGGGTTAACTCAAACTGTTTGTTCAGTGACTGTAATTAATGTCAGTCTCTTTGGACACTAATTGTGTCACTGGAGGGTTCCCCTCTTCTATTAATAAGGGTCTTCATTTAATGTCTTACCCATAGTGTCAGCTGGAGCATCAAACCCGGCACTTACAGGGATCAGAGGCTCCAGAGAGAGGGAGAGGACAGACCAGAATCTGTGAGCAGTTGATTGGAAAGTTACAACAATGGGTCAGAATCTGAGAACATTAGATTGGAATATTATAACAATGGGTCAGAATCTGAAAGCAATAGATTGGAATGTTACAACAATGGGTCAGAATCTGAAAACAATAGATTGGAATGTTACAACAATGGGTCAGAATCTGAGAACAATAGATTGGAATGTTACAACAATGGGTCAGAATCTGAGAACAATAGATTGGAATGTTACAGCAATGGGTCAGAATCTGAGAACAATAGATTGGAATGTTACAGCAATGGGTCAGAATCTGAGAACAATAGATTGGAATGTTACAGCAATGGACAGCAGGAGTTTCTCCTTTTGGTTTGGTTCAGTTACTGCAAATTATACTCGGCGAACATTAGTTCGGCGGATCTATTATGCACTGAAGATGATTCAAACAATTTACCATCCCAGCCTAGCTATTATTGGTGTCCCCAGTAAATTTCTGTATCCAACTAATAGATTCATAAACCATATTTCACTGAATTAGTGTTCTTGTCATTTAAATCGTGGGAAGACTGAATCCATTGTCTTCACTTTCTGTCACAAACTCTATTCCCTCTCCACGATCTGCAATCCCCTCACTGAGGCTGAACCAGGAAGTTTACAGCCTCTGGTATCTTTAATGCTGAGCTCAGTTCACCCCCATATTAACTCCATCTCCAACCCTTAATATTGTTACAGCCAGGTGAGGAGGGGTCACAGTCCTTCCTCTTAATTGACCGCAATAGTGTTTGGTCTTTTTTAACCGTGAATGTATTTACCATTTTTGTGATGTTTTACTTTTTACCTTTGGTGTGATAGTGAAGGAACCAATCGGAAAGGTTTTATTGCGTTTAAACATGAAAGAGGTGAGTTTAATACACTTAACATCTAAACCCGATCAAAATAAAATAATAAAAATGTAAGTTATACAGTTATGCTGCCACTGACACAATAATCTCACGTACACAAATATATTACAGAATGAGAAGTAAAATCGTGGCTGGATTAGAATCCAGAATAAATCAAAACATAATATGCAGTCTGTCAGGTTTGATAATTCCCTGATCTTCCGGCTGAAGTTGTACTCTTGAAGTCTTTGGCTGGTCGAGGTGCCCATTGTGGCTGATCCACATGGCTCAGGATTTTCTTGAAGGCAGACTGGTAGGTGGCATTTTTCCCCTGGTGCCTCAGTCTGTAGTAATCTGTAGGTTTGGAGGGTCCACAGTCGCAAATAGTTTTCAAACTTGTGATGTCATCTGAAGAGAGACAGAAAAAGAATGGGGCTTGGGGTTGGTTGGGAGGGGGCGCGGGTGCGGTGGTGCTAGGGGTGGGGGGAAGGAAACCAACCTTCTGCTTCTTCCATTTTGAATCACTGGCTTGTCTGTCTTTGTCCAGGGGAAACTCCCAGCTTTCACAGAAATGGTCAGACAATCTCATGGCTGCCTCAATATATTTTCTGGAGCCTTCTAATGAGATTCAAGGTGAGGAATTACCATCTCCCCAGGGCTCAGGATGCCATTATTTACACTTGGAGTAGTTTACGCTTTCAATAGTCAGTGTGTCAGGATGTCCTTGAATTCCATGCTAATGAATGCAATCTTAGCAAATTCATTCACAAGAGCAAGCCATTATTTTGGGTCCAGGCTCATCAGACATGTGTCTCCTGTTGGAGACGTTGGAAAGTGAAAAGGTGCTTCAGATACAAATTGCAGTGGCCATCTTGGCTGCCAGTTTTTTGCAGGATATTTTCCATTAAAACTTTAATGTAAGTTTCCAACTGATGAATTAAAATTCCTCATTGGCATATTGTGTTTCCTTGACATGAATAACACCTCTGTAATATCTGCCTCAGCCTACCAGCTGCATAAACCCTCATCGTATCATTGTTAAAGCCACACTTGACTCTTCAAATTATATCCTGGCCGCCCTCCAGTTATAAATCTCCATAAACCACAGCCCATCCAGAACTCTGCTGCCTATATCTATCTCACACCAAATACCGATCACACATCACCCCTGTGCTCACTGATCAACAGTGCCTTTCGGTCTGGCAGCACCTTAATTTTAATATTCTCAGCCTTGTGTATGAATCCCTCCGTGTCCTCACCTGTCCAATTAATCCCATTCCCCTGTCCATTCCCCATAGTCTTGTAAATCTTATGCCTTTGAGTCAGCTACCAATTCCATTTTTAAAGTGAGTTGCTTTCCCTCTCGATCTCAGCCAGCTGTGGTTTTCATTCTGCTGTCCCACCGGTGCCATCATTACAGAAACCTAGATCCATAAAATGATGTGAACTGACAGCTGGTCAATTATAGTGTGGTCAGCACAGTGTCCCATGTTGGGCAGGGATCTAGCCTGGGTGCCATGGATGTGTTGTTAGTGTGAGGAGGGGCTTGTACTGATGTCAATCAGCCATTTTTGCAGCACTGATGTACGATTTTGAAACTTGGTCTGTTAATGTCCACTGACCACCTGTGTAAGTCACTCTCAGCAGAGCATAGATTCAGCAGCATGAGGAACCCCCACCCCACCCTCCCCCACTGACATCCCCGAAAGTTATTTCAAAGGATCAGGCATCCAACTTGCAGGTGAGGACCTTTTGACTTACTTTTGCCATTGTAAAGTTAGTGGAGGTGCTGTGGATAGTTTTCTGGAGGATGTGCTGTGAGCTGCTGCAGACATTCAGGGAGGGCAGAGGATTTGGTGAACCAACTCTGGACGAGGCATGGGGACTGTAGTTACAGTGTCTCTGGGTCTAAAACATGAACAACAAATGGAGCAGAGGCAGCAGAGAAGGGAGTCTCAGTAAAGAGGGAGGAGGAGGGGGCTCTGTCCTTCCAACCCGGTTTTCCCAAGGGCATTTTTTCTACCTACACCTAATCCAGGAGCAGTGAGTGAGGTGACTCTGATTCAATAAGGAAGTGGTCACAGAGCTGTGTCACCTCCTGTAACACGACCTGGAGCCTCACACCAGGGTGAGGACGGAGCTATCGGTGGCTGTTTAAGTCACAGTTTTATTGATCTTCACTGCATCAGGATCTTTCCCCAGGCAGGAGTGGGCGGCGTATCCAACATAGTCACAGAGAGTCATAGAGTCATTTACGACACAGGAGGAGACCAGTCGGACTCTCCATGTGTCTCTCTGTGTAACAATCCAGTCGGTCCCATTCCCCCGCTCAATCCTCGGATCCCTGCAAGTTCATTTCCTTCAGGTGCCCATCCAATTTCCTTTTGAAATCATTGATTGTCTTGGCTTCCATCACCCTCATGGGCAGTGAGTTCCAGCTCATTACCATCCACTGTGTAAAAACGTTCTTCCTCATATTCCCCCTGCATCTCTTACCCAAAACCTTCCATCTGTGTCCCCTATTCCGTGTTTCATCAGTTAATGGGAACAGTTTTTCCTTATCTATCTTACCTAAACCTATCATAATCTTGTACACTTCTTTCAAATCTCTCTCAATCTCCTTTACTCCAGGGAGAGCAACTCCATCTTCTCCAAACTAACCTTGTAACTAAAACACCCCAATCCCTGGAAGCATTCTTGTATTCTAGTAGAATCACATAAAGTTAAGGCACAGATATCGGCCACTTGGCCCATCTTGTCTGCGCCAGCCAGAAAATGATCCACCTATTCTAATCCCACCTTCCAGCATTTGGTGAGTAGAGCTGCAGATTACAGCACTTAAGGTGCATATCCAGACTATTTTTGAATGAGTTAAGGGTTTCTGCCTCAACTATCCTTTCAGGCAGTGAATTCCAGACCGCCACCACTCTCATCTGCCCTCTGATCTTTCTACCAATCACTTTAACTCTATTCCCCCTCTTCGATGTTATGGTGAATAGAGTCTTCACCTCCACTCTATCATGGCCCGTTATAATTTTGTATATTACAATCAGATCACCCCTCAGCCTTCTCTGTTCCAAGGAGAACAACCCCTGTCTATCCAATCTTTCTTCATAGCTGCATTTTTCTATTCCTGGCAACATCCTCGTAAATCTCCTCTGTTCCCTCTCTGGTACAATTACATCCTTTCTGTACTGAGGAGACCAGAGCTGTACACAGCACTCAAGTTGTGGCCTAATCAATGAGTTTTACAGCTCCAGCATAACCTCCCTGCTCTTGTATTCTGTACCTGGGCTAATAAAGGAAAGGATTCCATATGCCTTCCTAAACACCTTATTGATCTCTGCTGCGACTTTCAGGGATGTGTGGACATTCAATCCAAGGTCCCTCACTTTCTCTACACTTCTCAGTATTTTGACATTATTCCTGTATTCCTTGTTTGACCTCCACAAATGCATCACCTCATATTTCTCCAAGTTGAATTCCATTTGCCACGTTTCTGCCCATCTGACCAGGCCATCAATATATTTCTGCAGTCTACAGCTATCCTCCTCGCTATCTACCACACGGCCAATCTTCGTGTCGTCTGCAAACATCTTGATCATACCCCCTACTTTTACGTCCAAATCGTTAACTTGCACCACCAAAAGCAGGGGACCCAGTATTGAGCCCTCTGGAACGCCACTGGAAACAGCCTTCCAGTCTCTAAAACAGCCGTCAACAATTACCCTTTCTTTCCTGCCACTGAGCCAATCTTGTATCCACCTTGCTGCATTTCCCTGGATCCCGTGGGATTTTATTTTTTGAACCAGTCTGCCATGTAGGACCTTGTCAAAAGCCTTGCTAACATCCAAGTAGACCACATCAACTGCACTACCCTCATTTATCTTCCTTGTTGCTTCTTCAAAACATTCGATCAAGTTGGTGAAACAATATCTTCCCTTAACAAATCCATACTGACTATCCTAAAATAAATAGAGGTGGTGAGTACAGAAGAAGGCAAGTCATGCCGAACCTTTATAAAGCTCTGGTTAGGCCCCAACTGGAGTACTGCATCCAGTTCCATTCACCATAGTTTAGGAA
Organism: Heterodontus francisci; assembly: GCF_036365525.1. Taxonomy (NCBI): domain Eukaryota; kingdom Metazoa; phylum Chordata; class Chondrichthyes; order Heterodontiformes; family Heterodontidae; genus Heterodontus; species Heterodontus francisci. Next base: position 1,395,317 of record NW_027140172.1, read on the forward strand.
GGATGTGAGGGTCCTTGACAGGGTGTAGAGGAGATTTACCAGAATGGTTCCAGAGATGGAGGATTTTAGCGACAAAGTTAGTTTGGAAAAGCTGGGATTGTTTTTCTTGGAGTAAAGGAGATTGAGGGGAGATTTGATAGAGGTATACAAGATGATGTTATGTTTGGATAAGGTAGACAGGAAAAGATGTTCCCATTAGTTAATGGTACAAGGACGAGAGTTAAGGTTGTGGCAAGAGATACAGGGGGATGTGAGGAACAACCTTTTTACAGAGCGAGTGGGAATGGCCTGGAAATCACTGCCGACGAGGGTGGTGGAAGCGGAGATGGTGATTGATTTCAAAAGGATATTGGATGAACACTTGAGGGAAATCGACTTGCAGGTATATGGAGACAGAACTGGGGAATGAGACTGACTGGATTTATCTGCAAAACTGTCATGGACTCGAAATGACTACGACTCTCTGACGGGGATTACTATTACTACTGCTTTCCTACACTTGGAAAATTTATAATGGACTGGACAGTATCACCCTGTTGAACTCCGTGATGTCAGTGAAATGTTTGATGTCCCAGAACGTGGTTAACAAATGCCTTTCACAAACAGAGTAAATCAGTTCAGACCCACTCACCATTCTGGATCATTCACAATGGGGAGTAGTTTCTCCTGGTTTTCTCTACATAGGACAGCAGCCAGGCTTTTCACAGTGTCCCCTACCTCCATGTGGAAAGTCTTGTCAGGGTTAGGTGAGATAAGACACGTTACCGAGGCGACAGCTTTCTTCAGTTGTGTTGCTGCTTCTGTGCTCTCTTCAGTCCAACTGGGTTAAAACTAGTCATCACCAGTAGGTAGTTCATAAAGAGGAGTCACAGTCTCTGCAAATCGAGGGATGAGGGTCCGCTGATACCCCACCAGCCTGAGAATAGGACACAGGGCAGTCTTAGAGGTGGACAGGGATGGACACTGGATGAGGGTCCACTGATACCCCACCAGCCTGAGGATAGGACACAGGGCAGTCTCAGAGGTGGACAGGGGTAGACACTGGATGAGGGTCCACTGATACCCCACCAGCTTGAGGATAGGACGCAGGGCAGTCTTTGAGGTGGACAGCGGTAGACACTGGATGAGGGTCCACTGATACCCCACCAGCCTGAGAATAGGACACAGGGCAGTCTTTGAGGTGGAAATGGGTAGACACTGGATGAGGGTCCACTGATACCCCACCAGCTTGAGGATAGGACACAGGGCAGTCTTTGAGGTGGACAGCGGTAGACACTGGATGAGGGTCCACTGATACCCCACCAGCTTGAGGATAGGACACAGAGCAGTCTTTGTGGTGTACTGGGGTAGACACTGGATGAGGGTCTACTGATATCCCACCAGTCTGAGGATAGGACACAGAGCAGTCTTTGTGGTGTACTGGGGTAGACACTGGATGAGGGTCCACTGATACCCCACCAGCCTGAGGATAGGACACAGGGCAGTCTTTGAGGTGGAAATGGGTAGACACTGGATGAGGGTCCACTGATACCCCACCAGCTTGAGGATAGGACGCAGGGCAGTCTTTGAGGTGGACAGCGGTAGACACTGGATGAGGGTCCACTGATACCCCACCAGCCTGAGAATAGGACACAGGGCAGTCTTTGAGGTGGAAATGGGTAGACACTGGATGAGGGTCCACTGATACCCCACCAGCTTGAGGATAGGACACAGAGCAGTCTTTGAGGTGGACAGCGGTAGACACTGGATGAGGGTCCACTGATACCCCACCAGCTTGAGGATAGGACACAGAGCAGTCTTTGTGGTGTACTGGGGTAGACACTGGATGAGGGTCTACTGATATCCCACCAGTCTGAGGATAGGACACAGAGCAGTCTTTGTGGTGTACTGGGGTAGACACTGGATGAGGGTCCACTGATACCCCACCAGCCTGAGGATAGGACACAGGGCAGTCTTTGAGGTGGACAGGGGTAGACACTGGATGAGGGTCCACTGATACCCCACCAGCTTGAGGATAGGACGCAGGGCAGTCTTTGAGGTGGACAGCGGTAGACACTGGATGAGGGTCTACTGATATCCCACCAGCCTGAGAATAGGACACAGGGCAGTCTTTGAGGTGGACAGGGGTAGACACTGGATGAGGGTCCACTGATACCCCACCAGCTTGAGGATAGGACGCAGGGCAGTCTTTGAGGTGGACAGCGGTACACACTGGATGAGGGTCCACTGATACCCCACCAGCCTGAGGATAGGGCACAGGGCAGTCTTTGAAGAGGACAGGGTAGACTCTGTATGAGGGTCCGCTGAAACACCACCAGCCTGAGGATAGGGCACAGGGCAGTCTTTGTGGTGGACAGGGGTAGACACTGTATGAGGGTCCACTGATACCCCACCAGCCTGAGGATAGGACACAGGGCAGTCTTTGTGGTGGACAGGGGTAGACCTGTATGAGGGCCCACTGAAACACCACCAGCTTGAGGATAGGACACAGGGCAGTCTTTGTGGTGGACAGGGGTAGACACTGGATGAGGGTCGGCTGAAACACCACAAGCTTGAGGATAGGACACAGGGCAGTCTTTGTGGTGGACAGGGGTAGACACTGTATGAGGGTCCACTGATACCCCACCAGCCTGAGGATAGGACACAGGGCAGTCTTTGTGGTGGACAGGGGTAGACACTGGATGAGGGTTGGCTGAAACACCACAAGCTTGAGGATAGGACACAGGGCAGTCTTTGTGATGGACAGGGGTAGACACTGTATGAGGGTCCACTGATACCCCACCAGCCTGAGGATAGGGCACAGTGCAGTCTTTGTGGTGGACAGGGGTAGACACTGGATGAGGGTCCACTGATACCCCACCAGCCTGAGGATAGGACACAGGGCAGTCTTTGTGGTGGACAGGGGTAGACACTGTATGAGGGTCCACTGAAACACCACCAGCTTGAGAATAGGACACAGGGCAGTCTTTGTGGTGGACAGGGGTTGACACTGTATGAGGGTCCACTGAAACACCACCAGCTTGAGGATAGGACACAGGGCAGTCTTTGAGGTGGGCAGGTGTAGACACTGTATGAGGGTCCGCTGAAACACCACAAGCTTGAGGATAGGGCACAGGGCAGTCTTTGAAGAGGACAGGGTAGACTCTGTATGAGGGTCCGCTGAAACACCACCAGCCTGAGGATAGGGCACAGGGCAGTCTTTGTGGTGGACAGGGGTAGACACTGTATGAGGGTCCACTGATACCCCACCAGCCTGAGGATAGGACACAGGGCAGTCTTTGTGGTGGACAGGGGTAGACCTGTATGAGGGCCCACTGAAACACCACCAGCTTGAGTATAGGACACAGGGCAGTCTTTGTGGTGGACAGGGGTAGACACTGGATGAGGGTCGGCTGAAACACCACAAGCTTGAGGATAGGACACAGGGCAGTCTTTGTGGTGGACAGGGGTAGACACTGTATGAGGGTCCACTGATACCCCACCAGCCTGAGGATAGGACACAGGGCAGTCTTTGTGGTGGACAGGGGTAGACACTGGATGAGGGTTGGCTGAAACACCACAAGCTTGAGGATAGGACACAGGGCAGTCTTTGTGATGGACAGGGGTAGACACTGTATGAGGGTCCACTGATACCCCACCAGCCTGAGGATAGGGCACAGTGCAGTCTTTGTGGTGGACAGGGGTAGACACTGGATGAGGGTCCACTGATACCCCACCAGCCTGAGGATAGGACACAGGGCAGTCTTTGTGGTGGACAGGGGTAGACACTGTATGAGGGTCCACTGAAACACCACCAGCTTGAGAATAGGACACAGGGCAGTCTTTGTGGTGGACAGGGGTTGACACTGTATGAGGGTCCACTGAAACACCACCAGCTTGAGGATAGGACACAGGGCAGTCTTTGAGGTGGGCAGGTGTAGACACTGTATGAGGGTCCGCTGAAACACCACAAGCTTGAGGATAGGACACAGGGCAGTCTTTGAAGAGGACAGGGTAGACACTGTATGAGGGTCCACTGATACCCACCAGTCTGAGGATAGGACACAGGGCAGTCTTTGAGGTGGACAGGGGTAGACGCTGGATGGCCTCGACCTGATGTTGGTCTGGGCTGATGCTGAATGATCCAATCTGGACACCTACAAACGTGACACGATCTTGCACCAGCTGGGCCTTACGTGGATGGTCTTTTTGACTAGCTCCCAAAGTAGCTGCAGAAGTTCCAGTAAAAGGTTTAAATGTGTTGGACACGGTCTGTGGGAATGAGGAGGCGATCATCAATTTATTTCAGCAAGCAGGAAGACTGTGAAAAGCTCATAAATTCCCCGGCCATATGTTTGTGTAAAATAGTGCGGTTGTTGTGGAATCCCTTGTAACAGATATATCCAGGGGTATCTTTGGACCTCAGAAGTGAATGTGAATTTAAATTGTTTCTCTAGTTTTACTGGGATACTCCAATAACCATTAGAGATATCCATGGTGCTGAAGACAGTCCTGCCGCTGGGAATCCGGGTGAGTAGGGTGGGTGTCTATCAGACAACCGGGTTCACACAGGGGTGACTGTGTTGAGTTTGTGGTGGTCAACAGTCAGTCTACAGCTACCATCCGGTTTTCTAACTGGCCAAATGGGGCAGTTAGTTAGTAGTGAATGTGTCTTTGTGAACTACACCCTGGTATAACAATAACCTGATGTTGTCTGGAATATATGATATAATCTCAGCTCGGTATGAATACTGCTTCATGGAGCATGCAATGGTCAGTTAATTTCTTCAGGTCTGCTCATGTTTCCACAGTTATCTTTATGGGTTGTGAATACACTCAGGACCGACTCGAGAATCACCTGTACCTCAGGGTCATCAGAGGTGTCTGGTACCCACTCCTCTGATATTTTAATCATGAATATTGAGGGTACAATGGACACCAGAGTAGGGGTATGTTTTAATGTTTCATAATATGCAAATATAGGGATAATCAATTGCTGCTGATAACCTTTGAGCACATTACTGCCCAGTAGTCCCTGTCCGTTATGCAGGATCATATAAAAGGGAGTCAGGACTTTGAAATGAACTCTGTTCCCTCTCCTACACCACTGTAAGATCTGATCAAGGGTCACAGATTAAGCAAAAGGAGGTCGAAGGGTCACAAGCAGTTTATTGCAGGGAAACTATTGGAAAATATTCAGAGGGACCGGATTAATCTCCACGTGGAGAGGCAGGGATTAATCAGGGATTGTCAGTATGGCTTTGTCAGGGGGAGATCGTGTCTAACTAACTTGATTGATTTTTTTCGAGGCATTGACTAGATGTGTAGATTGAGTAAAGTAGTTGATGTATTCTACATTGACTTCGGTAAGACATTTGATAGGGTTCGACATGTGAGATTGGTTAAGAAGGTAAGCACCCATGGGATCCAGGGCAATTTGGTAAATTGGATCCAAAATTGGCTCAGCGGCAGGAGGCAGAGGGTGATAGTCAAGGAACAGAAACAGGAAATGCTGGAATCACTCAGCAGGTCTGGCAGCATCTGTGGAAAGAGAAGCAGAGTTAATGTTTCGGGTCACTGACCCGAAACATTAACTCTGCTTCTCTTTCCACAGATGCTGCCAGACCTGCTGAGTGATTCCAGCATTTCTTGTTTTTGTTTCAGATTTCCAGCATCCGCAGTATTTTGCTTTTATTTTAGTGATTGTCAAGGGTTGTTTTTGCGAGTGGAAGCCTGTGACCAGTGGTGTACTGAGGGGATCGGTGCTGGGACCCTTGCTGTTTGTAGTGTACATTAATGATTTGGACGTGAATATAGGAGGTATGACCAGTAAGTTCGCAGCTGACACGAAAATCTTTGGTGTTGTAAATCGTGAGGAGGAGAACCTTCGATTACATGTCGTTTTAGATGGGCTAGTAAGATGGGCAGAGAAGTGGCAAATGGAATTTAATCCTGAGAAGTGTGAGGTGATGCATTTTGGGAGGACTAACAAGGCAAGGAAACATACAGTGGATGGTAGGACGCTAGTATGTACAGAAGGTCAGAGGGACCTTGGTGTACTTGTCCATAGATGACTGAAGGCAGCAGCATAGGTAGGCAATGTGGTTAGGAAGGCATTTGGGACACTTGCCTTTATTAGCTGAGGCATAGAATATAAGAGCAGGGAGGTTATGATGGAGCAGTATAAAAATCCAGTTAGGCCACAACTGGAGTACTGTGTATAGTTCTGGTTACTGCACTCTGGGAAGGATGTGATAGCACTGGAGGCGGAGCAGAATAGATTCACCAGGATGTTGCCTGGGCCGGACAATTTCAGCTGTGAAGAGCGACAGAAAATCCAGTGTTATTTCCCTTAGAGCAGAGAAGGATGAGAGGGGTCATGATTGAGGAATGCAAAATTATGAGGGGCATTGATAGGTTAGATAGGAATAATCTTTTTCCCTTAGCGGAGGGGTCAATAACTAGGGGCATAGATTTAAGGTAAGGGGCAGGAGGTTTAGAGGGGATTTGAGGAAATGAATTTTCACCCAGAGGGTGGTTGGAATCTGGAACACACTGCCTGAAGGGGTGGTAGAGGCAGGAACAGTCACAACATTTCAGAAGTATTGAGATGAGCACTTGAAACGCCATACCAAACAAGGCTACAGGCCAAGTGCTGGAAACTGGGATAGGAATAGTTAGGTGCTTGATGGCTGGCACAGACACAGTGGGCCGGAGGTCATGCTTCTGTGCTGTATATCTCTATGACTCTATTGAGGACTAACAGTTCAAATACCACACAACATCAGAATAAATATAGTGGACATACGACCTGTGGCAGGTGAGAATGGCTTTCTGGCTATGGATCAGATGTTCGAAGCTATTATTAATGACGTTATAGTTGGTCAGGTAGAAACATTCAAGGTGATCAGGCAGAGTCAACATGTTTTTGTGAAAGGGAAATTATGTTGAACCAATTTATTGGAATTCTTTGAATAAGTAACATGTGTTGTTGGTAAAGGGGAACTGGGAGATGTTCTGTACTTAGATTTCCAGAAGGCATCTGATAACGTTCCACATCAAACGTCATTGTGGAAAATAAAAGCTCATGGTGTATTGGGTAACATATTGGCCTGGATGGAAGATTGGCGAACTAACAGGAAACAGCGTAAGCATAAATGGGTCATTATTATGGCCGGCAAGATGTAACGTGTGGTGTGCCAGAGGGGTCAGTGCTGGGGACTCAACTTTTTACAATTTATATAAATGATTTTGATGAGTGGACCAAAGGTATGCTTGCTAAATTTGCTAATGATTCCAAGATAGTTAAGAAGATCAATTCTGAAGAGGACATAAGGACGCTACAAAGGGATATAGATAGGTTAAGTGAGTGGTCAAAGATCTAGCAAATGGAGTATAATGTGGGAAAAGGTGAAATTGTCCATTGTGGCAGGAAGGTTTGACTGTCACCTCGAGACTTGACTATTCTAACACACTCCTGGCTGCTCTCCCACATTCTACTCTCTGTAACATTGTGATCATGCAAAGCTCTGCTGCCAACTTCTAATTTACACCAGATTCTGTTCACCCAACATCCCTGTGCTCACTTACCTACATTGGCTCTTGGTCCAGTAACACCTCAATTTAAATATTCTCACTCGTGTGATCAAATCCCTCCATGGCCTCAGCCCTCTGATTATCCCAATCCCCTGCCCATTTCCAATATTCCTGAAACTTGTTCATCTTAAAATCTTTATCTAATTCAATTTTAAAGTGAGTTCCTTCCCTCTGTCTCTCTCTCTCTGATCACACATTTCATCTCTCCAGATCGACTGGTGCTGTGGAAGTTTGGATCCAGAAAATGGTGTGAGCTGCACTGCCAGTCACATCCAGCACATTGTACAGGAAACCCAGGCTGGCCGGGGTGCAAGCGTGGGTGTAACGTGTGTGTGTCTGCAGTGTTAGGAGGGTCTGAATACGATGTCGATCAGCCATTCCGGCAGCTTTGATGGACGTCTTTGAAACCTGGTCTTTGCATGTCCACTGACCGCCTGTGTTAGTCACTCTCAGCTGAACAGACATTCAGCAGCACGAGGAACCCCCTCTCGTGTTATTTAAAAAGAACAGTCATCCAACTTACAGGTGAGGGGCTTTTGACTTACCTCTGCTATTGTAAAGTTATTGGAGGTGCTGTTAATGGTTTTCTGGAGGTTGTGTTGTGAGCTGCTGCAGACATTCAGAGAGGACAGAGGATTTGGTGACCCAACTCTGGACATGGTATGGGGACTGTAGTCACAGTGTCGCTGGGTCTGTAACATGACCAACACATGGAGCAGAGGCTGCAGAGAGGGGAATCTCTGTAAGGAGGGAGGAGTATAGGGCTCTGCCCTACCCACCCCTTGTTTTCAAAGAGCACAAAGAGCAGTGGTCCTAATACCGAGCCCTGGGGAACACCACTGTATACTCCCATCGTGTCTGAACAACAACCTTTCACCACTTCTCTCTGTTTACTGTTCCTTAGTCAATGTTATATCCACACTGCCACTGTCCCTTTAATCCATAGGGTTCAGTTTTCATAAGCTGTCTATTGAATGTCATTTGATCGAACACCTTTTGAAAGTCCAGATATATAACTTCAATCACACCACCCTCATCAACCCTCTCCATTGTTTTAGCAAAGAACTCCATCATGTTTACCTCAGCACCACCTCTCTCCACTCCTCCACTGTTGTTAAATTATCAGATTGCTTATCCGACATCCAGTACTGGATGAGCAGAAATTTTCTCCAATTAAATATTGGGAAGACTAAAGCCATTGTTATCACTCCCCACTCCAACTCTGTCCCCTTGCTATTGATTCCATCCCTCTCCCTGGTAACAGTCTGAGGTTCAGAAAGTCTGTTTGCAACCTTGGTGTCACAGTTGACCACAAAATGAGCTTATAACATAATATTCATTCTATCACTACGACCGCCTGTTTCCACCTCAGTAACAGCACGCAACATCACCCGTCTCAGCCCATCTGCTGCTGAAACTCATTCATGCCTTCATTTCCCCTAGAAATGACTATTCCAACACGGTCTTGTCTGGTCTCCTGCATGCTACTCTCTGTTAATTTGAAGTCCTCCAGAACTCTGCTGCCCATGTCCTAATTCGCAGCAAGTGCCATTCACATATCACTGACCGACATTGACTCCTGATCAAATAATGTCTTTATTTAAATTCTCCACCTTGTTTTCCCTCCAGGACCTCAACTCCCGTCCTGTATCTGTAATATCCAGCCCCACAACCCTTCAATATATCTGTGCTCCTCTAATTCAGGCCTCTTCTGCGTCCCTCCTTATTGCTGTTGTTATTCCTGATGAATCTCTGTCTCCAGCTATTAGCTCTACAACCATTGCTCACGGTATTATAGTTCTTGTAATTTACCCTCATCTCTCCTGCTGTCACTGCCCTGGTAAGTCTTTATTTCCACATATAAGATCTGTAAACCCTGGTTCACTGAAATACAGTTCAAGTAATTTAGTTTGTTTTTTTCGAAGAATGAAGCCAGTGTTATTGGTCTCCATCAAAAATTCAGTACCCTTTCTGTGAACCACATACCCCTCCCTGCCCAATGTCTGAGGCGGAACCAGACAGTTTGCAACTGCTGTGTTCTATTTAAACCTGAGCTGAGTTCATCTCCATATTCTCTCCATCACAAACCCTGCCTACTCCACCTCTGCCTCGGCCCATCTGCTGCATAAACCCTCATCTGTACCTTTGTTAAACCTACACTTGACTATTCCAATTCTATCCTGGTCATCCTCCCAGTTATAAACCTCCATAAACTACCGCCAATCTAGAACCCTGCTACCTGTTTCCTCACTCACACTAAATCCCGATTATCCATCAGCCCGGTTCACTGATATATATTGGCTCCCAGTCTGGCAGCAACTTAATTTAAATATTCTCATTCTTGTGTTAGAATCCCTCCATGTCCTCACCCCTCCAATTAGTCCAATTCCCCTGTACATTCCCATATTCGAGAAAATCTTTCGCCTTCAAATCTGTTTCCATGTCCCCCTTTAAAGTGAATTTCCTTCCCTCTCTATCTCTCCATGGTGGTGATTTATGGCTCCACAGCACCACTGTTGCCCACACTTTGGAAGCAAGGATCCACAAAAGGATGTGATATGAGTTACCAGCAACTTCCGGTGTGGTCTGCACACTGCCCCGTGCTGTGCCCAGGTGTACATTGTGTGTGCTAGTAGCATGAGGAGTTGTGGAATGTCACGTCAAACTTCTGTTCCAGCAGCTTTGATGTATGTCTTTGAAACTTGGACTGTGCATCTCGACCATAAATGTTTGTTGCTTGGAAAAGCATCGCATAATAAATTTCAAGCAGCACGGATATGCTAATGACAAATCCTGTCTGGAAAACTTGAACAAGAACTTATCCCGAGGCACTTCACAGCAGCATTATGAAACAAAGTATGACACTGAACCACAAAGGAAGATATTAGGTTAGGTTTCCAAACGCTTGGTCAAAGAGGCAGGTTTTAAAGAAGTGTCTTAAAGGATAAAAGCGAGGCGGAGAGGTGGAGCTGTGAAGGGAGGATATTCCAGAGTTTGGGGCCGAGGCAACTGAAGGTGTGGCCACAAATGGTAGAGTAATTAAAATCAGGGATGCACAAGAGGCCAGAATTAGAGGAGCAGATATATCTCTGAGGGTTATGGGGCAGTAGGAGATTACAGTGATCGTGAGGGGTGAGGCCATGGACGGATTTCAAACAAGGCTGAGAATTTTAATATCAAGACATTGTTTGACTGTGAGCTGATGTCGGTCAGTGATCGGGGAATGGGACTTGTTGTAGGTTAAGACACAAACTGCAGAGTTTTAGATGACTTCAAGTTTACAGATAGTAGAATGTGGGAGAATGAGTTGGAATAGTCTAGTCTACAGGTAATGAAAGCATGAATGAGAGCTTCAGCAGCAGATGAGTTGAGACAGGGGTGAAGTTGGGCAATGTTATTGATGTGGAAATAGGTCGTCATAGTGATGGCACGAATATAAGGTTGGAAGCTCATTTTGTGGTCGAATGCCAATGAATCACAGAATTGTTACAGCACAGAAGGTGGCCATTCAGTCCATCGTGTCTATACTGGCTCTCCAAAAGAACAATTCGTCTAGTGTCACTCCCCTGCCTTCTCCCTGTAACTCTGTACAATCTTCCTTTTCAGATAACTATCCAATTTCTTCCTGAATGCCTCGATTGAATCTGCCTCCACCACACTCTCAGGTAGTGCATTCCAGACCTTAACCACTCACTGTGTGAAAACGTTTTCCTCATGTCACTGCTGCTTCTTTTACCAATTACTTTAATTCTTTGCCCTCTCGTTGTCGATCCTTTCAGGAATGGGAACAGTTTTCCCTATCTGCCCAGACGCATCATAACTTTGAATACCTTTTTTCAAATCTCCTCTCAGCCTTCCCTTCTCTAAGGAAAATGTTCCAACTTCTCCAGTCTATCTTCAGAACTGATATTCTACATCCCTGGAACCATTCTTGTGAAGGTTTTTTCACACTCTCCAATGTCTTCACGTTACCTAAAGTGTGGTGCCCAGAACTAGACGTAATACTGCAACTGGGGCCGAACTAGTGTCTCGTACAAGTTCAAAATAACCTCTTTGCTCTTGTATTCCATGCTGCTGTTAACAAAGCCCAGGATACTGTATGTTTCATTAACTACTCTCTCAACTTGTCCCGACCCCTTTAATGACCTATGCACATATACATCCAGGTCCCTCTGCTCCTCACCCCCTTTAGAATTGTACCCTGTATTATGCATTGTCTTTCCATGTTCTTCCTACCAAAATGAATCACTTCACATTTCTCCACATTGAACTTCATCTGCCACCTGTCTGTCCATTCCACTAACTTGTCCATGTCCGTTTGATTTTCTACAATTTACTCCTCACAGTTCACAATGCTTCCAAGTTTTGTATCATCTGCAAACTTTGAAATTGTGCCCTGTACACCGAGGTCGAGGTCATTAATATTTGTCAGGAAGAGAAAGGGTCCCAACACTGATACCTGGGAAATTCCATTACAAACCTTAAATAAAAACAAAAAGTGCTGGAAAGACGCAGCAGGTCTGGCAGCATCTGTGGAGAGAAAGGCAGAGTTAACGTTTCAGTTCTGTGACCTTTCATCAGAATTGGCAAAGGTTAGAAATGTAATAGGTTTTAAGCAAATAAAGCAGGGGTGGGGCAAAAGAGAACAGAAGAGCTGTTGATGGAACAGAGGGTCAGAGAGATTAACTGACCAGGAGGTCATGGGGAAAAGGCAGATAAAGTGTGCTAGTTGTGCGGCGAAAGACAAAGCATTAGTGTAGTGAGGGTGTTAAATGACAGAATAATGAACAGCCCTAGCTAAAAGCACCAACATAAAAAAATCAGTTTAATGCTGGCACACGGCAAAAAATGATAAAACAAAATAATCCTTGAACTCAGTGTTCAGACCGGCAGGCTGTAGAGTGCCTAATCGGACAATGAGGTGATGTTCCTCGAGCTGGCATTGATGTTCACTGGAACACCGCAGCAGGCTAAACGCAGATTGGGTGACCGCTTTGTGGAACACCTCCACTCAGTCCAAAAGTGTGACACCGAGCATCCGCTCGCTTATCATTTCAACACCCTCCATCCTCCACCCCCGCTCTAATGGTCACATTTCTGTACTTGTGTTTCCCCCAAAACCTCCACTTTGCCAGTTCTGATGAAAGGTCACCGACTTGAAACATTAACTCTGCTCCTCTCTCCACAGATGCTGCCAGACCTGCTAAGTATTTCCAGCACTTTCTGTTTTTATTTCAGATTTCCAGCATCCGCAGTATTTTGCTTCGATTCCACTACAAACCTTACTCCAGCCCGAAAAGCATCCATTAATCACTTATCTCTGTTTCCTGTCACTCAACCAGCTTAGTTTCATGTTGCTACTGTTCGTTTTATTTGATGAGCTATAACTTTGCTCATAGATCTGTTGTGTGGCACTTTATCAAATGTCTTTTGGAATTCAATTTATACCACATCAACAGCATTACCCTCATCAAACTTTCTTTTCACCTTTTCAAAAAACTCCAGCCATTTAGTTAAACACAATTTTCCCTTAATTAACATCGATTTGTCCAAGTGCCCATTAATTTTATCCCAAATGTGACACCAAGGTTGCAATTAAACTGTCTGACTCTCAGACTGTTACCAGGGAGAGGGATGGAATAAATAGCAAGGTAACAGAGTTGGAGTGGGGAGAGAAAATAATGGCTTCAGTCTTCCCAATATTTAATTGGAGGAAATTTCTGCTCATCCAGTACTGGATGTCGGATAATCAGTCTGATAATTTAACAACAGTGGAGGTTTGGAGAGAGGTGGTGGTGACAGTACATGACTGACAGTACAAGGGTTCCCGCATCTCCTTTTTGTAAACAAGGTGTAAAATCTACAGTCCTCCAGTCCTCTGTCATCACTGTCAGAAACAAAGAGAATTCACAGATTCTGTCCGGTGCCTCTGCTATTTTCACCATTCATTCTCTCACGAACCCTCATAATTCCCATCCAAACTGGATAAATGTTTAGTTTATTGTGGTACAAAAAGTGTTTGATTGAAAGGGATTAACTAAACGTGTTTGTTCAGTGACTGTAATTAATGTCAGTCACCATGGGCCCTAATTGTGTCACTGGAGGGTTTCCCTCTTCTATTAATAAGGGACTCCTTTCAGTGTGGTATCCCATAGTGTCAGCAGGAGCATCATCCCCGACACTAACAGGGATCAGCATTTCCAGAGAGAGGGAGAGGATAGATCAGAATCTGAGAACAATAGATTGGAATGTTACAACAATGGGTCAGAATCCGAGAACAATAGATTGGAATGTTACAACAATGGTTCAGAATCTGAGAACAATAGATTGGAATGTTACAACAATGGGTCAGAATCTGAGAACAATAGATTGGAATGTTACAACAATGGGCAGGAGTTCCATCTGGGAGTTTGACTTTCTTTCTGCAAATTATGATTGGCTGCCATTAAACAGTCGGATCTATTACGCACTGACGATTATTCAATACATTTTCTATCCCATCCTGGCTATTATTGGTGTCCCTGGTAAGTCTCTCTATCCAGCTATTTATTCCATAAACCATGTTTAACTGCATTACCGTTCATGTCATTTACTCTGCCCTCCTTTCTACTTTTGTTATTCTTGGCAAATCTCCATCTCCAGATATTAGCTTTATAAACCATTGCTACGTGTATTAGAGTTCTTGTAATTTACTCTCTCATCTGCACTGCTGTTGCTGTCCCTGGTAAGTCTCTATTTCCTGCTCTGAGATCTGGAAACCTTGTTTCACGGAAATAATGTTCTTGCAGTTTTAATTTTGGGAAGAGTGGAGCTAGTGTGATTGGTCTCCATAAGCAATTCTGTCCCCTATCCATGAACCACTTCCTCCCTGGCCAATGTCTGAGGCTGAACAACCTCTGTGTTCTATATAAACCAGAGCTGAGTTCATCTCCATCACCAACCATGCCTAATACCACCTATGTAACATCACCCGTCTCCTCCACTGCCTCATCCCATTTGCTGCATAAAGCCTCATCTGTGCCTTTCTTAAATGCACACTCGACTATTCCAATTTTCCAATTCTATTCTGGTCACCCTCCCAGTTAAAAATCTTCATAAACAGCAGCCCATCCAGAACTCTGCTGCCTGCATTCTAACTCACACCAAATCCTGATCTACCATCACCCCTGTGCTCACTGATCTACATTGTCTCCTGGTCCAGCAGCATCTTAATTTTAATATTCTCTTTCTTGTGTTTGTACATCCTCCATGGCCTCACCCCTCCAATTCCCCTACATAATTCCTATATTCCTGCCAATCTTTTGCCATGAAGTCTGTTCTTCAATTTATCTTTTCAAGTAACTGTTTGAAAAGGCACTGTTTGAAAGTTAGGGATCGCACTTTTTGGGCAGAGATGAGGAGATTTTTTTTCCTCTCAGAGGGTTGTGTATCTTTGGAACACTCTGCCTCTGAAGGTGGTGGAGGCGGTGGCATTGAATATTTTTAAGGCAGAGGTAGATAGATACTTGTTGGGCAAGGGAATCAAAGGTTATCTGGAGTAAATGGGAGTGTGGAATTCAAGACAGAAACAGATCAACCATGATCATATTAAATGGTGGAGCAGGCTCGATGGGCTGAATGGCCTACTTCTGCTCCGAATTCATACGGTCATATGGTCTTCCTCTCTATATCTACTCCTGGCAATGATTTTCAGCTCTTCAGCATCACTGGGCCCAACGCCATGGAAGCTTGGATTCTTAAAATGGTGCGAGCTAAGCTGCTGGTCACTTCCAGTGCTCAATGCTGCACAGGGCTCGAGCCCCAGTTCACCAAGCACGTGCCCGTAGTGTAAGGAGGGATTTGAATGTGACATCTATCAGCCATTCCAGCAACTTTGATGTATGTCGTTGAAACTTGGTCTGTGCATGTCCACTGACCGCATGTGTTACTCACTCTCAGTAGTTACAGTGTCTCTGGGTCTGTAACATGACCAAAAAATGGAGCAGAGGCTGCAGAGAGGAGAAGCTCTGTAAAGAGGGAGGAGGAGGGGGCTCTGCCCTACCCACTCAGAGTTTTCCAAGACCACTTTTCATAACTACACCTAACCCAGGAGCAGTGTGTGAGGTAACTCTGATTCAATAAGGTGGTCACAGAGCTGTGTCACCTCCTGTAACACGACCTGGAGCCTCACACCAGGGTGAGGACGGAGCTGCCAGTGGCTGTTAAAGTCACAGTTTCATTGAACTTCTATGTATCTGGATCTTTCCAGACAAGAGCAGTAGACGTATCCAACATCGAGTCATGTACGACATCGAAGGAGGCCATTCATCCCAATATGTCCATGCTGGCTCTCCATGGAACAATCCAGTCAGTCCCACTGCCCCGCTCAATCCCTGTAGCAAATTCATTTCCTTCAGGTCCCCACCAGATTTCATTTGAAATCACTGATTATCTCTGCTTCCACCACACTTGTGGGCAGTGAGTTCCAGATCATTAACACCCGCTGCATAAGAAATAATTTCTTCCACACATTCACCCTGCATCTCTTGACCATAACCTCCAATCCGTGCCCCTAGTCCTTCTTCCATCAGTTAATGGGAACAGTTTTTCATTGTCTAAATTATCTAAACCTGTCATAATCTTGTAAACTAACCTTGGAACTAAAATCCTCCATCCCTGGAACCATCCTGTTCAATCTCCTCTGCACCATTTCAAGGAGCTTCACAATCTTTCTGAAGTGTGGTGGCCAGAAGTGGACACAATAGTCCAGCTGAGACCTAACCAGAGATTTTAAACGCTCATCATAATTTCCCTGCTTTTGTATTCAATACCTCTATTTTTGAAATGTACGATTATATGTGTTTTACTAACAAATCTCTCAATATGCCCTGTCACCTTGAAAGATCGATGCCCCCACAAGTCTGTCTGTTCCTGCACACTGTTTACAATTGTCACCCTTATTGCCTTCCTATCCTTTCAGTCAAAATGTCTCACCTCACACTTGTCTCACATTTCCATCTGCCACTTGTCTGCCCATTCTAATCAGTATCTATGTCCTGTCACAGGTGGTTCTGAATATCCTCACTGTTTGTCACAGCTCCAAGTTTGGTATCAGAGACAGATTTTGAAATTCTACTCTGTATTCCAAGATCCAAGTCATTTATGCACAGCAAAATAAAACAATGGCCCTCGCACTGACCCTGGGGGAACATCCACTGTCTGACATCTTCCAGTCTGAAAAACTGTCATTTACTATGATGCACTGTTTTCTATACATTATCCATCTTTTATCCAATTGGACACTGACCAGCCCATTCCATGAGACTCAATGTTGGTAATTAACCTTTTATGTGGTATTTTATCAAACACATTCTTCAAACCAATATAGACAACATCCATCACATTCCCTTCAGCAACCTTCTATGTGACATCATTAAAAAATTCAATTATATTTCACAAACATGACTTTCCTTTTGTAAATCTATGCTGGCTATCCTAAATTAACTCAAACCTCTCCAGATGTCTGTTGTTTTATCACCTAATTATTATTCTAAAACCTTTCCCACCACTGATTTAGGACGAACTGGCCTGTAGTTGTGAGGCCTGTGTGTTGTCCATTGATATATCTGCTGTGTGACGGAGGCCATCTATGTCGGGTGAGGTGAATAATCCTGTCTGTTCCCTTAGCAGGGAGAAGTAGGATGAGAGATCCCGTGGCTTTGTCAGAATAGCAGGATTCCTGATGGTGTAGGTGGTTCTGCGGGGCCCCCAAGTCAACGGGGAGAGGGACAAGAACTGAAAGATCTCTCACTCCATTAATGGTGTGTGAGCATGCCCAGTACATCATGTTGGTGAGTGTCCACTATCCTGGCAGCAGCCACCATACCTTCATTCTGAAGCAGTCAGACATTCCCATGACCATCAGGAATCTGTAGAGAAAAATATGCGGCTCCTCGGAGACAATGATTACCCCAATCTTTACATTACAATCGCACCAGGAATCCGGAGGCCACATCAGGAGGAGGAGGAGGAGGAAGGGAGGATATTTCCTGGATACCTTCGACCCTGACAGGCTGTGGGAGAGTGTCTACTAAGATACCAGTTCCCATAAGACAACTTCCCTTTCCCACCATGGATTCCCCATTCTCCAACATTACACCCATCTGAGACGACCCATCGCAGTGTCCCCTTGGTCAGCATCCTGCAATAAAAACACCAACAAAAACCTTTTCATAACATATTTATCCAACAACACATCCAATTATACAAACTAAACTGTACTATTCACCCTTGTGTATTCCCTTAGTGCCTGTCTTGTGGGTTCCCTCGACTTGCCTATTGCTCCTACACAGTGTTTCTCCAGAAACAGCAGCATGGCTGGTGGAAGGCTGCTGACTTTCATTGGAGGAGACTGCAGATGGCCTTGCAGGACGTCCTCGAACAGCTCTGGGCCTTGCGGGCTCAGATTCAGACTGCACCACATCGACATGTGCAGTCGCAGCCTTGGTTGGCTGATGGGTAACAGCAAGGACATTGGAGGAGTGACAGTGAAGGGAAAACAAATACTGTCATCCTGAGAGAGGACAGCAGGTTCCCGCTCCATGGAGACACTGTCACTCCCACGGGGCGACACATCAGTAATCCTAGTAATCTACTGGATCTCAGATTGCTGGACTGCTGTGAGAGCCTGCAAACCCCTTTGAACACTGAGATCCACAGCCATGATGGCAGCAGTCTGATCCTGCATGGCAGCAAGCATGGATCTCATGTCCTCAATCTGAGCTTCCACTGCAGCACTGAGACTTTGGGTGTCTTCCGTCTAAGCTGCAGTGGAAGCTGAGACAATGATCACCAGACACTGTATCATGACTGGGTCCGGTAGTGCTGTCATGGAGATAGTGACCACTTCCACAGGGGAAAGAATGGGCTTCAAGCTCCTGTGCCATGTTGGAGCCGGGCTCCTCCATGTTCCGAGACAGTGATAACAGACTGTCTGACAGGCCTGTCAATGGACAAAGTATCTCACTGTACATGTCCATCAGCATTCTCCTGTATGCAGTTCCAGCAATGTTCACATCTGAGTGCTGTGTATTATAACTCGTTTGTGACCTCGCCCTCCGGTGAGCTGACACATGAACTATCCTTTTCCCCTGGCCTGGCTGCAGCTCACTCGTGCTCGGTGACTCACCCCGTGCAGATTCCGACTCTTTGCCAGCCTCTAAGATGCACGCAGTGTAAGTATTTGATCTGGTGACTGTGAGAATCAGAGCAAGTGATGGGGTTTCACCATCAGGGCGGTGCTGCTGCCCTCTCTCTCTGTCTCCTGGATCTGCTGTGACCGGGAAACCGGCAGTTTTATGTTATCATTGTTTTATTTATTTATTTATTTAGAGATACAGCACTGAAACAGGCCCTTCGGCCCACCGAGTCTGTGCCGCCCAACAAACACCCATTTATACTAACCCTACAGTAATCCCATATTCCCTACCACCTCCCTACACTAGGGGCAATTTGTAATGGCCAATTTACCTATCACTTGCAAGGCTTTGGCTGTGGGAGGAAACCGGAGAACCCGGCGAAAACCCACGCGGTCACAGGGATAACTTGCAAACTCCGCACGGACAGTACCCAGAATCGAAACCGGGTCCCTTGAGCTGTGAGGCTGCGGTGCTAACCACTGCGCCGCTGTGCCGCCCAGAAAAGTATTGGAAAGTATAAAATCAGAAGGGGGGTGTTGGGTGAGAGATTGGGGGTGGGATGGAAAGCAGGAGTTTAATGGTCCCCCCATCTGCAGCCTGTACATCATCCCAGACATCAGGATGAGGGTGAGATGGGAGTTAAGAAGGGACATAAGGCAGGGACGTAGCATCATCCTGAATACTCTCGGTGATGCCGGATGCTACGGGCTCTGTCACAGCCAGTCCAATGATATGGAGAACCATCTCCTCCCTCAGGCTCAGGGAATGAAGGTAAGCCTGGCCCCCGCCATTTCAATGCGGCCCCGGTGATTATGGGAAACCTTGTCCTGTCAGAGAGAGGGCAAAATGTCAGTCATTGTGTTGCACTGTGTTTGGGAGATGTCCCTGCCATAGCTGAATAGCTGGGGAATGTGGAGGTAGTGACAGGTGGGAGTGAAGCTGGTATAAGTGGAATGTGTGTGAGGGTGAGGTGGAGTATGTGAAACTTAGGTGTGAGTCCTGAGTGTTAGAGACTGCTGATGGGTGACTGATGGGTGTGTGGTACATTGAGCAGTGTGAGAGGTTGGTGATGTTGGGGGTAGGAGATGTCATGTGGAGATGAATTCACTGACATTGACCACCCGTGTGAGCTCATTAAACTTCTTCTGGCTCTGCTGCCAGTTCCTCGGGGCCAGACTTCTTGCATTGACCTCCCTCACCGCCTGTTCCCATTCCCTTCGGAGGGAGTTCCTCGTGGTCTCCACCCCACCCCACAGAAACAGGGTCTGTCTTTTCCTGTCACCCTCCATGACTAAGGCTTCCAGCACCACATGCGTGAACCAAAGAGCCCTCTCTCTGTCCCAGTATTCCATTTACCTTGTCTCCAATTGCAGCATTCACAGTCAGCAGCAGCAGCCTCCTGTGATTCAGTGCAGCTTCCCTTTAAGAGGGACAGAGTGACTTCAAATGCTGAATGCTGGCTGAAAGACCATCTAGTCTCACACACAGTTAGGTCTCTGTTAAGCGTGCAGACAGACAGCAGCGCGGGTCACCATGGGCGACACGTAGATTTCATGGAAATGATGAGACAGGAGCTTTGTGTGTCACCTGCCTCAACAGAAACGGACACAGGCAGATCATGATCCCTCTGCCCAAAAAGGGACGAAAACCGATTTTCTCGTTCTTGCTATTTCCCTTTCCATCTTTCACATTTGCTCCCTCTCTCTCCCTCTCTTCACTTTCTGTCTCTTGCTCATAGAATCAGAGATTGATGCACCACAGAAGGAGGTCTGTCGGCCCATTGTGTCAGTGCCGTCCCTTTGAAAGAGCTATCTAATGAGTTCCACGCCCCCTCCCCTTTCCCCAGACATCTGCGTGTTTTCTCCTTTTCAAGTATTTGTTAAATTCCCTTTTGAAAGATATTATTGAATCTGCTTCCACCATGTTTTCAGGCAGTGAATTCCAGATCCCAACAACTCGTTGTATTAGAAAATTCTCAATATTTCACCTCTGGTTCTTTGTCAATTACCTTCAATCTGTGTCTTCTTAATACTGAAATTTCTGACACTGGAAACAGTTTCACATGAATTACCCTATCAAAACCCTTCATGATTTAGAATTTTATATCAAATCTCCCCTTGCCCTTCACTGCTCTGAAGGGAACAATCCCATCTTTTCCAATCTCTCCACGGAACTGAATTCCCAGATCCCTGGTACCATTCCAGTAAATCACCTCAGTACCTTCACTAAGTCCTTGACATCCTTACCAAAGTGTGGCGATCAGAATTGGACACAATTCTCTAGCTGGGACCTAATCAATGATGTATAAAAATCAGCATTTCCTCCTGAGTTTTATTACTCTGTGTGTCTCTCTCTAACACCAAAGACACTACATGTTACCTTCAAAGATCTGTGTGTGCACACCCCTACACCCCTGTGTGTGTCTACTCCTGCACCCACTTTACAATGGTATCATTTAGATTAGATTAGAGAGACAGCACTGAAACAGGCCCTTCGGCCCACCGAGTCTGTGCCGAACATCAGCCACCCATTTATAATAATCCTACATTCCTACCAAACATCCCCACCTGTCCCTATATTTCCCTACCACCTACCTATACGAGTGACAATTTATAATGGCCAATTTACCTATCAACCTGCAAGTCTTTTGGCTTGTGGGAGGAAACCGGAGCACCCGGAGAAAACCCAGACACAGGTAGAACTTGCAAACTCCACACAGGCAGTACCAGGAATCGAACCCGGGTCCCTGGAGCTGTGAGGCTGCGGTGCTAACCACTTTGCCGCCCTATATTTAGTTTCCATTGTTTCGCCACATACGTCCTACCCAAATGTCTCACTTCACACTTCACTGTGTTAAATTACATCTGCCACGTTGCAGCCCATTTCACCAGTCAGTCTCTGTCGTCCTGAAGTCTGTTACTATCCTTCTCACTGCTTATTAACATTTCTGAGCTTCCGTCCATCTGAAAATTTTGACATTGTCCCGTCTGTACACAACCCAACGGCAATAACAAACAGCAACAGTGTTCCCGACTGTGACACTGGGGAATCCCACTGTGTATTTCCCTCCAGACTGAACAATAACCATTCTCCAATACTCTCTGCTTTCTGTCACTGATCTAATTTCCTGCATGCTGGCATTGTAAATAAAAGAACAGTCTCCCATTTATGTAACGTGTTTCATGACCACTGCATGTCCCAAAGTGACTTCCAATTAATGAATACTTCTTAACACTTAGTCAGTTTCATAATGTAGGAAACAGGGCAGTCAATTTCTACACAGCAAGATCCCACAAGTAACAATGTGATGATGATAAGATCTGTTTTTGTGATGTTGATTGAAGGGTAAATAGTGACCAGGACACTGGGGAGAATTCCCCTGTTCTTCAAAATAATCCCATGGGATCTTTAACATCCAAATGGGAGGGCAGCCGGGGCCTTGGTTTAACGTTTCATTCGATATATGGCACCTCTGACAGTGCAACACTCCCTTAGTACTGCACTACAGTGTCAGCCTTGATTCTTGTGATCAAGTCCTGCAGTGACACTTGATCCTAGAAGCTTGTGACTGAAAGGGGAGAGAGCCACAAACTGAGCCACGGCTGACATTGGCCCTTTAATCCCATGTGTTTCTAATTTGGTAACACGGCTGCTATGTGTTACTTTATCAAACGCCTGGTGAAAGGATAGGAATATTGTGAAAGTACAGGCAGGAACAATCATAGAAACATAGAATACCACAGACATAATGAGGTCATTCGACCCATCAAATCTGTGCTGGCCCTTTCAAAGAGCAATCCAGTTAGTCCCACTCCCTGGCTCTTTCACTATATCCTTGCATTTTCCCTGCTTCAGGTATTATCCAATTCCCTTTTGGGAACTACTATTGAATCTGAATCTATAAGCCTATCAGAAAGTGCATTCCAAATCCAAATCACTCAGAAACACAAATTCCCATATCTGCTTCTTTTACCAATCACCTTAAATCTGTGTCACTGGTTAACGGCCCCTTGGACATTGGAAACAGTTTCTCTTTATTTAATTTATCTAAACCCTTCCTAATGTTAAAGACCTCAATCAAATCTCCTCTGAAAGATCTCTGCTCTAAGGTGAACAACATCAGCTACATAACTGTAATCCCTCATGCCTGCACAAATTCTAGTAAAACAGTTCTGTCCCCTCTCCGAAAGCTCCATGTCCTTCCTAAAGTGTGGTTCCTGGTATTTGATACAAGTCTCCAGGTGGAACCGAACTAGTATTTTCTATATGCTTCACATAATGTCCTTGCTTTTGCTTATTTTTCCTCTATTTATCAAACCTAGGATCCCATATATTTATTAACGGTTTTGTTAGTCTTTCCGACCACCTTCAAAGATTTGTGTACAAACACCCCAGGTGTCTCTGTTATTTCACCACCTTTATAGTTGTATCATTTTACTTGTATTGTCTGTCCTCTTTCGTCCTTCGAAATTGTATCACAACACACATCAGCAAAGCCAAATAAATATTGAGAAGATTGAAGCCATTTTTTTCTGTCTCCGTTCCAAACATTTCCTATCTCGATCCTTCTCCTTTGTAAATGTTTGAGAGCAAGCCAAACTGTTCACAAACTTGGTT
This sequence comes from Heterodontus francisci, assembly GCF_036365525.1. Taxonomy (NCBI): domain Eukaryota; kingdom Metazoa; phylum Chordata; class Chondrichthyes; order Heterodontiformes; family Heterodontidae; genus Heterodontus; species Heterodontus francisci. The sequence continues at coordinate 1,418,686 of NW_027140172.1, forward strand.
ACATAGTTCACCTTGAGATGTCTTGAGATGAAATTCCGACCAAATTGCAAGTTCTCCCTGTGTCTGGGTTTTCTCCGGGTGCTCCGGTTTCCTCCCACAAGCCAAAAGACTTGCAGGTTGATAGGTAAATTGCCCATTATGAATTGTCACTAGTATAGGTAGGTGGTAGGGAAGTATAGGGACAGGTGGGGATGTTTGGTAGGAATATGGGATTAGTGGAGGATTAGTATAAATGGGTGGTTGATGTTTGGCACAGACTCGGTGGACCGAAGGGCCTGTTTCAGTGCTGTATCTCTAATCTAATATAATCTAAATATTCACACCATCAGTAAAACGGTCTATTTTCAGCCCCATTGGAGTTGCATAGCTGGTTAAAGAGGAAATTAACGTAATCGTGATGAAGGATATTAGCTCTGACGATGTCGAATATGTATTGGTAGAGCTGAGAAACACTAACGGACAGAAAACGTTAGTGGGGGTTGTATATAGACCCCACAAACTGTAGTGGTGATGTTGGGAATGGCATTAAACAGGAAATTAGAGATGCACGCGATGAAGGAACATCTGTAATTATGAGTGACTTTAATCTGCTCATAGATTGGACAAATCAAATTGGTCACAATACTGTAGAGGAGAAATTCCTTGAGTGTATACGAAATGGTTTTCTGGACCAATACGTTGAGGAACAAACTAGAGAACAGGCCATCCTAGATTGGGTATCGTTTAATGAGAGAGGAATAATTGACAGTCTAGTTGTGCGAAATCTCTTGGGGATGAGCGACTATAATATGATAGAATTCTTCGTCAACGTGGAGAGTGACCTAGTTGATTCTGAGACTAGGGTCCTGAACGTTAAGAAAGGAAACTACGAAGGTATGAGGCTCGAGTTGGCTATGATGGATTGGGAAACGTTACCAAAAGGAATGATGGTCGATCGGCAATGGTAAAAATTCAAAGAGTGCATGGATGAACTGCAACAATTGTTTACTCCTGTCTGGTGCAAAAGCAAAACGGGAAAGGTAGCCAAACCATGGCTGACAAGGAAAATTAGAGATAGCATTAGATCCCAGGAAGACGCATACAAATTAGCCAGAAAAAAAACAACAAAGCAGGTGTTTGTGAGCAGTTTCGAATTCAGCAAAGGAGGACCAAGGGATTGATTAAGAAAGGGAAAATCGTGTCCGAGAGTAAGCTTGTGGGGAACATAAAAACTGA